>NC_141080.1:48330058-48930058 GCF_041138505.1 Cibotium barometz | reverse complement strand
ATGGCCATAACCTCACAGTCTTGCCACTATGATTTTGGTTGAATCACGACCGCCGTGATTCCTACACCTACATAATCACACCATAAAGAATGGGCAAAGCTAATCTTTTTCGAACCCTAAGGGATGTTTTCTAACTAGTAAGGATGGGATCACATAATATATTTTCCTCTCACTTTGATGTGAGTGTACCATTGTTCACGGTTGTGATCACGGCTACTGTTGACATGATCATGCCAATCATTGGTGTGATCACAGTGCATGCATTCCCATGCCAGGCAACCCTACACGCCTTCTCTACAACCCTACACGCCTTCTCTAGCTTGGGATCTTTGAGGGCAGTGAACTTAGCTCCATTGTCGTTGACCTTCTTGGGTGGGTAAATGTCAGAGAAATCCATCTTCTTTGAGAGAAATATGTGGGCCTAGATCTGATGAGCAGGCATAGGGCATCCCTAATAAGGTTTTCTATAGAAAAACAGGCCTCTTGGATCCATCCACACCTGTAACCATGTCCCTCTTAGTGCCTTGTTGGTAGGAGGCTAGAAACTCAGCATAGAGTTTTATGTTGATCTTGCATTATCGGCCTCTGCGAGGGTCTTGTTAAGCCTTATTTTCTCCAGCTTCTCCTTGACCTCGATGTCATTCACCAACTACATGCATCTAGTCAATTATACTAAAAGGAAACTTTTTGTTATCCACTATCTCGTTGTGGTTGAGGATTGTGCTCTAGCACTAGTGCATGAGTGCTGGTCCATGAGTGGTTTGAGATGTCCAAGACAGCTTGCTTTTTGGTGGACCTACTTGGCTTTTCCCTTGGATCGCTTCTTAGGGGTCTCCTCCCATTGACATCGAAGATGAGGAAATGGGTGACCCTGGTTCCTTATACAATGGATCAAGTTGGTATCTTTGCACCATGATGCTAGTGAGGGTTTGTGGTCATGGGACTCGAATGTCATGCAGATAGTAGGCAGGCACACAGGTGGAACAACCGAATTCGAAGAAAGGTAAAAAGTCAAAAATAGAAAGAACAATGCTAATAGAAGGGGTACTCGTCTATTTATAGGCAAGGAGAATCATGACTACTAAGGACTTAATTCAAAGGATGATCATGCAAGTGAAGCCCGTCGATAGCTATAACAAAGTGGATATGCACAAGGTCTATCGCCTACTCGTCCGACCTAGGCCCACATCTTTCTCTCAAAGAAGCAAGATTTCTCTAACATCTGCCCACCTAAGAAGGTCAACAACAATGGAGCTAAGTTCACTACCCTCAAACATACCAAGCTCGAGAAGGCTTGTAGGGTTTCCTCCATGATCACATAAGTGAAGCCCATCAAGTGGATATGCACAAGTTTATTTCTTGCACAAGTGAAGCTCGTCGTCACGCAATAGGAATAACAGAGTGGATATGCACAAGATCTATTGCTTGCACAAGGGTGAACAAGAAGATTGAGAAAGCATGCTCCACAAGGGTTTCACACACTACCTCATGAAGCATGGCAACAAGGGTGAACAAGACGATTGGGCAAGCATTCTCCATAGGGCTTTCACACACTACCTCACAAAGCATGGCAACAAGGCGGTGAACCCCTATATCCTAAAACAAATTTTATGCCATGCTCTTGGGATTCCATTGTCGGAAGGTTAGCTCAAAGAACCCAAGTTTGCCACCCTAGAACATGATACAATAAGAATGGAACTATCGGAGGGTTCAAAAATCATAGCAAATATAAAGAAGTTGGTGGCGCAACTTGGCTTAAGCTCTCTGGAATAAGCAACAAAGAAAAGACTAAACAAGATCCCTAAACAACCCCTTTTTGTTTACCCGCCCGCTTCCACTCATCCTGAAGAACATGAGAGTATTGTCGAAGAAGCCCCAAGTCCTCCTCCACCATCTTCTCTAATCCCACAAGAACTTGCCACTCTAGAGTGCACGTAGAAGCCACTTTACCTAGCATGCCACTCTAGGAGCCTCCTCTAGTTATTAATTGAAGCATAGAGCCACCAGAAAAGCTAACCTCTACCACACCATCCAATTCCCTTTGTCCCCCCTTGAGATTCAATGGACCCATTTGAATTGGAAGATTTGATCGCCCAAGTCCAAACCTGAGCCTCTATCGAACCCTCATCTTCTAAGAGGCATGGATGAGAGATCATTCAAGTAAGTTCTAGAGAAGATGTGGACATTTTAGCCAAGTGGTGCTAGAAGTAAAAAGCAACATAGCGCAAAGAAGAAAGCTTCAAACAACTCATCCTATAGCTACAAGATATCGGCATAACAACCAAGCAGGTTGTGGCAGTCCAGGAACTAGAAAAGGGCCTTCTCCACTACGTGAAGCCGAAGTAAAATAGGGTGGAGGATATCTGAAGCAAGGAGAGCAAGAAGATTATGAGATGAAGGCGTACATATCCAACCTTAGTATCCTTTCTGCCCAAATGGAGTGTATTTTCCATATGCAAGATTTTTAATTGCCATAACAACAAGGCTCAATGCATAATTGATGGGGTAGAAATAGATAAAGGAGGTTGAGAAAAGGCAAAAGGAGATCACAGAAGCCAACCAATGACCTCACATACAATAGGTTCAAGAACTTCTCGACCATATAGCTGGAATCTCAGAGGCAAGAGGCGATTGAAGAAATATCATAACCCAACAAATGCAACTACAAATCCAAGTAGAAGGCCTCACAATATCGAAGGACAAAACTAAGGTGGTGGAGCTACAGGGGCTAAAGCCCAAAAATAATTATTGGATCTACAGACAAAGCTTTCCAATGCCAAAGATGATCATAAAGCCATGGAGAAGGAGTTAGAAGAGAAAGACAAAGAACTCAAGGCTACCATCAAAGCACAAATTGTGGCTTTGGGCATCTGGTGCAAGCAAATGATATGTATGAAATTAGATGCTCTGGTGATGATGACTATGAGATCCAGGTTAAAGATCTTAAGGACACACTGCATGGCTTACAAACAAAATGGGTGACAATGTTACAGACAAACACCAAAAAGTCATTTCTCACCTAAATGAGAAAATACTCAGTGAAATCAAGCTTACAGGTGGAAATGAAAGTGCTCCAAAAAGATACCCTCCAAATTTGTGCATTATTTAGTACATTTTATGACTCTCTACATTGAAAATTATCAAGATTTTTGGCTATTAAAATTATTTATTTCATGAGATTTATTGTAAAAATCATTGTAAATTGACATGGCATATAGCTGGTCCGCACTTTGTAAAGCCATGGCCAATATGTGTGCTTCCAAAAAATATTTCAAAGGGTTGAAAATTTTCCCTTTTTGATCAAGGCTTATTTCTAAGGTCCTAAAAACGTATATAATGACAAATTGTTTTGAATAATATAAAAAGAAGTTAGAGGACTTGTATGATGGGTGGTTGGGGAGAAGGAAGTTATAAATCCTATTCCTTTATCTCTCTCACATGAGTCTTTTCCCTCTCTCTTGGTTCTTGCAGCAGCAAATTGTCTCTTTTGTGTGTGTGCTTTCTTGCAATATAGAAGAAGAGAGTGATAGTGAGAGTGAAGAGGATGATGACAATTTATTGAATCTATCATCTAATTGCAGAGAGTGTGTTTGTGGGTTGTTTATCTTAGTTCAAGAGAGGGAAAGTGTACTTACTATGCCAAAAGCCCAATTTTTATGGGAGAAATGTACCGTGTGGTAGGGTGCTATAGCCTCCAAATTTGTGTATTATTTGGCACATTTTATTGGTCTACATCGATAATTATCAAGCTTTTTGGCTATTAAAATTATTTTTTTCATGAGCTTTATTGTAAAAATCTATCTAAATTGACATGGCATATAGTAGGAAACCAATTGAATGATCTAGTCTAGTATATCTCCTCGGGGTGGCTATGTGATTTTTCAAAAGAAGAAAGATGGAACCTTAAGGTTATGTATTGATTAAATCAGCTAATAATAAGTATCTAATCCCCAAGATAGACGAGTGTTTGGACCATCTTTGTAGTGCTCAAATATTCACAAACATTTATCTAAAATCTAGGTACTATTAGATTAGAATTATTGATGTTGATATTCCAAAGACCGCCTTTAATACACGGTATGGACATTATGAATTCATAGTAATGCCCTTGGCTCTCACAAATGCTCCTTTAACTTTTAATCAAATGGTGCAAGAAATCTTCAGGGGGTATTTAAAGGCAACATTAGATCATTTGGGAAAAATCTTGTTTCCCACTTTGGAAGATTTGGCCGTATTTACAACTAGTAGTGTCCAATTTTTCATTGAAATATCAAGTACAAATTATACAATATTTTGCCCAATCACTATTTCGAACTAGTAGTGTCAATTTTATTTATCGAAATATCAAGTACAAAGTATATAATATTTTACCTCAATCACCATAACTTTTTATAGATACAATTTGCAAAAACCAATATAAAATTAATTTGGCTACCCTTTGGCATGAGCTACTAGCATGATAGGATGCTCAAGAATTGGCTAAATGGCCATATGTTTTAAGAAAATATTTCAAGCCATGATAAGGCAAACAAATTATTGTAAAGCTACATACTTCAAGCCTATGAAGGATAGATTGTCCCATGGTTCATGGTTAACTTGAGAAATCTTCTATGTTGAATATTTGGCAAAGTTTTGAGCACTTGGAAAAAATCTTCCCTTGTTTTTGCATGAGTTTAAAATTGGTTGCAAATGATGTTAGATGTGTTGTTTAGAAACACCATTTGAAAATTTTGAATACCCACATTCTCTTAGGATGTAGTTTTCAGAGTACTCGTACACACAATTAAAAATAATTCTCATAGATGATGTGGTGTTCAAAATACCTTATTAGCTATTCAAACACCCATTTTGTATGCACATAACAAATTATCTAAGGTAAACATGAACAATAAAATTGATGGGACTCATTGCATTGACAAGGAATAATTAATTTTCAAGTAGAATTATAGTGATTAATCGAAGTCATAATCAACAAATAGCTCTTCTCCTACATATATATTTTAAATTGTTTCTATAATATCATGCATGTCCATAATAGAATATGCTTACATTAGTCTTTGATTTTGACCATCTTGGTAAATCAGGTGCAAGAACAAAATAGACATTTTCTTTCACATTTGAGGTCTTATAGCTATTGATGTATCCTACAAAATTACCATCTCATACACATCACCAACAATACACACCTTATCTTGAGTACATGTGACCCCTATATCTTCAAGCATTGAGTAACTTCTTATCCTTAGACAAATTGAACACATTTGTAACCAATGTGAGAATGTGTATTTATCTCCTCTGTAATGTAGGATACTAGTTCCCTTCCTTACACTTGTCTACAAGAACAACCCTAGATCATCTCCTAATATAGTTGAAGCATGTACCATGTAACTCACATTATTAATCTAGAATATTTATCCAACTTGGATAGGAAAATTTAATACTTGAAGAGTATCATCCCTTAACACATATCTACTTAAGTATGTCGTTAAAGCTCCCAAAATATTTGAGCCAAAAATTGTGCATTTGGTTGGTTTTGGAATACACAAGTCAAGCTTAAGTTGGTCCCTTGCAAATATCTTATACCTTAGGTGATTTATTCACCATATGAGATGCTAGGCTTTACACATTTATGCTAGTAGTAGGGATAGTAGGTCTTAGTTGCATGTGGTGTGATCCATTTACTAGTGTATCCTAGATTTGTAGCATAATCTTTAATCTCATATATAGGTGGAACTCTCTTTAAAATCTACATCATGGCACTAAGTATTATAATTAAAGTGTGGACCTTACTTGATGTAGGGCTTACACCTTGTATCTCTTTGCTAGTAGCGTGCTTCACTTCTTTTGGTTGGCCAAGAATTTTTTCACTACTGAAACTGTATGTAATACTTGACCATTCTTTATTCTTCTCCTCCCATTCAGTAACCCCATTGATTCAACCTCTTTGTACCATGGGTGTCCATCAACCACTAATTCTTGTCCATATCAGTCAATTATGACAATGCATGCGTCATAAGCATAAGAAAAATTCTATAAGTATAGTAGTAACTTATCTTTAAGAACATTATCATTTGCATTAATGTTAAATATGGGTGAAAAGATATCATTTAATGCAGGGTTAACATATCCCTTGTAAGGAGAGTCATTGATGAGGATTGTCTACCTTGCATCGCATCTAAATGCAATTGAAGCTTTAGTTAAGGGTTAACATATCCCTTGTAAGGAGAGTCATCAATGAGGATTATCTACCTTGCATCGCATCTAAATGCGATGCAAGGTAGACAATGAGGATTGTCTACCTTGCATCGCATCTAAATGCAATTGAAGCTTTAGTTAAGGGTTTCCTCCACAACTAACTTATCTGGTCAATAAATCCTTTTTTTGTGATAGATGTAGCATGCTTCCTAGCCCCAAACCATGAAGAAAGGGAACTCTCTTCTTGTATAGTTTTCCAATGTTGCCACTATAGGCATTACATTATGCTTTATCACAGTTGACCAAATACCAGATCAAATACTTATGCACCAAGGCCTCTAATAAATCAATGCATCTTGGATGAAGTACAACCCACATTTTGCTACATTTTAAGTTTGCATATCTATTTAACTTGTTAAAGCAACTAACTTGTTAAAGCAACACTACATAGTAATAATACATTTAAATCTAGTAGGATTGTCAACTTTGGCTTATCCATGACTGCCAACTCTGGCTTGTCTACATAGTTACTTTCTATTGTCTCAAATACCATTCTTGTTATTCCTTCCACTGCCAACATTGGATTGGCATGAACACTACTTGTTCTTGTCTCTATTGTCAACCCCTCGCTTGCTTTTTTCTATCAACATTAAGAACAATAACAATGTGTTATATAGCTAGATGCAAGGTGAAACATGCTACAAAATCAATGATTTAGTTTTATCATGAAAACACTTTGATGTATGTTTCTAAGTCCACAAGGATTGTTAATGACAAGTCTTAATGAACATTTAGTATTGCATCTAAATCCATGTAGCTGAGCAGATAACTTCATGAAGATCTTTTCATGTAGCCAAAATTTTGGAGACCTAGCTATCTGACCAAATCTCCGACGTACATAGCTTTAAGATCTAGGATTGCTAAATGAGATTAAGAAGATTTGCTTTACTTTTAAATCTTCTTAGCATAAGGAAATGAGCACAATCCATATGTCCAAATCACAAGGCATTGAAAAGGCTTTGGCAAAGGGGTGACCATAGAACCTAAGCATAAAAACACTTTGGCAAGGGGGTGACCATAGAGCATAATCCCAATCCAAGGGTATTTGGCTTAACCCCATAATCAATGAATTGAGAAGAATTAACATGTAAACAAATCTATGATTAACTATTACTACATGCTACAGTATCCTCTCCCAAAGCAATGTGCCTCCTCCTCAAGCTATCACCATGAGGTTGCCTCTCTTCTCATAAGGACACTCACTCCTCTCTACTCTCACACTCATGGGAATAAGTATAAGAGGAACATATACCAAGAATAACGCTCTCTCTCTCTCTCTCTCTCTCTCTCTCTCTCTCTCCCCATAGACATAAGAGAGCAAGGAGATAAGCGTAGACTCAATTGGCATAAAGGGGGGTTTTGTCTTGCATTATAAGCATGTTGTTATTTATACAATTGGCCCTTGTTCACAATTGGGAACCAAAAACTTAATGAAAGATAAACTAAAAGCTTACAAGATACATAGAATTGTGGCATTACTAGCCATTCTCATAATTAAAAAATAAATAGTGCCGTTTCATGACACTTATTGTGCTATCTCTCTTATGTAATGCAGAGATGCTAAGTTAACCCAGATGGGGTTAACATCCCCCCTACTTGATGGAGAGATGCTAAGTTAACCCAAAATGGGGTTAACATCCCCCTGGAGATTCCATCCTTGGAATCTATTGCCACAACAAGGCATGCTACCCTAGATATTCTTTATAGTGTATTTTCCTTATCTAGAGAACACAAAGGGTGTAGTGAAGAAAGTATAATGACCTCCAAAATTTGGTATTGATAATGTCTTCAAAGGTGGTGTGCATGTATGGTGGCAGGGTAGTGCATCCGTTTGTCGATGATAGTAGTACATGATTCTATTGTCAGAGGGCCATTTATTAAGGGAGGTCAAAGCACGTGTCTTCCTAGTTGTAGTGGTGGACATAATCATCTTGAATGGCATGAAACCACCATCATGGGAGCACCATGGACCATGGATAAACCATGGTAAAATTCCTATCAAAAAATCAAGCTTAAAGTACACCCTCACATATGATTATAATACATCATGAAGTTCTCCACCCAAAACATGTCTCTTGAACCAAGAAAACCACCCACAAACACACTCAACAATTAGATGATATATTCAAGAAATTTTCATCATCATCTTCACTCTCACTATCACTCTCTTCTTCCATATTGCAAGAAAGAGCAAACACACGAGAGACAATTTGCTATAAGAACCAAAAGAGAGAAAAAACTTGTGTGAGAGAGATAAAGGAAAAGAAGTTGTAACTTCCTTCTGCCTAACCACCCATCATACGACCTCTCCAACTTCTTTTTGTATTATTCAAAAAATTTATCATTATGTATGTTTTTAGGACCTTAGAAATAAGTCTTTATCCAAATGACAAAAGCTTCGACCCTTCAATTTTTTTTTGGAAAACACACACATTGTTCATGGCTTTACAAAATGCCGACCTACTATATGCCATGTCAATTTACATATATTTTTACAATAAAGCTCATGAAATAAATAATTTTAATAACAAGCTTGATAAATTATCAACGTAGACCAATAAAATGTGCCAAATAATACACAAATTTGGAGGCTATAGCACCTACCACATGGTACATTTCTCCCACATAAATCCGGCTTTTGGCATAGTGAGTACACTTTCCCTCTCTTGAACTAAGATAAACAACCCACAAACACACTCTTTGCACTTAGATGATAGATTCAATAAATTGTCATCATCCTCTTCACTCTCACTATCACTCTCTTCTTCTATATTGCAAGAAAGCAAACACACAACCACCCATCATACGAGTCCTCTAACTTCTTTTTATATTATTCAAAAAAATTTGTCATTATATATGTTTTTAGGACCTTAGAAATAAGCCTTGATCAAAAAGGGAAAATTTTCAACCCTTTGAAATATTTTTTGGAAGCACACATATTGGCCATGGCTTTACAAAGTGCGGACTAGCTATATGCCATGTCAATTTACAATGATTTTTACAATAAATCTCATGAAATAAATAATTTTAATAGCCAAAAATCTTGATAATTTTCAATGTAGAGACCAATAAAATGTACTAAATAATGCACAAATTTGGAGGGTATCTTTTTGGAGCACTTTCATTTCCACCTGTAAACTTGATTTCACTGAGTATTTTCTCATTAAGGTGAGAAATGACTTTTCGGTGTTTGTCTGTAACATTGTCACCCATTTTGTTTGTAAGCCATGCCATGTGTCCTTAAGATCTTTAACCTGGATCTCATAGTAATCATCACCAGAGCATCTAATTTCATACATATCATTTGCTTGCACCAGATGCCCCTCCAAAGCCACAATTTGTGCTTTGATGGTAGCCTTGAGTTCTTTGTCTTTCTCTTCTAACTGCTTCTCCATGGCTTTATGATCATCTTTGGCATTGGAAAGCTTTGTCTGTAGATCCAATAATTATGTTTGGGCTTTAGCCCCTGCAACTCCACCACCTTAGTTTTGTCCTTCTATATTGTGAGGCCTTCTACTTGGATTTGTAGTTGCATTTGTTGGGTCATGATCTTTCTTCAATCACCTCTTGCCTATGAGATTCTAGCTATATGGTTGAGAAGTTCTTGAACCTATTGTGGGTGAGGTCATTGGTTGGCTTCTGTGATCTCCTTTTGTCTTTTCTCAGCCTCCTTTATCTATTTCTACCCCATCAATTAAGCATTGAGCCTTGTTGTTATGGCAGTTAAAAATCTTGCATATGGAAAATACACTCCATTTGGGCAGAAAGGATAGTAAGGTTGGATATGTACGCCTTCATCTCATAATCTTCTTGCTCTCCTTGCTTTAGGTATCCTCCACCCTATTTTAATTCGGCTTCATGTAGTGGAGAAGGCCCTTTTCTAGTTCCTAGACTGCCACCTGCTTGATTGTTATGTCCATATCTTGTAGCTGTAGGATGAGTGGTTTGACGCTTTCTTCTTCGCTCTATGTTGCTTTCTGCTTCTAACACCACTTGGCTAAAATGTCCACATCTTCTCTAGAACTTACTTGAATGCTCTCTCATGCATGCCTCTTAGAAGATGAGGGTTCAACAGAGGCTTGGGTTTGGACTTGGGCGATCACATCTTCCAATTCAAATGGGTCCACCGAATCTCAAGGGGGGACAAAGGGAATTGGATGGTGTGGTAGAGGTTAGCTTTTCTGGTGGCATGCTAGGGTAAAGTGGCTTGTACATGCACTCTAGAGTGGTAAGTTCTTATGGGATTGGAGAAGATCGTGGAAGAGGACTTGGGGCTTCTTCGACAATACTCTCATGTTCTTTAGGATGAGTGGAAGCGGGTAGGTAAACAAAAAGGGGTCATTTAGGGATCTTGTTTAGTCTTTTCTTTGTTGCTTATTCCAAAGAGCTTAAGCCAAGTTGTGGCACCAACTTCTTTATATTTGCTATGATTTTTGAACCCTCCAATAGTTCCATTCTTATTGTATCATGTTGTAGGGTGGCAAAGTTGGGTTCTTCGGGCTAACCTTCCGACAATGGAATCCTAACAACATGGCATAAAATTTGTTTTAGGATATAGGGGTTCACCGCCTTCTTGCCATGCTTTGTGTGGTAGTGTGTGAAAGCTCTATGGAGCATGCTTGCCCAATCGTCTTGTTCACCCTTGCTGCCATGCTTCATGAGGTAGTGTGTGAAACCCTTGTGGAGCATGCTTTCTCAATCGTCTTGTTCACCCTTGTGCAAGCAATAGACCTTGTGCATATCCACTCTGTTATTTCTATCGCACAATGATGAGCTTCACTTGTGTAAGAAATAAACTTGTGCATATCCACTTGATGGGCTTCACTTACGTGATCATGGAGGAAACCCTACAGGCCTTCTCGAGCTTGGGATCTTTGAGGGTAGCGAACTTAGCTCCATTGTTGTTGACCTTCATGGGTGGGCAGATGTTAGGGAAATCTTGCTTCTTTGAGAGAAAGATGTAGGCCTAGGTCTGACGAGTAGGTGATAGACCTTGTGCATATCCACTTTGTTATAGCTATCGATGGGCTTCACTTGCATGATCACGAAGGCAACCCTACACGCCTTCTCTAGCTTGGGATCCTTGAGGGCAGTGAACTTAGCTCCATTGTCGTTGACCTTCTTGGGTGGGTGAATGTCAGAGAAATCCAGCTTCTTCTTGAGAGAAATATGTGGGCCTAGATGTGATGAGCATGCATAGGGCATCCCTAATTAGGTTTTCTATAGAAAAACAGGCCTCTTGGATCCATCCACACGTGTAACCATGTCCCTCTTAGTGGCTTGTTGGTAGGAGGCTAGAAACTCAGCATAGAGTTTTATGTTGACCTTGCATTATAGGCCTCTGCCGCCACTGCCGCCAAGTTCTTGCCAAGCCTTATTTTCTCCAGCTTCTCCTTGACCTCGATGTCATTCACCAACTACATGCATCTAAATGAATTATACTAAAACTAAACTTTTTGTTATCCACTATCTCGTTGTGGTTAAGGATTGTGCCCTGGCACTAGTGCATGAGTGCTGGTCCATGAATTGTTTGAGATGTCCAAGACAGCTTGCTTTTTGGTGGACCTACTTGGCTTTTCCCTTGGATCACTTCTTAGGGGTCTCCTCCCATTCGACAGAGGAAATGGGTGACCCTAGTTCCTTATACAATGGATCGAGTTGGTATCTTTGCACCATGATGCTAGTGAGGATTGTGGTCATTTGGACTCAAATGTCATGCAGATAGCAGTCAGGCATAGCTGGAGCCGAATTCGAAGAAAGGTAAAAAGTCAAAAATAGAAAGAATAATGCTAATAGAAGGGGTACTCATCTATTTATAGGCAAGGAGAATCATGACTACTAAGGACTTAATTCAAAGGACACATAGCACCATCTCCTTGGCATAGAAATGCATGCACTGTGATCACACCAATTATTGGCATCATCTCACTCGCATGGGAATGCATGCACTGTGATCACACCAATGATTGGCATGATCATGTCAATAATAGCCGTGATCACAACCGTGAACAATGGTACACTCACATCAAGTGAGAGGAAAAGATATCATGTGATCCCATCCTTACTAGTAAGAAAACATCCCTTAGGTTTCGAAAAAGATTAGTTTTGCCCATTCTTTATGGTGTGATTATGTAGGTGTAGGAATCACGGTCGTGATTCAACCAAAATCATAGTGGCAAGACTGTGAGGTTATGGCCATGTTAGGATCCATATCCGATCATGGTGCAATGTAGGAGTGATTATAGACTTTCAGGATGACTTGAGAAAATGTTATGGAACATGATTCTACAAAATCACGACAGAGAATATCAAGTATTCCAAAGGGGTGTTAGATTGTTAGCAAGTTAGTCCTCTGGGGCCTGTGCTTCAAGATTATCATGATTTTCTTGCCTGATGATCCATGAATAGACCCAAATATATCTAGATAAAGCTCTTATTATAGAAAGGGTGTGTTGATTTACCATCTATAATTCTTCTATGGAACACAACTCTTGCTCCATCCATAGAATCTATAGTAGGTTCTTGTGTGAACATGTCCTTTTTGGACATGTGTTCTTGTTTGTTTATTGGTGACAACTTTACACTTGGGGTAGGGAATTTTGGAGTTCACCTATTTTACCCCACTTTGGTTTGCATGTTTTGTGATGTTAAGTTGGGAAGGTTGTTCTGGCTCTTGTTTAGGTTCTTATGGCTTCCCAGTCACATTTTCAGTAGGCACTAATTTCCATCGCCATTCCCACCTAGGCTTAACCCTGCGAATAGTCAGACTTAGTGAGCTCAAATTTTCAACTTGGTCCTCTTTTGAGTACCCATACCTGCTTTGTTACTTACCTTAGAAAGGTGGTGTTCTTCACTAGGACCCATTCTTGCTTTTCGTTCCTTTTCCAACTTTTCCTAACTGGTTTGGTTGTGGTAGTTTGGGTGATTTGTGGATTAATGGCTAGGACCCATTCCTAATTTTTGTTCCTTTTCCAACTTTTCCTAACTGGTTTGACTGTGGTAGATTGGGTGATTGGTGGTTGATGTGACAAGTTGTTTATACAGATGGCTTTACTTCAGGGCTTTGTTGTTCGAGTACCTATACTTTTCTATTCCCTTCATAGTATCCCAATACCTTCAACAATCATTTGGGAACCCCCAATAGTGATGAACATGAGGCTTCTCGTTCCATAGACAAGATACTTAGTGAATTATTCACTCCCTTTTGGTAACCTATCTAATTTGAATAGAGTATCATCTAGTAGTTCATCATCAATACTAGTGGTGGCAAGTTCTCCATTAGGTATTTTCAACATGTGGTATACTACTATATGCTGCGAACCTTTCCTTACTATGACAGTAAAGCCAAACTCGATTAATAACAACAATAACAAACACGAGTAATTCACCCCATCATGCAAGGCCCTATTAACAAGATTTAACAAACCACATGATCTTTAAAGCAAATAAATTTATTAGCCAATAAGTAGTGTCTGTACTTTTTCACTACATAGTCAGTGGTGGCTAGTCCTTCCCTCTCTTGGTTATAGTATAATTCGTCTCAGCTTCATTAAGATGTCGACTCACAAAGCAGATTGGGTAGTCTAATTTATGCTCTCTGGGACTGTGCCAAACATAGCTAATTATGAAGTATGATCCATTGATATACACATGGAATATGAGATCCCAATTAGGTGGTGCCAAAATAGGTACACTAGCTAATGCCCTCTTCCATTCATCATAAGCCTAGTGACACTCCTCAGTCTATTCAAAGATAATAAAAAGCTTATACAATGGCCTAGTAATATCAACATAAAACACGATGAAGCATCGATAATATCCCATGTGTCTCGTAAATCGTTATACTCCCTTGTAGTTGAGGGGTGTGGTGGCGGCTCTAGTATGAGTTTTACCTTAGTATCATCTATGGAAATCCCATTTTTGGACATTGCAGAGGATTTTAGGATATATGATATAATCGAGACCATTTAAACACCCTTTTTCAGATAAGATAGATGTTCCAACCATTGCAAATGCACACAAAGGTCATTCGATGATGAACACTTCTGGCCACTTTTGTAGGTAATCCTTGAAAGCGATACTCATGAACCTCTGGAATGGCATGGGAGAATTGGTCAGTCCAAAGGGAATGACCTTATACACAAAGGTCCCCCATGTGGTGGGGTGAAAGTAGTTTTATGTTGATCCTCTAGTGTAATTGTCGATGTGAATGCACACCTACCTTAGGAGAAGTCTGCTAGTATGTCTAGGCTATGTGAGACATCTAGTAGTGATGACGTGAATCTATGATCAGGGAGATTCAGACATGATGTGAGCACTAAGAGTAGTGCATTCGACAACGACAAGAAGGAGGTTGAAGGCATTGGCATTGGGAATGTAGATTTTGACTCATCTAGTTTAGAGAGTCTTGATGATGAGTTGAGAATTCCAATGATTAGGATAGTTATGGGATATAATAATTATGAACCACCACATGATGCTAGAGTTCATGGATCTAGTAGTGACCCATAGCCATTGAGGAGGTCACAAAGGGTGAGATATCGAGGAGATATATAGTGTAGAGATTGACATATAGAGTATATGCTATGCATTATGCATACATGACATCTATGGTGAAGCATGTGGATCCTACTTATTTTGATGAGGCTTTTGGCAAAGAAGCTAGGACAAAGCTATGGACGAAGAGATGGATGCATTGGTACATAATGATACATGGGATTTAGTCTCATCACTAAGTGGCAAGAATGTGATTGGCTATCAATGGGTTTATAAGGTCAATGGATGGATCTGTGGTGGAAAGTTATAAGTCAAGGCTAGTTGCCAAGGGATATACACAAAGCCCGATGGCTAAGATGGCTATACTGTAAGATCTATGATTTCATTGGCTACATCTAAAGGTTGGGAATTACATTTGTATGTCAAGGATGCTTTCTTAAATGGAGAGTTGTAAGAAGAGGTGTTTTTTTGAATAGCCATAGGGTTATGTGTACACCCAAATTTTCCCACATATGTATATAGATTGAAGAAAGCATTTTATGGGCTCAAGCATGCACCATGTGCATGGAGTGACATGATTAGCAGGTATCTCATTAGCATTGGATTTCATGTTAGAAACTCATATTATTCACTATTAAGTACTATTAGTAGATACTTCTACGTAGCCAATGTTGGCCATCCTACAATTTTCAACCAATTTGGTCGATGTCATAAAAAATGCTAGTTTTCACTTAAAAGAAACTTGTAATGTATTATTTTGTATGTGCAATCACCACTTGTCTACAAAGGTGCAATCACCACTTGTCCTAGAGTGAGGGTGCTAGCTTTATAATAGGTGTTTACACTAGTTAGAGTAGCCAAATGAGCTCAAGGACCTGACTTTTAACTTTGGCCACCCAAAGTTGTAAACCCTAGAGATCACCTGCAAAACCTGAAATGTAACTCTCACCACTCATTCTCTTATGCATTATCTAGTGTTCTCTTCTCTACTCTCTTATATCCTTGCCTCTTATTCTTGAGCTCTAGTGTGCCCATATATTGTTGTGTGAGTGAGTGAGTGAGTGAGAGGATTGAGCTATGAGGAGCGTGTGGAGGCAAGGACGACAGATCGAGCTCCCAAGTGCTCTTCACAATCAGGCTTCCTCTATGAGAATCTCGAATACGAGAAATCTGAGGTGAGTGACCCACCATGACCTCATTTATTTGAGCTAGCTATAGCATAATAGTTGTTGATTAGAGTTTTTGTGTTCTCTTAACGATAGAGGAGAAAAGTCTCCACGACATTGTGAGTATAGCCTATGCCTTGTGGCATATAAGGAGCTCCAAATAAGGAGCTCCAAGGTGGTGTCACTGTCGAGGAAAAATCCCTACCACTTAGCCCCATAGTGGTTGAATGCTTGCGTTTGCTTCAAATTTCTAATTTTTGCTTGAACTGACCCAAAGACGTCAAAAATTGACCAAACTGATCTGAAAAATTCTAGAATCAGTTTGTTTGGTTAGAGGCTCACTTTTTCCTATAAATAGAAGCCTCCCCCTTTGTAAAAGCTTAATGGTATTTATGCACTGTTACTCTACTCCTGTCCTGATCCATCTACATTGAATTTCTTAATAATTCAATTGTTTTTGGCCTAATCCTCTCCAAAGTGAATTGGTGGCCACTCTTGCTTCAAACAAGAGTAGAACCCTCAATCCCTTAAGCTAAAGGAGAGCTTACAAGCTTCATGTAAGTTAATTTTTCTTGCTTGTTTAATTTTAAATCTATGGTTTTCTTGATTTTCATGTTTTACAGTTAATTGAATTAAATTCAAATGCTATGCCTTTGAGGAAAAGGTCACCCCCCTTCTCTTCTTTACATTACAGCCTTTCTTAATCCTAGAAAGTTTAACTAAGCAACTAATTAAACTCTTCTTATTGTTTACTCTCTTGATTTTAGAAAATTGTGTAGATTAGAGTTCTATGAATCTAATTTGAGTTAATTTAAGTTAAAAATAGATTGATAAAAATGAGAAATGGTCAGCCATACAAAGGAGGTTATGGCAAAATTTTTTAGAATTTTGTGGAAAAGAAAGTTTATTTTTTATGTTATTCCAAAAGAGTAATTCCCGCCATTTTTGCATCTAAAAGAAATATTCTAATTACTCCATGTACATATTCACCTATGAATATGCATGGATATTGTTGGCTATATATAGAATGTCTCCATATATATAGCCCTAGGATCTCCTCTATATATACTCATCTATTGTGTGTATTCCACACACCTTTGGGGATGCATATGACGTGTCTCTCTCTCTCTCTCACGTTGGTTCAACATGGTATCAGAGCGTGGTTGCTTTTTCGCTATGAAAAGCATTCGTTTTCGGCTTCGCGCGGCTATGCGCAGCGCGCGCGCAGAAAAATCTGCAATTCTGCGAAACGTAAAATTGCCATAATTTTCTGCTCCGAACTCGGAATTCAGTGTTTTTGAAGTCGTTTTGGGGGTATATGGTGCGTTTCCGAGCTGTCTAGCATATCAGATTTATCAAATTCTACACCGATTATAATCTGCAGCAGCAGACTGATAGCAATCTTTTGACCGTTGGCTATCAAAACTTCTGTCTGGACAAAAGAAGATAAGTGATTTAGTTTTCTCAATCTTTACAATGATTTATTGCTTGATTATGTGTATGTTATGCATGAGAAATTTTTTAGAGAAGATCTCGTTATCCCTTATATGTATGATGTTCGTATTAGATAGAGATTTGTGAAACTAATAAAATATTTCATGAACATCGATTTTCATGTATAGATTGCATCATACTTGTGAAAAAGAAAATATCGTTTGTTTCTCATAGAAAATAAAGGTTTCTAGGAGAAAGAAGATCTTTCATGAGTATATGTTTGCATGTATATATTTCTTCATACTTGTGAAAGAGAATATATTGTATGTTTTTCATGGTTGCAAGATTCCCTTAAGAAGTTTTAGGTGAATTCCCTTGAATCATTTCAACTTTGAAGATAGTTTATAGGTTGATACGACGGCTTCTACAGTGGTTTACTTCCTACGACGGCTCATGGCAATTTTATCAAAACTAAGAGAAAATTCATATTTAGCGTTAAAAGATCTCTTGCATCATGCATAGAGTTTAGCCATCATCATGATGGTATTTGATATTGATGAGATGCATATTCCTTAGAGTTGTTTGTCCATGATAATCAACATATTTGATTCTTTCTTTCATGATGTAAGTAGAAGAAGATCTTTCGTATCTTATGCAACTCACATTGATCATGACTTATGCCATGGTCTGGTATACCTCTTATGCTACCATGATGTACTTCTACAATAATCTTGATCTTTTTGATTGCTTCATGAGCTAATATGTTGTGATCTTGTTTTAGTGCTAGCTACAGGAATCACATGATTAAGCTTGGACATTCATAATGTATTTATTGACAATCCAAGGTATTATCACATGATGGTAATTATGCCTTTCTTTTCGATCGACTGATGTTATGTATATGGATTTTGTTCATCAATATCATGATGGTATTTGATATTGATGAGATGCATATTTGTTAGAGTTGTTTGTCCATGATAATCAACATATTTGATTCTTACTTTCATGATGTAAGTTACTAAGTAGAAGAAGATCTTTCGTATCTTATGCAACTCACATTGATCATGACTTATGCCATGGTCTGGTATAACTCTCATGCTACATGAGCTAATAGTAATTTGATTGCTTCATGAGCTAATATGTTGTGATCTTGTTTTAGTGCTAGCTACAGGAATCACATGATTAAGCTTGGACGTTCATAATGTATTTATTGACAATCCAAGGTATTATCACATGATGGTAATTATGCCTTTCTTTTCGATCGACTGATGTTATGTATATGGATTTTGTTTATCCTGCCATGGTTTTATTTTGTGATGCTCATTATGATGATTTCTTTATATTCGTTGATGACGTTTCCATGGACTTTATCCATGATGTCATGGTTTTGGCTTGCTATCCTTTTGGTGTACGTCTGCTTGATATTACTTACATATCTGATGTTGGATCTTACTTTTTGAATGGTTACTCCTTCTCTAAATATCAATTCGTAGCCCTGTGCGTGTGAGCAAAAATCCCGCATACCAAACCAAAGGTGTGCATTAGTTTGCATGGTCATCTCAGTGATGATCTGATAGTTTTAATTCATGATTTAGGAATCGTTATAGTTACTTGCTCGTGGTCATCTCGGTGATGATCTGATTGTTTTATCTCATGACTTCAGAATCGTTACAGTTACTTGGTCATGGTCATCTTGGTGATGATCTCATTATCCTTTTATCTCGGCGGTGATGTTGATCTCTCGTTTGATTGTTCTCACAAGGAAGTTGTGTATTTGTTCTTTCTATGGCTTCGAGGAAGTTTGTCTTGTGTGTAAAGAGGACTTTATTGATGCTTAGCATGCTGTTACTACTCGAGAGGCTTTGTAAGCATGCAACTATTTCTCGAGAGCCTTTGCAAGAAATAGTTAAAGGTGCCATGTGTTCTACCTTTGCTTGTTACATTACAACCAGCCTCACGGACTTGACAATTATTATTTTAAGCATGCAAGCCTCGGTGATTCTGACAGGTTTGGTGAGTTTGTAATTTTGGTGCCTTGGTATGATGCCATGGTGGTGATGGTTACACATTTTATTGATATATGTATATGTGTTCATTACATTGATGTAATTCACTCACTACAATCCATGATGCCATGGTGTTGTTCCATGATGATGGTTACATGTTTCGTCAATGATGGTTGACTACGTTTCCATGGATTGTATCCATGATGCCATGGTGTTGTTCCATGATGATGGTTACATGTTTCGTCAATGATGGTTGACTACGTTTCCAATGATGATGGTTACATGTTTCGTCAATGATGGTTGACTACGTTTCCATGGATTGTATCCATGATGCCATGGTGTTGTTCCATGATGATGGTTACATGTTTCGTAGATGATGATTGATTACGTTTCCATGGATTGTATCCATGATGCCATGGTGTTGTTCCATGATGATGGTTATATGTTTCGTTGATGTTGGTCATTCTAAGCTATATGTTTTGTTGAT
This sequence comes from Cibotium barometz, assembly GCF_041138505.1. Taxonomy (NCBI): domain Eukaryota; kingdom Viridiplantae; phylum Streptophyta; class Polypodiopsida; order Cyatheales; family Cibotiaceae; genus Cibotium; species Cibotium barometz. Next base: position 48,910,214 of record NC_141080.1, on the reverse strand, counting down.
GTTGGTCATTCCAAGCTACTTTTTTCATTGATGTTGGTCATTCCAAGCTACATGTTTCGTTGATGTTGGTTCACTTGGCTAATCTATATTGGTTGATTATGTTTCCATGGATTTTATCCATGATGCCATGGTGTTGTTCCATGATGATGGTTACATGTTTCGTGAATGATGGTTGACTACGTTTCCATGGATTGTATCCATGACGCCATGGTGTTTGGATGCACCGTGCCTTGGCTTTGGCTCATCAGTTTGACTAGGTTTATTTAAGTCTATCAATGTCTTTCGTGGTCGACAATGCAACCATGCAGGTCTAAATGGCTATAATGGTGGTCAAGTCTTGGAATTCAATCTATGACAACTAACAAGAAATTCCGTCAAGCATATTTCCCGAGAGGTTTGATTTCCCGTTCCGTCAGCTTATGAGGTTTATGTTCACGTCATGTCATCTTGACTACATGATAGAGGTTTGATTTCTTGTCCCGTCATCTTACGAGGTTGGTTTACGTTCACGTCATGTCATCCCCTGACTACATGTCAGAGGTTTGATTTCTCTTCCTGTCAAAGGTTTGATTTCTCGTCCTATCAGCTTATGAGCTTTATGTTCACATCATGTCATCCTGGCTACATGCTGCTTGTGGATGTCAAAGGTTTGATTTCTTGTTCCGTCATCTTATGAGGTTTACTATCCTGATTGTGAATGTCACACGTTTGATTTCTCGGCCTATCATCTTATGAGGTTTACTTTCAAGTACGTCATGTCAGAGGTTTGCTTTTTCATCCTGTCAGAGGTGTCTACATCCTAATTATTGTTTCATGTCAGAGGTTCGCTTTTTCATCATGTCTGGTTATCCTACCTATGGACGTAAGAGGTTTGATTTCTCGTCTTGTCATCTTATGGGTTTACTTTCATATCATGTCATCTTGGAGGTTTGATCCAAGTTATAGTTGTCTCATTATCTTGACTCATAATATTGGAGGTTTGATCTCATGTCATAGATTTTTCCCATGGCAAAGATATGATTCTAGCTTTCCATGATATCCTTACTAACTAGAATGAGTGTCATTTTCTATTTTAGTGACAGGTCAATCTTCCAAGTCAACTTCTCCAAGTAACCAGATTCCCTTACCAAATCTAGTTCATTTTCCATTGATTGGATGATCTTCCACAAGTTGACATTGCCATGCATATCCTTGCGGATGGACTATATTCCTAAGCAACCATATAATAGATACCTTTATGTCTATTTCTTTATGTACATCTTTTTGTGTACATCTCATATTTGTATAACAAAATTATGGTTTTCCATTTGTTATGGAGACTTCTTCCACGTGAACATAAACCTCATAAGCTGACGGAACGAGAAATCAAACCTCTCGAGAAATATGCTCGACGGAATTTCTTGTTAGTTGCCATAGATTGAATTCCAAGACTTGACCACCATTATAGCCATTTAGACCTGCATGGTTGCATTGTCGACCACAAAAGACATTGATAGACTTAAATAAACCTAGTCAATCTGATGAGCCAAAGCCAAGGCACGGTGCATCCAAACACCATGGCTTCATGGATACAATCCATGGAAACGTAGTCAACCATCATTCACGAAACATGTAACCATCATCATGGAACAACACCATGGCATCATGGATAAAATCCATGGAAACATAATCAACCAATATAGATTAGCCAAGTGAACCAACATCAACGAAACATGTAGCTTGGAATGACCAATATCAACGAAAAATGTAGCTTGGAATGACCAACATCAACAAAACATATAGCTTGGAATGACCAACATCAACGAAACATATAACCATCATCATGGAACAACACCATGGCATCATGGATACAATCCACGGAAACATAATCAATCATCATCTACGAAACATGTAACCATCATCATGGAACAACACCATGGCATCATGGATACAATCCATGGAAACGTAGTCAACCATCATTGACGAAACATGTAACCATCATCATGGAACAACACCATGGCATCATGGATACAATCCATGGAAACGTAGTCAACCATCATTGACGAAACATGTAACCATCATCATGGAACAACTCCATGGCATCATGGATTGTAGTGAGTGAATTACATCAATGCAATGAACACATATACATATATCAATAAAATGTGTAACCATCACCACCATGGCATCATACCAAGGCACCAAAATTACAAACTCACCAAACCTGTCAGAATCACCGAGGCTTGCATGCTTAAAATAATAATTGTCAAGTCCGTGAGGCTGGTTGTAATGTAACAAGCAAAGGTAGAACACATGGCACCTTTAACTATTTCTTGCAAAGGCTCTCGAGAAATAGTTGCATGCTTACAAAGCCTCTCGAGTAGTAACAGCATGCTAAGCATCAATAAAGTCCTCTTTACACACAAGACAAACTTCCTCGAAGCCATAGAAAGAACAAATACACAACTTCCTTGTGAGAACAATCAAACGAGAGATCAACATCACCGCCGAGATAAAAGGATAATGAGATCATCACCAAGATGACCATGACCAAGTAACTGTAACGATTCTGAAGTCATGAGATAAAACAATCAGATCATCACCGAGATGACCACGAGCAAGTAACTATAACGATTCCTAAATCATGAGTTAAAACTATCAGATCATCACCGAGATGACCATGAGTAAGTAACTGTAACGATTCTAAAGTCAGGATCATTGAATTTACCACAAGCATTTCATGGGCACAAATTAGAACCAACCTATTTCAAACAAACTAATGCACACCTTTGGTTTGGTATGCGGGATTTTTGCTCACACGCACAGGGCTACGAATTGATATTTAGAGAAGGAGTAACCATTCAAAAAGTAAGATCCAACATCAGATATGTAAGTAATATCAAGCAGACGTACACCAAAAGGATAGCAAGCCAAAACCATGACATCATGGATAAAGTCCATGGAAACGTCATCAACGAATATAAAGAAATCATCATAATGAGCATCACAAAATAAAACCATGGCAGGATGAACAAAATCCATATACATAACATCAGTCGATCGAAAAGAAAGGCATAATTACCATCATGTGATAATACCTTGGATTGTCAATAAATACATTATGAACGTCCAAGCTTAATCATGTGATTCCTGTAGCTAGCACTAAAACAAGATCACAACATATTAGCTCATGAAGTAATCAAATTACTATTAGCTCATGTAGCATGAGAGTTATACCAGACCATGGCATAAGTCATGATCAATGTGAGTTGCATAAGATACGAAAGATCTTCTTCTACTTAGTAACTTACATCATGAAAGTAAGAATTAAATATGTTGATTATCATGGACAAACAACTCTAACAAATATGCATCTCATCAATATCAAATACCATCATGATATTGATGAACAAAATCCATATACATAACATCAGTCGATCGAAAAGAAAGGCATAATTACCATCATGTGATAATACCTTGGATTGTCAATAAATACATTATGAACGTCCAAGCTTAATCATGTGATTCCTGTAGCTAGCACTAAAACAAGATCACAACATATTAGCTCATGAAGCAATCAAAAAGATCAAGATTATTGTAGAAGTACATCATGGTAGCATAAGAGGTATACCAGACCATGGCATGAGTTGCATAAGATACGAAAGATCTTCTTCTACTAACATCATGAAAGAAAGAATCAAATATGTTGATTATCATGGACAAACAACTCTAAGGAATATGCATCTCATCAATATCAAATACCATCATGATGATGGCTAAACTCTATGCATTATACAAGAGATCTTTTAACGCTAAATATAAATTTTCTCTTAGTTTTGATAAAATTGCCATGAGCCGTCGTAGGAAGTAAACCACTGTAGAAGCCGTCGTATCAACCTATAAACTATCTTCAAAGTTGAAATGATTCAAGGGAATTCACCTAAAACTTCTTAAGGGGATCTTGTAACCATGAAAAACATACAATATATTCTCTTTCATAAGTATAAAGAAATATATACATGCAAACATATACTCATGAAAGATCTTCTTTCTCCTAGAAACCTTTATTTTCTATGAGAAACAAACGATATTTTCTTTTTCACAAGTATGATGCAATCTATACATGAAAATCGATTTCACAAATCTCTATCTAATACGAACATCATACATATAAGGGATAACGAGATCTTCTCTAAAAAATTTCTCATGCATAACATACACATAATCAAGCAATAAATCATTGTAAAGATTGAGAAAACTAAATCACTTATCTTCTTTTGTCCAGACAGAAGTTTTGATAGCCAACGGTCAAAAGATTGCTATCAGTCTGCTGCTGCAGATTATAATCGATGTAGAATTTGATAAATCTGATATGCTAGACAGCTCGGAAACGCACCATATACCCCCAAAACGACTTCAAAAACACTGAATTCCGAGTCCGGAGCAGAAAATTATGGCGATTTTACGTTTCGCAGAATTGCAGATTTTTTTGCGCGCGCGCTGCGCGGAGCCGCGCGAAGCCGAAAACGAATGCTTTTCATAGCGAAAAAGCAACCACGCTCTGATACCATGTTGAACCAACGTGAGAGAGAGAGAGAGAGACACGTCATATGAATCCCCAAAGGTGTGTGGAATACACACAATAGATGAGTATATATAGAGGAGATCCTAGGGATATATATATAGAGACATTCTATATATAGCCAACAATGTTGAACCAACGTGAGAGAGAGAGAGAGACACGTCATATGAATCCCCAAAGGTGTGTGGAATACACACAATAGATGAGTATATATAGAGGAGATCCTAGGGATATATATATAGAGACATTCTATATATAGCCAACACCCCCGCTCAAAGAAGGGTCTCTAACTGTGGATGAAAAAACCCTTGGGGGCTCAAGGGAAAAACCCACAGCTCTATATACACCTATCGCTATATTAAATTATTTTATAGTTACAAAGTATTATTCAAAGGAGCTACATCACTCCCATATATACAATAGCCATGAAGGCTGCGAAGGAGCTACATCACTCCCATATATACAATATCCATGAAGGAGCTACATCACTCCCATATATACAATAGCCATGAAGGAGCTACATCACTCTCATATATACTTCATCACTCTTATGTGTACAATAGCCAAACGAAGGCTTTGAAGGTCATCCATTTCTCGTTCCGTCAGCTTATGAGGTTTATATTCACGTCATGTCATCTTGACTACATGATAGAGGTTTGATTTCTTGTCCCGTCATCTTACGAGATTGGTTTACGTTCACGTCATGTCATCCCCTGACTACATGTCAGAGGTTTGATTTCTCTTCCTGTCAGAGGTTTGATTTCTCGTCCTATCAGCTTATGAGCTTTATGTTCACATCATGTTATCCTGGCTACATGCTGCTTGTGGATGTCAAAGGTTTGATTTCTTGTTCCGTCATCTTATGAGGTTTACTATCCTGATTGTGAATGTCACACGTTTGATTTCTCGGCCTATCATCTTATGAGGTTTACTTTCAAGTACGTCATGTCAGAGGTTTGCTTTTTCATCCTGTTAGAGGTGTCTACATCCTAATTATTGTTTCATGTCAGAGGTTCTCTTTTTCATCATGTCTGGTTATCTTACCTATGGACGTAAGAGGTTTGATTTCTCGTCTTGTCATCTTATGAGGTTTACTTTCATATCATGTCATCTTGGAGGTTTGATCCAAGTTATAGTTGTCTCATTATCTTGACTCATAATATTGGAGGTTTGATCTTATGTCATAGATTTTTCCCATGGCAAAGATATGATTCTAGCTTTCCATGATATCCTTACTAACTAGAATGAGTGTCATTTTCTATTTTAGTGACAGGTCAATCTTCCAAGTCAACTTCTCCAAGTAACCAGATTTCCTTACCAAATCTAGTTCATTTGCCATTGATTGGATGATCTTCCACAAGTTGACATTGCCATGCATATCCTTGCGGATTGACTATATTCCTAAGCAACCATATAATAGATACCTTTATGTCTATTTCTTTATGTACATCTTTTCGTGTACATCTCATATTTCTATAACAAAATTATGGTTTTCCATTTGTTATGGATACTTCTTCCATATTACAGGGTTGATGGATCAGGATTGTATTTGGATATTGCTGAGCTTCAATATAGAGAAGAGACTACAAAAATATTATTTGGCATCGTCACCCCACGAAGATAGACTCGCACCCAACCTACATGAATGGATCACTCTTATGTGTACAATAGCCAAACGAAGGCTTTGAAGGTCATCCATTTTCATGTTGTCTTGATCCATTCATGTAGGTTGGGTGCGAGTCTATCTTCGTGGGGTGACGATGCCAAATAATATTTTTGTAGTCTCTTCTCTATATTGAAGCTCAGCAATATCCAAATATAATCCTGATCCATAAACCCTGTAATATGGAAGAAGTCTCCATAACAAATGGAAAACCATAATTTTGTTATAGAAATATGAGATGTACACGAAAAGATGTACATAAAGAAATAGACATGAAGGTATCTATTATATGGTTGCTTAGGAATGTAGTCCATCCGCAAGGATATGCATGGCAATGTCAACTTGTGGAAGATCATCCAATCAATGGCAAATGAACTAGATTTGGTAAGGGAATCTGGTTACTTGGAGAAGTTGACTTGGAAGATTGACCTGTCACTAAAATAGAAAATGACACTCATTCTAGTTAGTAAGGATATCATGGAAAGCTAGAATCATATCTTTGCCATGGGAAAAATCTATGACATAAGATCAAACCTCCAATATTATGAGTCAAGATAATGAGACAACTATAACTTGGATCAAACCTCCAAGATGACATGATATGAAAGTAAACCTCATAAGATGACAAGACGAGAAATCAAACCTCTTACGTCCATAGGTAGGATAACCAGACATGATGAAAAAGCAAACCTTTGAAATGAAACAATAATTAGGATGTAGACACCTCTGACAGGATGAAAAAGCAAACCTCTGACATGACGTACTTGAAAGTAAACCTCATAAGATGATAGGCCGAGAAATCAAACGTGTGACATTCACAATCAGGATAGTAAACCTCATAAGATGACGGAACAAGAAATCAAACCTTTGACATCCACAAGCAGCATGTAGCCAGGATGACATGATGTGAACATAAAGCTCATAAGCTGATAGGACGAGAAATCAAACCTCTGACAGGAAGAGAAATCAAACCTCTGACATGTAGTCAGGGGATGACATGACGTGAACGTAAACCAATCTCGTAAGATGACGGGACAAGAAATCAAACCTCTATCATGTAGTCAAGATGACATGACGTGAATATAAACCTCATAAGCTGACGGAACGAGAAATCAAACCTCTCGGGAAATATGCTCGACGAAATTTCTTGTTAGTTGCCATAGATTGAATTCCAAGACGACCACCATTATAGCCATTTAGACCTGCATGGTTGCATTGTCGACCACAAAAGACATTGATAGATTTAAATAAACCTAGTCAATCTGATGAGCCAAAGCCAAGGCACGGTGCATCCAAACACCATGGCGTCATGGATACAATCCATGGAAACGTAGTCAACCATCATTGACGAAACATGTAACCATCATCATGAAACAACACCATGGCATCATGGATACAATCCATGGAAACATAATCAACCAATATAGATTAGCCAAGTAAACCAACATCAACGAAACATGTAGCTTGAAATGACCAACATCAACGAAAAATGTAGCTTGGAATGACCAACATCAACAAAACATATAGCTTGGAATGACCAACATCAACGAAACATATAACCATCATCATGGAACAACACCATGGCATCATGGATACAATCCATGGAAACGTAATCAATCATCATCTATGAAACATGTGACCATCATCATGGAACAACACCATGGCATCATGGATACAATCCATGGAAACGTAGTCAACCATCATTGACGAAACATGTAACCATCATCATTGGAAACGTAGTCAACCATCATTGACGAAACATGTAACCATCATCATGGAACAACACCATGGCATCATGGATACAATCCATGGAAACGTAGTCAACCATCATTGACGAAACATGTAACCATCATCATGGAACAACACCATGGCATCATGGATTGTAGTGAGTGAATTACATCAATGCAATGAACACATATACATATATCAATAAAATGTGTAACCATCACCACCATGGCATCATACCAAGGCACCAAAATTACAAACTCACCAAACCTGTCAGAATCACCGAGGCTTGCATGCTTAAAATAATAATTGTCAAGTCCGTGAGGCTGGTTGTAATGTAACAAGCAAAGGTAGAACACATGGCACCTTTAACTATTTCTTGCAAAGGCTCTCGAGAAATAGTTGCATGCTTACAAAGCCTCTCGAGTAGTAACAGCATGCTAAGCATCAATAAAGTCCTCTTTACACACAAGACAAACTTCCTCGAAGCCATAGAAAGAACAAATACACAACTTCCTTGTGAGAACAATCAAACGAGAGATCAACATCACCGCCGAGATAAAAGGATAATGAGATCATCACCAAGATGACCATGACCAAGTAACTGTAACGATTCTGAAGTCATGAGATAAAACAATCAGATCATCACCGAGATGACCACGAGCAAGTAACTATAACGATTCCTAAATCATGAGTTAAAACTATCAGATCATCACCGAGATGACCATGAGCAAGTAACTATAACGATTCTAAAGTCAGGATCATTGAATTTACCACAAGCATTTCATGGGCACAAATTAGAACCAATCTATTTCAAACAAACTAATGCACACCTTTGGTTTGGTATGCGGGATTTTTGCTCACACGCACAGGGCTACGAATTGATATTTAGAGAAGGAGTAACCATTCAAAAAGTAAGATCCAACATCAGATATGTAAGTAATATCAAGCAGACGTACACCAAAAGGATAGCAAGCCAAAACCATGACATCATGGATAAAGTCCATGGAAACGTCATCAACGAATATAAAGAAATCATCATAATGAGCATCACAAAATAAAACCATGGCAGGATGAACAAAATCCATATACATAACATCAGTCGATCGAAAAGAAAGGCATAATTACCATCATGTGATAATACCTTGGATTGTCAATAAATACATTATGAACGTCCAAGCTTAATCATGTGATTCCTGTAGCTAGCACTAAAACAAGATCACAACATATTAGCTCATGACGCAATCAAAAAGATCAAGATTATTGTAGAAGTACATCATGGTAGCATAAGAGTTATACCAGACCATGGCATAAGTCATGATCAATGTGAGTTGCATAAGATACGAAAGATCTTCTTCTACTTAGTAACTTACATCATGAAAGTAAGAATCAAATATGTTGATTATCATGGACAAACAATTCTAACAAATATACATCTCCAATAATGGACAGCCTTTCGGTTATACTAAGTTTGGCACATATTATCAAAGATAAATAGAAATTATGAATCCAAAAATGATAGATTTGACTTCTAATGGATGCCATGAAGCAGGTTGGCCTTCTTGCTTTGCAATATACAGAACGTGTGTAGCGCTTCAGGTTGTGTGCCAACTGGCAACACTACATGTGTTGAGCTTACAAACCCCTGCCAAGAAAACGCAAAAATCGGCCATAGTGGAAAGCATCAACCGGTAGTTAGATCTTGTTGCTTCAATCGAAAACAACCATGGGCAAAGTAGTTAAAAATTAAACTCCATAATTGAAAAGAAAATATTGGCAAAGAAGTCTAAACTCGATTGCCTTATTCCCCCACGTGAATTGGACCCCAAACAAAAAATAGATGCTATTTTTGGGTAGGGTCAATGCAAAAATAGCGTGATAAAAACTGTATGTGCTAAATGGCTGCCATCAACCAAAGCGCCGCTTTTATAAAAAGCGACAAAATAAGAGCGTCAACAGCTTTTTCACTTGCTAAAATAGCACTATTAGAAGCATAACTATAGCTGACCAAGGGCATAAGCGAATAAAGACAGCCATGGCCGCCCTGCGTTACCTTGACTAGCAAGCCAACTTTACTATAAATAAACGTAGCTATAATTAGTTCCATGCATGCAGGGAGGGTAAGAAAGCGGAATTATGACGACAAAAATAGGGCACTGAGACATAAACCTATGGATGTCTGAGGTCTCCCAATCTGCAAGTATACAGCTTCTCTAGATTCTCTTCACGCATATTGTGTCTGATACAACACTGCTCAGTCTCATATAAACCTCGGTTCTCTTCACGCGTACTGTGTCTCTCTTACACTGCTCAGCCTCAAAGAAACCAGAGAATATACAATATGCATGAGTGCCAATGTTACTCCTCACGCTTCTGCTGGAACCGGGCAACCAAAACGCAGGCAATTAGCCGCCTAAAGCCAGCTGATTACGAGCTCCTTATGCAGCTTTTCTAAAAATAGAGAACGGCGCTTTCTAGCTACAAAGCTCAAACTTTAATATGAAAAGCAAAAACCACAGCAATACAATTACGATGTGGAAAATTCCTTCTTTTAGCGAAATCTGTTCTGGCAAAGCCTAGCACCACATAGACGAACAATAGTAGTATTGTACATGATATTGAAAATAGTTCATGGAATTGTGCGTTGGCAAGAAGCCATCAGGCGCAAGCCCTTTTATATAACAATATATTCAAGCACCAAGAATTCGGACAATTGGTTAACAGAAATTTTGAACAAAGTGTATGCATAAGCTTGCAGGCGCAAGCCCTTTTATATAACAATATATTCAAGCACCAAGAATTCGGACAATTGGTTAACAGAAATTTTGAACAAAGTGTATGCATAAGCTTGATAACAATAAACACGAGATAGCAAGCGAAGTATCACGCACACAGAAACATATGCAAGACACATCTCTTGAATCAAGAAGACAAAGAAGAAAAGATAAAAGATTCAAATAACACTTAGCTCTCTTTGTAGACAAGGAAGAAGATGATGCTCCGTGCTTTGTCGGTCTTCGCTCTGATACCATGTTGAACCAACGTGAGAGAGAGAGAGAGACACGTCATATGCATCCCCAAAGGTGTATGGAATACACACAATAGATGAGATCTCCTCTATATATACTCATCTATTGTGTGTATTCCATACACCTTTGGGGATGCATATGACGTGTCTCTCTTACACTGCTCAGCCTCAAAGAAACCAGAGAATATACAATATGCATGAGTGCCAATGTTACTCCTCACGCTTCTGCTGGAACCGGGCAACCAAAACGCAGGCAATTAGCCGCCTAAAGCCAGCTGATTACGAGCTCCTTATGCAGCTTTTCTAAAAATAGAGAACGGCGCTTTCTAGCTACAAAGCTCAAACTTTAATATGAAAAGCAAAAACCACAGCAATACAATTACGATGTGGAAAATTCCTTCTTTTAGCGAAATCTGTTCTGGCAAAGCCTAGCACCACATAGACGAACAATAGTAGTATTGTACATGATATTGAAAATAGTTCATGGAATTGTGCGTTGGCAAGAAGCCATCAGGCGCAAGCCCTTTTATATAACAATATATTCAAGCACCAAGAATTCGGACAATTGGTTAACAGAAATTTTGAACAAAGTGTATGCATAAGCTTGCAGGCGCAAGCCCTTTTATATAACAATATATTCAAGCACCAAGAATTCGGACAATTGGTTAACAGAAATTTTGAACAAAGTGTATGCATAAGCTTGATAACAATAAACACGAGATAGCAAGCGAAGTATCACGCACACAGAAACATATGCAAGACACATCTCTTGAATCAAGAAGACAAAGAAGAAAAGATAAAAGATTCAAATAACACTTAGCTCTCTTTGTAGACAAGGAAGAAGATGATGCTCCATGCTTTGTCGGTCTTCGCTCTGATACCATGTTGAACCAACGTGAGAGAGAGAGAGAGACACGTCATATGCATCCCCAAAGGTGTATGGAATACACACAATAGATGAGATCTCCTCTATATATACTCATCTATTGTGTGTATTCCATACACCTTTGGGGATGCATATGACGTGTCTCTCTTACACTGCTCAGCCTCAAAGAAACCAGAGAATATACAATATGCATGAGTGCCAATGTTACTCCTCACGCTTCTGCTGGAACCGGGCAACCAAAACGCAGGCAATTAGCCGCCTAAAGCCAGCTGATTACGAGCTCCTTATGCAGCTTTTCTAAAAATAGAGAACGGCGCTTTCTAGCTACAAAGCTCAAACTTTAATATGAAAAGCAAAAACCACAGCAATACAATTACGATGTGGAAAATTCCTTCTTTTAGCGAAATCTGTTCTGGCAAAGCCTAGCACCACATAGACGAACAATAGTAGTATTGTACATGATATTGAAAATAGTTCATGGAATTGTGCGTTGGCAAGAAGCCATCAGGCGCAAGCCCTTTTATATAACAATATATTCAAGCACCAAGAATTCGGACAATTGGTTAACAGAAATTTTGAACAAAGTGTATGCATAAGCTTGCAGGCGCAAGCCCTTTTATATAACAATATATTCAAGCACCAAGAATTCGGACAATTGGTTAACAGAAATTTTGAACAAAGTGTATGCATAAGCTTGATAACAATAAACACGAGATAGCAAGCGAAGTATCACGCACACAGAAACATATGCAAGACACATCTCTTGAATCAAGAAGACAAAGAAGAAAAGATAAAAGATTCAAATAACACTTAGCTCTCTTTGTAGACAAGGAAGAAGATGATGCTCCGTGCTTTGTCGGTCTTCGCTCTGATACCATGTTGAACCAACGTGAGAGAGAGAGAGAGACACGTCATATGCATCCCCAAAGGTGTATGGAATACACACAATAGATGAGATCTCCTCTATATATACTCATCTATTGTGTGTATTCCATACACCTTTGGGGATGCATATGACGTGTCTCTCTTACACTGCTCAGCCTCAAAGAAACCAGAGAATATACAATATGCATGAGTGCCAATGTTACTCCTCACGCTTCTGCTGGAACCGGGCAACCAAAACGCAGGCAATTAGCCGCCTAAAGCCAGCTGATTACGAGCTCCTTATGCAGCTTTTCTAAAAATAGAGAACGGCGCTTTCTAGCTACAAAGCTCAAACTTTAATATGAAAAGCAAAAACCACAGCAATACAATTACGATGTGGAAAATTCCTTCTTTTAGCGAAATCTGTTCTGGCAAAGCCTAGCACCACATAGACGAACAATAGTAGTATTGTACATGATATTGAAAATAGTTCATGGAATTGTGCGTTGGCAAGAAGCCATCAGGCGCAAGCCCTTTTATATAACAATATATTCAAGCACCAAGAATTCGGACAATTGGTTAACAGAAATTTTGAACAAAGTGTATGCATAAGCTTGCAGGCGCAAGCCCTTTTATATAACAATATATTCAAGCACCAAGAATTCGGACAATTGGTTAACAGAAATTTTGAACAAAGTGTATGCATAAGCTTGATAACAATAAACACGAGATAGCAAGCGAAGTATCACGCACACAGAAACATATGCAAGACACATCTCTTGAATCAAGAAGACAAAGAAGAAAAGATAAAAGATTCAAATAACACTTAGCTCTCTTTGTAGACAAGGAAGAAGATGATGCTCCGTGCTTTGTCGGTCTTCGCTCTGATACCATGTTGAACCAACGTGAGAGAGAGAGAGAGACACGTCATATGCATCCCCAAAGGTGTATGGAATACACACAATAGATGAGTATATATAGAGGAGATCCTAGGGCTATATATATAGAGACATTCTATATATAGCCAACATGTTGAACCAACGTGAGAGAGAGAGAGAGACACGTCATATGCATCCCCAAAGGTGTATGGAATACACACAATAGATGAGTATATATAGAGGAGATCCTAGGGCTATATATATAGAGACATTCTATATATAGCCAACAATGTTGAACCAACGTGATGTTGAACCAACGTGAGAGAGAGAGAGAGACACGTCATATGCATCCCCAAAGGTGTATGGAATACACACAATAGATGAGTATATATAGAGGAGATCCTAGGGCTATATATATAGAGACATTCTATATATAGCCAACATGTTGAACCAACGTGAGAGAGAGAGAGAGACACGTCATATGCATCCCCAAAGGTGTATGGAATACACAAAATAGATGAGTATATATAGAGGAGATCCTAGGGCTATATATATAGAGACATTCTATATATAGCCAACACCCCCGCTCAAAGAAGGGTCTCTAACTGTGGATGAAAAAACCCTTGGGGGCTCAAGGGAAAAACCCACAGCTCTATATACACCTACCGCTATATTAAATTATTTTATAGTTACAAAGTATTCTTCAAAGGAGCTACATCACTCCCATATATACAATAGCCATGAAGGCTGCGAAGGAGCTACATCACTCCCATATATACAATATCTATGAAGGAGCTACATCACTCCCATATATACAATAGCCATGAAGGAGCTACATCACTCCCATATATACTTCATCACTCTTATGTGTACAATAGCCAAACGAAGGCTTTGAAGGTCATCCATTTTCATGTTGTCTTGATCCATTCATGTAGGTTGGGTGCGAGTCTATCTTCGTGGGGTGACGATGCCAAATAATATTTTTGTAGTCTCTTCTCTATATTGAAGCTCAGCAATATCCAAATATAATCCTGATCCATAAACCCTGTAATATGGAAGAAGTCTCCATAACAAATGGAAAACCATAATTTTGTTATAGAAATATGAGATGTACACGAAAAGATGTACATAAAGAAATAGACATGAAGGTATCTATTATATGGTTGCTTAGGAATGTAGTCCATCCGCAAGGATATGCATGGCAATGTCAACTTGTGGAAGATCATCCAATCAATGGCAAATGAACTAGATTTGGTAAGGGAATCTGGTTACTTGGAGAAGTTGACTTGGAAGATTGACCTGTCACTAAAATAGAAAATGACACTCATTCTAGTTAGTAAGGATATCATGGAAAGCTAGAATCATATCTTTGCCATGGGAAAAATCTATGACATAAGATCAAACCTCCAATATTATGAGTCAAGATAATGAGACAACTATAACTTGGATCAAACCTCCAAGATGACATGATATGAAAGTAAACCTCATAAGATGACAAGACGAGAAATCAAACCTCTTACGTCCATAGGTAGGATAACCAGACATGATGAAAAAGCAAACCTCTGAAATGAAACAATAATTAGGATGTAGACACCTCTGACAGGATGAAAAAGCAAACCTCTGACATGACGTACTTGAAAGTAAACCTCATAAGATGATAGGCCGAGAAATCAAACGTGTGACATTCACAATCAGGATAGTAAACCTCATAAGATGACGGAACAAGAAATCAAACCTTTGACATCCACAAGCAGCATGTAGCCAGGATGACATGATGTGAACATAAAGCTCATGAGCTGATAGGACGAGAAATCAAACCTCTGACAGGAAGAGAAATCAAACCTCTGACATGTAGTCAGGGGATGACATGACGTGAACGTAAACCAATCTCGTAAGATGACGGGACAAGAAATCAAACCTCTATCATGTAGTCAAGATGACATGACGTGAATATAAACCTCATAAGCTGACGGAACGAGAAATCAAACCTCTCGGGAAATATGCTCGACGAAATTTCTTGTTAGTTGCCATAGATTGAATTCCAAGACGACCACCATTATAGCCATTTAGACCTGCATGGTTGCATTGTCGACCACAAAAGACATTGATAGATTTAAATAAACCTAGTCAATCTGATGAGCCAAAGCCAAGGCACGGTGCATCCAAACACCATGGCGTCATGGATACAATCCATGGAAACGTAGTCAACCATCATTGACGAAACATGTAACCATCATCATGAAACAACACCATGGCATCATGGATACAATCCATGGAAACATAATCAACCAATATAGATTAGCCAAGTAAACCAACATCAACGAAACATGTAGCTTGAAATGACCAACATCAACGAAAAATGTAGCTTGGAATGACCAACATCAACAAAACATATAGCTTGGAATGACCAACATCAACGAAACATATAACCATCATCATGGAACAACACCATGGCATCATGGATACAATCCATGGAAACGTAATCAATCATCATCTATGAAACATGTAACCATCATCATGGAACAACACCATGGCATCATGGATACAATCCATGGAAACGTAGTCAACCATCATTGACGAAACATGTAACCATCATCATTGGAAACGTAGTCAACCATCATTGACGAAACATGTAACCATCATCATGGAACAACACCATGGCATCATGGATACAATCCATGGAAACGTAGTCAACCATCATTGACGAAACATGTAACCATCATCATGGAACAACACCATGGCATCATGGATTGTAGTGAGTGAATTACATCAATGCAATGAACACATATACATATATCAATAAAATGTGTAACCATCACCACCATGGCATCATACCAAGGCACCAAAATTACAAACTCACCAAACCTGTCAGAATCACCGAGGCTTGCATGCTTAAAATAATAATTGTCAAGTCCGTGAGGCTGGTTGTAATGTAACAAGCAAAGGTAGAACACATGGCACCTTTAACTATTTCTTGCAAAGGCTCTCGAGAAATAGTTGCATGCTTACAAAGCCTCTCGAGTAGTAACAGCATGCTAAGCATCAATAAAGTCCTCTTTACACACAAGACAAACTTCCTTGAAGCCATAGAAAGAACAAATACACAACTTCCTTGTGAGAACAATCAAACGAGAGATCAACATCACCGCCGAGATAAAAGGATAATGAGATCATCACCAAGATGACCATGACCAAGTAACTGTAACGATTCTGAAGTCATGAGATAAAACAATCAGATCATCACCGAGATGACCACGAGCAAGTAACTATAACGATTCCTAAATCATGAGTTAAAACTATCAGATCATCACCGAGATGACCATGAGCAAGTAACTATAACGATTCTAAAGTCAGGATCATTGAATTTACCACAAGCATTTCATGGGCACAAATTAGAACCAATCTATTTCAAACAAACTAATGCACACCTTTGGTTTGGTATGCGGGATTTTTGCTCACACGCACAGGGCTACGAATTGATATTTAGAGAAGGAGTAACCATTCAAAAAGTAAGATCCAACATCAGATATGTAAGTAATATCAAGCAGACGTACACCAAAAGGATAGCAAGCCAAAACCATGACATCATGGATAAAGTCCATGGAAACGTCATCAACGAATATAAAGAAATCATCATAATGAGCATCACAAAATAAAACCATGGCAGGATGAACAAAATACATAACATCAGTCGATCGAAAAGAAAGGCATAATTACCATCATGTGATAATACCTTGGATTGTCAATAAATACATTATGAACGTCCAAGCTTAATCATGTGATTCCTGTAGCTAGATCATCACACTGAGATGACCATGAGCAAGTCTGTAATGATTCTGAAGTCATGACCTGTCAATAAACACTAAAATAGAAAATGACACTCATTCTAGTTAGTAAGTCATATCTTTGCCATGGGAAAAATCTATGACATAAGATCAAACCTCCAATATTATGAGTCAAGATAATGAGACAACTATAACTTGGATCAAACCTCCAGGATGACATGATATGAAAGTAAACCTCATAAGATAACAGGGCGAGAAATCAAACCTCTAATGTCCGTAGGTAGGATGACTAGATATGATGAAAAAGAGCGAACCTCTGACACGAAACAATAATTAGGATGTAGACACCTCTGACGGGATGAAAAAGCAAACCTTTGACATGACGTACTTGAAAGTAAACCTCATAAGATGATAGGCCGAGAAATCAAACGTGTGACATTCACAATCAGGATAGTAAACCTCATAAGATGACGGAACGAGAAATCAAACCCTTGACATCCGCAGGCAGCATGTAGCCAGGATGACATGATGTGAACATAAACCTTATAAGCTGATAGGACGAGAAATCAAACCTCTGACGGGAAGAGAAATCAAACCTCTGACATGTAGTCAGGATGACATGACGTGAACGTAAACCTCGTAAGATGATGGGACAAGAAATCAAACCTCTGACTTGTAGTCAGGATGACATGACGTGAACATAAACCTCATAAGCTGACGGGACGAGAAATCAAACCTCTCGGGAAATATGCTCGACGAAATTTCTTGTTAGTTGCCATAGATTGAACTTCAAGACTTGACCACCATTGATCAGTCACATAAGGATATAGACCATCATTCTGATCATGAAAAGAGCTGCTACTGACCTTGTCCTCTCTCATGGCAAGACAAGATCACCCATATACCCATTTAGACCTGCATGGTTGCATTGTCGACCACAAAAGACATTGATAGACTTAAATAAACTTAGTCAATCTGATGAGCCAAAGCCAAGGCACGGTGCATCCAATAACCATGGCATCATGGTAACAATCCATGGAAACGTAGTCAACCATCATTCACGAAACATGTAACCATCATCACGGAACAACACCATGGCATCATGGATACAATCCATGGAAACGTAGTCAACCATCATGCACGAAACATGTAACCATCATCATGGAACAACACCATGGCATCATGGATAAAATCCATGGAAACACAATCAACCAATATAGATTAGCCAAGTGAACCAACATCAACGAAACATGTAGCTTGGAATGACCAACATCAACGAAACATGTAGCTTGGAATGACCAACATCAACAAAACATAGAGCTTGGAATGACCAACATCAACGAAACATATAACCATCACCATGGAACAACGATCCATGGAAACATAGTCAACCATCATCGAGGAAACATGTAACCATCATCATGGAACAACACCATGGCATCATGCCTTTTCTTGAGGATTTAATATGAGAAACAATTGACATACCTTTTCTTGAGGATTTAATATGAGAAACAATTGACATATCTTTTCTTGAGGATTTAATATGAGAATCATACCTATCAGCTCCTCATCTGAAAAGTGAGATTTGAGTATCCTCCACGCACTTGATGGATACCCATATAGCAGTTTTCGTGATGGAGAACCAATGCTACCATTGTATGATGGAGATAAGGATTATGTCTCCACAAGATCTTCCTTAGGGTCACAAACTACTCCTGAATAGCTTCCATTAAAAGATGTCAAAATTAGCAGGTTACGATAGCCATATCAAACTCGACACCAAATGCAGGGTGAGAAAGGTAAAATTAGCGTGAACTTGTGTAAAATAGTAGTTATGCTCTCTCTAAGAGACGCTTGATAGTGGATTCATGTATGAATTTCAATACAATTTCTCATAGTTAATGCAAAACAAACTATAAAATAGAGAACTTATCTCGCCATAATCCAAACTCTCCTGCTCTTGTTGGCATCTACTACTGTTTGTTGATGAAGAGATTTGTTTGACGATTAAGAGATTTGCATGACGATGAAGGTTCCATAGTTTAAGATCTTGCTTTAGTAGGTTGAAGAATGGAAGTATACATTGGACCTTGGGATCCTTTTGAGGGCATGGCAGTGGTGTAATATCTTCGAGGTGCTCGAAAGCATGAGAACTGTATAATTCGCATTGGTCAAGAAGCCAGTAGAGACGAAGCGAGAAGCCCTTTAAAAACCCCTTGAGCCGGCATGTCTCGTCGAAGCATAACTCAATCGTCTGCATAATTGATCAAAGAATATCTCAATCATCTGCATAATTGATCATGACCGATTACAATCCTCATCATGATTGTTATCTACATTTTGATTTGAAGTCTTGCAATATCTGAAGATTTTCACAAGTTGGTTGCTATACAACAACTGTCTTGGACACCGTAGCTAGCTGTCGATGTAAGACTGCATTCATAATTATAAGAAGACCTCTTGTTGGAATCTGATATCATCATCATCGCAATTAATCTTTGATCAAAACACCGCTTGTGTTATAAGACGATTAAGGTAACTGTTGAAGCGTCTGCTGATTTGGAGAGAATTAAGGTAACTGCGGGAAAGATTTGTGTGCTTGTATTTACACACACATACACACCGCTCTCTCTGCTTTGCAAAACAGATCTAATCTCTTTATCTCATGGCAGCAATTTCTCTCTCCCTTTCGCTCATCTAGAAGTGCACGAGCCCCTTGGGAAATACGAAAAGGTCGCCCTTTTGAAGCGTCTGATTGAAGAAGTGACCGGCGCTGTCGACCAGGCCCACCATGATGCTGCCATCGACTATGTAGAAGAGTTCAGTGGCGCGCGGGTGGGTGTGGGAGGTGTTTTGGGACCCCGGCTGGAACTCCAAGAGAGCGGCGGAGATGCCCAGGCCGGTCAGTGCCAGGAAGGCATCCGCGAAGGCCTTGATGGGCTTGAAGGCGCCGGCGGCCGCGTTGGGCCCCCCACGGAAGCCCGTGAAGGTGAAGAAGTTGCCATCCAAGCGTTCATCCCCGTGGGCACTGAGAAGTCCGTGGTTAGCTCCGGTCGTCTTGGAATTCAATCTATGGCAACTAACAAGAAATTTCGTCGAGCATATTTCCCGAGAGGTTTGATTTCTCGTTCCGTCAGCTTATGAGGTTTATATTCACGTCATGTCATCTTGACTACATGATAGAGGTTTGATTTCTTGTCCCGTCATCTTACGAGATTGGTTTACGTTCACGTCATGTCATCCCCTGACTACATGTCAGAGGTTTGATTTCTCTTCCTGTCAGAGATTTGATTTCTCGTCCTATCAGCTTATGAGCTTTATGTTCACATCATGTCATCCTGGCTACATGCTGCTTGTGGATGTCAAAGGTTTGATTTCTTGTTCCGTCATCTTATGAGGTTTACTATCCTGATTGTGAATGTCACACGTTTGATTTCTCGGCCTATCATCTTATGAGGTTTACTTTCAAGTACGTCATGTCAGAGGTTTGCTTTTTCATCCTGTCAGAGGTGTCTACATCCTAATTATTGTTTCATTTCAGAGGTTTGCTTTTTCATCATGTCTGGTTATCCTACCTATGGACGTAAGAGGTTTGATTTCTCGTCTTGTCATCTTATGAGGTTTACTTTCATATCATGTCATCTTGGAGGTTTGATCCAAGTTATAGTTGTCTCATTATCTTGACTCATAATATTGGAGGTTTGATCTTATGTCATAGATTTTTCCCATGGCAAAGATATGATTCTAGCTTTCCATGATATCCTTACTAACTAGTCTTGTGTCTCGTGTGCTTCTCTCTCATCTCTCTCCATTTCCAACATGGTATCAGAGCGAGGTATGCATCAATCTTTACTTCCCTCTTCTCTCTATGGAAAGCTTCGCTTCCTTCAATTATTAAGGACAACTTATCAAGGCATAGAACCAGGCGTTTGGGTATCGATCCCGAGACGGAAAGAGATTATACTTAGATGAATATAAGCGGCAGTGTTAATAGAGGGAAAAATTGTGTGAAGATGAAAGCGAGCTGCTCAGATATATGCTGTGTGAAGGATGTGTCTGTTACTCCTTCCTTAACATGAAGATGAAAGCGAGCTGCCCAGGGTGCCTGGCTCGAATTGTGCTTTATCGCTTTCATCATGCTTTCCGACACTGGAACAGTTCTGGACAGCTCTGAATTGCTCTCCTTCGCAAACTTCCTACAATATTAGGGTATGCGGGAGAATTTAGGGTGCCTGGCTCGAATTGTGCTTTATCGCTTTCATCATGCTTTCCGGCACTGGAACAGTTCTGGACAGCTCTGAATTGCTCTCCTTCGCCACGAAGCATGTACTGTAAGTGCAATACAGTAAGCGCCACGAAGCATGTACCGTAAGTGCACAACACCTCTCTGCTAATGCTAATTATGGGAGCCTTGCTGATATGATAGCCTCGCTAATTATGGGAGCCTTGCTAATCATGATTTGTCCACCCTATGAAAGCGGGACCCACAGGCCACACGAGGGGCTATAGTTGCAAGACCTTTACGCAACTCTTTATGGTTTTTCCCTTATCCGTACTCCTCTTACCTATCTACATCATCATCTGTGGCATATGAGAAGAATAGCAGTGAAGTGTGTTTTTTTCGGCAGGCTCGGGGGCTGTCTTGCAGAGGGCATAACTTTCTGTAGGAATGTTGGATTTCAAAGATTTTTATATCAAAATGTAGCCCTGAATAAGCTCTAAAACTCTTGTGTGATGCAAATTTTCTGGTTTGGTCATCTTCATGCTCAAAAATTCGCCGCAAAAACCAGCAGAGAGCGGTTTTGGCAGTTTTGCAGGGAAATCTGACTTTTTGCCATTTTGGGGGTGGATTTTGGAGGTCCTCCACTACTTTTTTGCAGGGGCTCCAAAGAGACAAAGTTGTTCATTTTGTTTCCCTCTACAACTTTGTAGTTTTGAGTTTTTTAAGATTTCTTCTAGTTTGAGAGTTATGGCTCTCTGAAAGTGGCCATCGAAACTGGCAGGCAGTTTGGCACTTGGAAAAATTTTGCCCAGTTTGTTCTGTTTTGACCCAACAGGGGGTAGAGGGTGGTTTTTGGTGTAAATTGAACAGGTTTATTTGTTGATGGTGATCGGCAGAGGTCCGATAGTGAGAATTGTATTCCTGATTGGCATGCATAAGGGTATATATGATTGATACGATCGGTAGAGGTCCGATAGTGAGAATTGTATTCCTGATTGGCATGCATAAGGGTATATATAATTGATATTGTGGTTGTGGGTAGAGACCCGTATGGTTATGATATGCTGATGGGTTGCAGGCTCATTTGTTTGTGATCGGCTGAGGTCCGATAGTGGAAATTGTATTCATGATTGCTATTGGTTGTACCCTGATTGTTGAGCACTTGTGGTATGCATGAGTATATGGTTGACTAGGCTGCAGAGTCCGAATTGCATTGTGGAACTCTTCTGTGTCGATGTGGTTGTTGTCAAGCAACCACTGCCACGTTTCATTCTCGGTGTGGCTCTCCCGATACCGCACCGCCTCTCGAGTTGGCCGCGACATGGTGATATTGTAAAACTTATCCTTCCATGCATCTTTTCTGCCGGACCCGTAGTGCGTGGGTGTTTGGCGCGCCCTTGCATCCCTTTGTTGGGAGTGTGCTCGTTGCCCCGCCGCCTGCTCGTTCATCTTCTCTTCCATCGCCGTCTCCCACTCTATGTCGTGGACTTGGCCGGGGCGATGATTATGGTCAGGGTCTTCGATGGCCTTGCCTTACATTGATCGTGACTTATGCCATGGTCTGTGCTAGCTACAGGAATCACATGATTAAGCTTGGACGTTCATAATGTATTTATTGACAATCCAAGGTATTATCACATGATGGTAATTATGCCTTTCTTTTCGATCGACTGCTGATGATATGTATATGGATTTTGTTTATCCTGCCTCGGTGATGATCTGATTGTTTTATCTTATGACTTCTAAATCGTTACAGTTACTTTCTCATGGTCATCTCGGTGATGATCTGATCATTTTAAATCTTATGACTTCAGAATCGTTACAGTTACTTTCTCATGGTCATCTCGGTGATGATCAAATTGTTTTATCTTATGACTTCAAAATTGTTATAGTTACTTGCTCATGGTCATCTCGGTGATGATCTCATTATTCTTTTATCTCGGCGGTGATGTTGATCTCTCGTTTGATTGTTCTCACAAGGAAGTTGTGTATTTGTTCTTTCTATGGCTTCGAGGAAGTTCGTCTTGTGCGTAAAGAGGACTTTATTGATGCTTAGCATGCTGTTACTACTAGTTAAAGGTGCCATGTGTTCTACCTTTGCTTGTTACATTACAACCAGTCTCACGGACTTGACAATTATTATTTTAAGCATGCAAGCCTCGGTGATTCTGACAGGTTTGGTGAGTTTGTAATTTTGGTGTCTTGGTATGATGCCATGGTGGTGATGGTTACACTTTTTATCGATATATGTATATGTGTTCATTGCATTGATGTAATTCACTCACTACAATCCATGATGCCATGGTGTTGTTCCGTGATGATGGTTACATGTTTCATCGATGATGGTTGACTATGTTTCCATGGATCGTTGTTCCATGATGATGGTTATATGTTTCGTTGATGTTGGTCATTCCAAGCTATATGTTTTGTTGATGTTGGTCATTCCAAGCTACATGTTTTGTTGATGTTGGTCATTCCAAGCTACATGTTTCGTTGATGTTGGTTCATTTGGCTAATCTATATTGGTTGATTGTGTTTCCATGGATTTTATCCATGATGCCATGGTGTTGTTCCGTGATGATGGTTACATGTTTCGTGAATGATGGTTGACTATGTTTCCATGGATTGTTACCATGATGCCATGGTCATTGGATGCACCGTGCCTTGGCTTTGGCTCATCAGATTGACTAGGTTTATTTAAGTCTATCAATGTCTTTTGTGGTTGACAATGCAACCATGCAGGTCTAAATGGCTATAATGGTGGTCAAGTCTTGGAATTCAATCTATGGCAACTAACAAGAAATTCCGTCGAGCATATTTCCCGAGAGGTTTGATTTCTCGTCCTATTAGCTTATGAGGTTTATGTTCACATCATGTCATCCTGGCTACATACTGCCTACGGATGTCAAAGGTTTGATTTCTCCTTCCGTCATCTTATGAGGTTTACTATTTTAATTGTGAATGTCACACGTTTGATTTCTCGGCCTATCATCTTATGAGGTTTCCTTTCAAGTACGTCATGTCAGAGGTTTGTTTTTTCGTCCTGTCAGAGGTGTCTACATCCTAATTGTTGTTTCATGTCAGAGGTTTGATTTCTCGTCCTGTCATCTTATGAGGTTTACTTTCATATCATGTCATCTTGGAGGTTTGATCCAAGTTATAGTTGTCTCATTATCTTGACTCATAATATTGGAGGTTTGATCTTATGTCATAGATTTTTCCCATGGCAAAGATATGATTCTAGCTTTCCATGATATCCTTACTAACTAGTGTCATTTTCTATTTTAGTGTTTATTGACAGGTCAATCTTCCAAGTCAACTTCTCCAAGTAACCAGATTCTCTTACCAAATCTAGTTCATTTGTCATTGATTGGATGATCTTCCACAAGTTGACATTGCCATGCATGTCCTTGCGGATGGACTATATTCCTAAGCAACCATATAATAGATACCTTTATGTCTATTTCTTTATGTACATCTTTTCGTGTACATCTCATATTTCTATAACAAAATTATGGTTTTCCATTTGTTATGGAGACTTCTTCCATATTACAGGGTTTATGGATCAGGATTGTATTTGGATATTGTTGAGCTTCAATTTAGAGAAGAGACTACAAAAATATTATTTGGCATCGTCACGAAGATAGACTCGCACCCAACCTACATGAATGGATCAAGACAACATGAAGATGGATGACCTTCAAAGCCTTCATCGCTATTGTACACATAAGAGTGATGAAGTATATATGGGAGTGATGTAGCTCCTTCATGGCTATTGTATATATGGGAGTGATGTAGCTCCTTCATGGATATTGTATATATAGGAGTGATGTAGCTCCTTTGCAGCTTTCATGGCTATTGTATATATGGGAGTGATGTAGCTCCTTTGAATAATACTTTGTAAATATAAAATAATTTAATATAGCGGTAGGTGTATATAGAGCTGTGGGTTTTTCCCTTGAGCCCCCAAGGGTTTTTTCATCCACAGTTAGAGACCCTTCTTTGAGCGGGGGTGTTGGCTATATATAGAATGTCTCTATATATAGTCCCAGGATCTCCTCTATATATACTCATCTATTGTGTGTATTCCACACACTTTGGGGATTCAATCTTGTGTCTCGTATGCTTCTCTCTCATCTCTCTCCATTTCCAACAATGTTGGCTATATATAGAATGTCTCTATATAGTTAGATCTTGTTGCTTCAATCGAAAACAACCATGGGCAAAGTAGTTAAAAATTAAACTCCATAATTGAAAAGAAAATATTGGCAAAGAAGTCTAAACTCGATTGCCTTATTCCCCCACGTGAATTGGACCCCAAACAAAAAATAGATGCTATTTTTGGGTAGGGTCAATGCAAAAATAGCGTGATAAAAACTGTATGTGCTAAATGGCTGCCATCAACCAAAGCGCCGCTTTTATAAAAAGCGACAAAATAAGAGCGTCAACAGCTTTTTCACTTGCTAAAATAGCACTATTAGAAGCATAACTATAGCTGACCAAGGGCATAAGCGAATAAAGACAGCCATGGCCGCCCTGCGTTACCTTGACTAGCAAGCCAACTTTACTATAAATAAACGTAGCTATAATTAGTTCCATGCATGCAGGGAGGGTAAGAAAGCGGAATTATGACGACAAAAATAGGGCACTGAGACATAAACCTATGGATGTCTGAGGTCTCCCAATCTGCAAGTATACAGCTTCTCTAGATTCTCTTCACGCATATTGTGTCTGATACAACACTGCTCAGTCTCATATAAACCTCGGTTCTCTTCACGCGTACTGTGTCTCTCTTACACTGCTCAGCCTCAAAGAAACCAGAGAATATACAATATGCATGAGTGCCAATGTTACTCCTCACGCTTCTGCTGGAACCGGGCAACCAAAACGCAGGCAATTAGCCGCCTAAAGCCAGCTGATTACGAGCTCCTTATGCAGCTTTTCTAAAAATAGAGAACGGCGCTTTCTAGCTACAAAGCTCAAACTTTAATATGAAAAGCAAAACGGTCATTGGTAGGACTCAGACTAGCGTGACATCTCGTCCGTCGGAAGATCAGAAAAGAGCGGTCGGGCTAGACCACTGCACGCTAAATTCGTCACAGCCATAGCCACGGACTTGGGGAGAGCACCATAACCGGACTGGCAGCTAAATTCGTCACAGGCATAGCCACGGGCAGGCCAGATGGCGGGCGCTAACGACCCGGAGCTAACCACGGACTTCTCAGTGCCCACGGGGATGAACGCTTGGATGGCAACTTCTTCACCTTCACGGGCTTCCGTGGGGGGCCCAACGCGGCCGCCGGTGCCTTCAAGCCCATCAAGGCCTTCGCGGATGCCTTCCTGGCACTGACCGGCCTGGGCATCTCCGCCGCTCTCTTGGAGTTCCTACCGGGGTCCCAAAACACCTCCCACACCCACCCGCGCGCCACTGAACTCTTCTACGTAGTCGATGGCAGCATCATGGTGGGCCTGGTCGACAGCGCCGGTCACTTCTTCAATCAGACGCTTCAAAAGGGCGACCTTTTCGTATTTCCCAAGGGGCTCGTGCACTTCCAGATGAGCGAAAGGGAGAGAGAAATTGCTGCCATGAGATAAAGAGATTAGATCTGTTTTGCAAAGCAGAGAGAGCGGTGTGTATGTGTGTGTAAATACAAGCACACAAATCTTTCCCGCAGTTACCTTAATTCTCTCCAAATCAGCAGACGCTTCAACAGTTACCTTAATCGTCTTATAACACAAGCGGTGTTTTGATCAAAGATTAATTACGATGATGATGATATCAGATTCCAACAAGAGGTCTTCTTATAATTATGAATGCAGTCTTACATCGACAGCTAGCTACGGTGTCCAAGACAGTTGTTGTATAGCAACCAACTTGTGAAAATCTTCAGATATTGCAAGACTTCAAATCAAAATGTAGATAACAATCATGATGAGGATTGTAATCGGTCATGATCAATTATGCAGATGATTGAGATATTCTTTGATCAATTATGCAGACGATTGAGTTATGCTTCGACGAGACATGCCGGCTCAAGGGGTTTTTAAAGGGCTTCTCGCTTCGTCTCTACTGGCTTCTTGACCAATGCGAATTATACAGTTCTCATGCTTTCGAGCACCTCGAAGATATTACACCACTGCCATGCCCTCAAAAGGATCCCAAGGTCCAATGTATACTTCCATTCTTCAACCTACTAAAGCAAGATCTTAAACTATGGAACCTTCATCGTCATGCAAATCTCTTAATCGTCAAACAAATCTCTTCATCAACAAACAGTAGTAGGTGCCAACAAGAGCAGGAGAGTTTGGATTATGGCGAGATAAGTTCTCTATTTTATAGTTTGTTTTGCATTAACTATGAGAAATTGTATTGAAATTCATACATGAATCCACTATCAAGCGTCTCTTAGAGAGAGCATAACTACTATTTTACCATAGATATTGTATATATGGGAGTGATGTAGCTCCTTCGCAGCCTTCATGGCTATTGTATATATGGGAGTGATGTAGCTCCTTTGAAGAATACTTTGTAACTATAAAATAATTTAATATAGCGGTAGGTGTATATAGAGCTGTGGGTTTTTCCCTTGAGCCCCCAAGGGTTTTTTCATCCACAGTTAGAGACCCTTCTTTGAGCGGGGGTGTTGGCTATATATAGAATGTCTCTATATATATAGCCCTAGGATCTCCTCTATATATACTCATCTATTGTGTGTATTCCATACACCTTTGGGGATGCATATGACGTGTCTCTCTCTCTCTCTCACGTTGGTTCAACATGATGTTGGCTATATATAGAATGTCTCTATATATATAGCCCTAGGATCTCCTCTATATATACTCATCTATTGTGTGTATTCCATACACCTTTGGGGATGCATATGACGTGTCTCTCTCTCTCTCTCACGTTGGTTCAACATGGTATCAGAGCGAAGACCGACAAAGCACGGAGCATCATCTTCTTCCTTGTCTACAAAGAGAGCTAAGTGTTATTTGAATCTTTTATCTTTTCTTCTTTGTCTTCTTGATTCAAGAGATGTGTCTTGCATATGTTTCTGTGTGCGTGATACTTCGCTTGCTATCTCGTGTTTATTGTTATCAAGCTTATGCATACACTTTGTTCAAAATTTCTGTTAACCAATTGTCCGAATTCTTGGTGCTTGAATATATTGTTATATAAAAGGGCTTGCGCCTGCAAGCTTATGCATACACTTTGTTCAAAATTTCTGTTAACCAATTGTCCGAATTCTTGGTGCTTGAATATATTGTTATATAAAAGGGCTTGCGCCTGATGGCTTCTTGCCAATGCACAATTCCATGAACTATTTTCAATATCATGTACAATACTACTATTGTTCGTCTATGTGGTGCTAGAGAGAGAGACACGTCATATGAATCCCCAAAGGTGTGTGGAATACACACAATAGATGAGTATATATAGAGGAGATCCTAGGGATATATATATAGAGACATTCTATATATAGCCAACACCCCCGCTCAAAGAAGGGTCTCTAACTGTGGATGAAAAAACCCTTGGGGGCTCAAGGGAAAAACCCACAGCTCTATATACACCTACCGCTATATTAAATTATTTTATAGTTACAAAGTATTATTCAAAGGAGCTACATCACTCCCATATATACAATAGCCATGAAGGCTGCGAAGGAGCTACATCACTCCCATATATACAATATCCATGAAGGAGCTACATCACTCCCATATATACAATAGCCATGAAGGAGCTACATCACTCTCATATATACTTCATCACTCTTATGTGTACAATAGCCAAACGAAGGCTTTGAAGGTCATCCATTTTCATGTTGTCTTGATCCATTCATGTAGGTTGGGTGCGAGTCTATCTTCGTGGGGTGACGATGCCAAATAATATTTTTGTAGTCTCTTCTCTATATTGAAGCTCAGCAATATCCAAATACAATCCTGATCCATAAACCCTGTAATATGGAAGAAGTATCCATAACAAATGGAAAACCATAATTTTGTTATAGAAATATGAGATGTACACGAAAAGATGTACATAAAGAAATAGACATAAAGGTATCTATTATATGGTTGCTTAGGAATATAGTCAATCCGCAAGGATATGCATGGCAATGTCAACTTGTGGAAGATCATCCAATCAATGGCAAATGAACTAGATTTGGTAAGGAAATCTGGTTACTTGGAGAAGTTGACTTGGAAGATTGACCTGTCACTAAAATAGAAAATGACACTCATTCTAGTTAGTAAGGATATCATGGAAAGCTAGAATCATATCTTTGCCATGGGAAAAATCTATGACATAAGATCAAACCTCCAATATTATGAGTCAAGATAATGAGACAACTATAACTTGGATCAAACCTCCAAGATGACATGATATGAAAGTAAACCTCATAAGATGACAAGACGAGAAATCAAACCTCTTACGTCCATAGGTAGGATAACCAGACATGATGAAAAAGAGAACCTCTGACATGAAACAATAATTAGGATGTAGACACCTCTGACAGGATGAAAAAGCAAACCTCTGACATGACGTACTTGAAAGTAAACCTCATAAGATGATAGGCCGAGAAATCAAACGTGTGACATTCACAATCAGGATAGTAAACCTCATAAGATGACGGAACAAGAAATCAAACCTTTGACATCCACAAGCAGCATGTAGCTAGGATGACATGATGTGAACATAAAGCTCATAAGCTGATAGGACGAGAAATCAAACCTCTGACAGGAAGAGAAATCAAACCTCTGACATGTAGTCAGGGGATGACATGACGTGAATGTAAACCAACCTCGTAATATGACGGGACAAGAAATCAAACCTCTATCATGTAGTCAAGATGACATGACGTGAACATAAACCTCATAAGCTGACGGAACGAGAAATCAAACCTCTCGAGAAATATGCTCGACGGAATTTCTTGTTAGTTGCCATAGATTGAATTCCAAGACTTGACCACCATTATAGACATTTAGACCTGCATGGTTGCATTGTCGACCACAAAAGACATTGATAGACTTAAATAAACCTAGTCAATCTGATGAGCCAAAGCCAAGGCACGGTGCATCCAAACACCATGGCTTCATGGATACAATCCATGGAAACGTAGTCAACCATCATTCACGAAACATGTAACCATCATCATGGAACAACACCATGGCATCATGGATAAAATCCATGGAAACATAATCAACCAATATAGATTAGCCAAGTGAACCAACATCAACGAAACATGTAGCTTGGAATGACCAACATCAACGAAAAATGTAGCTTGGAATGACCAACATCAACAAAACATATAGCTTGGAATGACCAACATCAACGAAACATATAACCATCATCATGGAACAACACCATGGCATCATGGATACAATCCACGGAAACATAATCAATCATCATCTACGAAACATGTAACCATCATCATGGAACAACACCATGGCATCATGGATACAATCCATGGAAACGTAGTCAACCATCATTGACGAAACATGTAACCATCATCATGGAACAACACCATGGCATCATGGATACAATCCATGGAAACGTAGTCAACCATCATTGACGAAACATGTAACCATCATCATGGAACAACTCCATGGCATCATGGATTGTAGTGAGTGAATTACATCAATGCAATGAACACATATACATATATCAATAAAATGTGTAACCATCACCACCATGGCATCATACCAAGGCACCAAAATTACAAACTCACCAAACCTGTCAGAATCACCGAGGCTTGCATACTTAAAATAATAATTGTCAAGTCCGTGAGGCTGGTTGTAATGTAACAAGCAAAGGTAGAACACATGGCACCTTTAACTATTTCTTGCAAAGGCTCTCGAGAAATAGTTGCATGCTTACAAAGCCTCTCGAGTAGTAACAGCATGCTAAGCATCAATAAAGTCCTCTTTACACACAAGACAAACTTCCTCGAAGCCATAGAAAGAACAAATACACAACTTCCTTGTGAGAACAATCAAACGAGAGATCAACATCACCGCCGAGATAAAAGGATAATGAGATCATCACCAAGATGACCATGACCAAGTAACTGTAACGATTCTGAAGTCATGAGATAAAACAATCAGATCATCACCGAGATGACCACGAGCAAGTAACTATAATGATTCCTAAATCATGAGTTAAAACTATCAGATCATCACCGAGATGACCATGAGTAAGTAACTGTAACGATTCTAAAGTCAGGATCATTGAATTTACCACAAGCATTTCATGGGCACAAATTAGAACCAACCTATTTCAAACAAACTAATGCACACCTTTGGTTTGGTATGCGGGATTTTTGCTCACACGCACAGGGCTACGAATTGATATTTAGAGAAGGAGTAACCATTCAAAAAGTAAGATCCAACATCAGATATGTAAGTAATATCAAGCAGACGTACACCAAAAGGATAGCAAGCCAAAACCATGACATCATGGATAAAGTCCATGGAAACGTCATCAACGAATATAAAGAAATCATCATAATGAGCATCACAAAATAAAACCATAGCAGGATGAACAAAATCCATATACATAACATCAGTCGATCGAAAAGAAAGGCATAATTACCATCATGTGATAATACCTTGGATTGTCAATAAATACATTATGAACGTCCAAGCTTAATCATGTGATTCCTGTAGCTAGCACTAAAACAAGATCACAACATATTAGCTCATGAAGCAATCAAATTACTATTAGCTCATGTAGCATGAGAGTTATACCAGACCATGGCATAAGTCATGATCAATGTGAGTTGCATAAGATACGAAAGATCTTCTTCTACTTAGTAACTTACATCATGAAAGTAAGAATCAAATATGTTGATTATCATGGACAAACAACTCTAACAAATATGCATCTCATCAATATCAAATACCATCATGATATTGATGAACAAAATCCATATACATAACATCAGTCGATCGAAAAGAAAGGCATAATTACCATCATGTGATAATACCTTGGATTGTTAATAAATACATTATGAACGTCCAAGCTTAATCATGTGATTCCTGTAGCTAGCACTAAAACAAGATCACAACATATTAGCTCATGAAGCAATAAAAAAGATCAAGATTATTGTAGAAGTACATCATGGTAGCATAAGAGGTATACCAGACCATGGCATGAGTTGCATAAGATACGAAAGATCTTCTTCTACTTACATCATGAAAGAAAGAATCAAATATGTTGATTATCATGGACAAACAACTCTAAGGAATATGCATCTCATCAATATCAAATACCATCATGATGATGGCTAAACTCTATGCATTATACAAGAGATCTTTTAACGCTAAATATAAATTTTCTCTTAGTTTTGATAAAATTGCCATGAGCCATCGTAGGAAGTAAACCACTGTAGAAGCCGTCGTATCAACCTATAAACTATCTTCAAAGTTGAAATGATTCAAGGGAATTCACCTAAAACTTCTTAAGGGGATCTTGCAACCATGAAAAACATACAATATATTCTCTTTCATAAGTATAAAGAAATATATACATGCAAACATATACTCATGAAAGATCTTCTTTCTCCTAGAAACCTTTATTTTCTATGAGAAACAAACGATATTTTCTTTTTCACAAGTATGATGCAATCTATACATGAAAATCGATTTCACAAATCTCTATCTAATACGAACATCATACATATAAGGGATAACGAGATCTTCTCTAAAAAATTTCTCATGCATAACATACACATAATCAAGCAATAAATCATTGTAAAGATTGAGAAAACTAAATCACTTATCTTCTTTTGTCCAGACAGAAGTTTTGATAGCCAACGGTCAAAAGATTGCTATCAGTCTGCTGCTGCAGATTATAATCGATGTAGAATTTGATAAATCTGATATGCTAGACAGCTCGGAAACGCACCATATACCCCCAAAACGACTTCAAAAACACTGAATTCCGAGTCCGGAGCAGAAAATTATGGCGATTTTACGTTTCGCAGAATTGCAGATTTTTCTGCGCGCGCGCTGCGCGGAGCCGCGCGAAGCCGAAAACGAATGCTTTTCATAGCGAAAAAGCAAGATCATGTGAACGTCCAAGCTTAATCATGTGATTCCTGTAGCTCCTTCATGGCTATTGTATATATGGGAGTGATGTAGCTCCTTCATAGATATTGTATATATGGGAGTGATGTAGCTCCTTCGCAGCCTTCATGGCTATTGTATATATGGGAGTGATGTAGCTCCTTTGAAGAATACTTTGTAACTATAAAATAATTTAATATAGCGGTAGGTGTATATAGAGCTGTGGGTTTTTCCCTTGAGCCCCCAAGGGTTTTTTCATCCACAGTTAGAGACCCTTCTTTGAGCGGGGGTGTTAGCTATATATAGAATGTCTCTATATATATAGCCCTAGGATCTCCTCTATATATACTCATCTATTGTGTGTATTCCATACACCATTGGGGATGCATATGACGTGTCTCTCTCTCTCTCTCACGTTGGTTCAACATGGTATCAGAGCGAAGACCGACAAAGCACGGAGCATCATCTTCTTCCTTGTCTACAAAGAGAGCTAAGTGTTATTTGAATCTTTTATCTTTTCTTCTTTGTCTTCTTGATTCAAGAGATGTGTCTTGCATATGTTTCTGTGTGCGTGATACTTCGCTTGCTATCTCGTGTTTATTGTTATCAAGCTTATGCATACACTTTGTTCAAAATTTCTGTTAACCAATTGTCCGAATTCTTGGTGCTTGAATATATTGTTATATAAAAGGGCTTGCGCCTGCAAGCTTATGCATACACTTTGTTCAAAATTTCTGTTAACCAATTGTCCGAATTCTTGGTGCTTGAATATATTGTTATATAAAAGGGCTTGCGCCTGATGGATTCTTGCCAACGCACAATTCCATGAACTATTTTCAATATCATGTACAATACTACTATTGTTCGTCTATGTGGTGCTAGGCTTTGCCAGAACAGATTTCGCTAAAAGAAGGAATTTTCCACATCGTAATTGTATTGCTGTGGTTTTTGCTTTTCATATTAAAGTTTGAGCTTTGTAGCTAGAAAGCGCCGTTCTCTATTTTTAGAAAAGCTGCATAAGGAGCTCGTAATCAGCTGGCTTTAGGCGGCTAATTGCCTGCGTTTTGGTTGCCCGGTTCCAGCAGAAGCGTGAGGAGTAACATTGGCACTCATGCATATTGTATATTCTCTGGTTTCTTTGAGGCTGAGCAGTGTAAGAGAGACACAGTACGCGTGAAGAGAACCGAGGTTTATATGAGACTGAGCAGTGTTGTATCAGACACAATATGCGTGAAGAGAATCTAGAGAAGCTGTATACTTGCAGATTGGGAGACCTCAGACATCCATAGGTTTATGTCTCAGTGTCCTATTTTTGTCGTCATAATTCCGCTTTCTTACCCTCCCTGCATGCATGGAACTAATTATAGCTATGTTTATTTATAGTAAAGTTGGCTTGCTAGTCAAGGTAACGCAGGGCGGCCATGGCTGTCTTTATTCGCTTATGCCCTTGGTCAGCTATAGTTATGCTTCTAATAGTGCTATTTTAGCAAGTGAAAAAGCTGTTGATGCTCTTATTTTGTCGCTTTTTATAAAAGCGGCGCTTTGGTTGATGGCAGCCATTTAGCACATACAGTTTTTATCACGCTATTTTTGCATTGACCCTACCCAAAAATAGCATCTATTTTTTGTTTGGGGTCCAATTCACGTGGGGGGAATAAGGCAATCGAGTTTAGACTTCTTTGCCAATATTTTCTTTTCAATTATGGAGTTTAATTTTTAACTACTTTGCCCATGGTTGTTTTCGATTGAAGCAACAAGATCTAACTACCGGTTGATGCTTTCCACTATGGCCGATTTTTGCGTTTTCTTGGCAGGGGTTTGTAAGCTCAACACATGTAGTGTTGCCAGTTGGCACACAACCTGAAGCGCTACACACGTTCTGTATATTGCAAAGCAAGAAGGCCAACCTGCTTCATGGCATCCATTAGAAGTCAAATCTATCATTTTTGGATTCATAATTTCTATTTATCTTTGATAATATGTGCCAAACTTAGTATAACCGAAAGGCTGTCCATTATTGGAGATGTATATTTGTTAGAATTGTTTGTCCATGATAATCAACATATTTGATTCTTACTTTCATGATGTAAGTTACTAAGTAGAAGAAGATCTTTCGTATCTTATGCAACTCACATTGATCATGACTTATGCCATGGTCTGGTATAACTCTTATGCTACCATGATGTACTTCTACAATAATCTTGATCTTTTTGATTGCGTCATGAGCTAATATGTTGTGATCTTGTTTTAGTGCTAGCTACAGGAATCACATGATTAAGCTTGGACGTTCATAATGTATTTATTGACAATCCAAGGTATTATCACATGATGGTAATTATGCCTTTCTTTTCGATCGACTGATGTTATGTATTTTGTTCATCCTGCCATGGTTTTATTTTGTGATGCTCATTATGATGATTTCTTTATATTCGTTCTGGTGGCCGACTGATAGATGTCGTGTGGAAGAGAAAAGAATAGATGTTGATTTGGTGGCCGACTGATAGATGTCGTGTGGAAGAGAAAAGAATAGGGGCTCAAGGGAAAAACCCACAGCTTTATATACACCTACCGCTATATTAAATTATTTTATAGTTACAAAGTATTATTGAAAGGATCTACATCACTCCCATATATACAATAGCCATGAAGGCTGCGAAGGAGCTACATTACTCCCATATACACAATATCCATGAAGGAGCTACATCACTCCCATATATACAATAGACATGAAGGAGCTATATCACTCCCATACATACTTCATCACTCTTATGTGTACAATAGCCAGTGTGTATTCCACACACCTTTGGGGATGCATATGACGTGTCTCTCTCTCTCTCTCAACATGGTATCATGTTGGCTATATATATAGCCAACAAAAACAATCAGATCATCACCGAGATGACCACGAGCAAGTAACTATAACAATTCCTAAATCATGAGTTAAAACTATCAGATCATCACCGAGATGACCATGAGCAAGTAACTGTAACGATTCTAAAGTCAGGATCATTGAATTTACCACAAGCATTTCATGGGCACAAATTAGAACCAACCTATTTCAAACAAACTAATGCACACCTTTGGTTTGGTATGCGGGATTTTTGCTCACACGCACAGGGCTACGAATTGATATTTAGAGAAGGAGTAACCATTCAAAAAGTAAGATCCAACATCAGATATGTAAGTAATATCAAGCAGACGTATACCAAAAGGATAGCAAGCCAAAACCATGACATCATGGATAAAGTCCATGGAAACGTCATCAACGAATATAAAGAAATCATCATAATGAGCATCACAAAATAAAATCATGGCAGGATGAACAAAATCCATATACATAACATCAGTCGATCGAAAAGAAAGACATAATTAAAAGCAAGAAGGCCAACCTGCTTCATGGCATCCATTAGAAGTCAAATCTATCATTTTTGGATTCATAATTTCTATTTATCTTTGATAATATGTGCCAAACTTAGTATAACCGAAAGGCTGTCCATTATTGGAGATGTATATTTGTTAGAATTGTTTGTCCATGATAATCAACATATTTGATTCTTACTTTCATGATGTAAGTTACTAAGTAGAAGAAGATCTTTCGTATCTTATGCAACTCACATTGATCATGACTTATGCCATGGTCTGGTATAACTCTTATGCTACCATGATGTACTTCTACAATAATCTTGATCTTTTTGATTGCGTCATGAGCTAATATGTTGTGATCTTGTTTTAGTGCTAGCTACAGGAATCACATGATTAAGCTTGGACGTTCATAATGTATTTATTGACAATCCAAGGTATTATCACATGATGGTAATTATGCCTTTCTTTTCGATCGACTGATGTTATGTATTTTGTTCATCCTGCCATGGTTTTATTTTGTGATGCTCATTATGATGATTTCTTTATATTCGTTGATGACGTTTCCATGGACTTTATCCATGATGTCATGGTTTTGGCTTGCTATCCTTTTGGTGTACGTCTGCTTGATATTACTTACATATCTGATGTTGGATCTTACTTTTTGAATGGTTACTCCTTCTCTAAATATCAATTCGTAGCCCTGTGCGTGTGAGCAAAAATCCCGCATACCAAACCAAAGGTGTGCATTAGTTTGTTTGAAATAGATTGGTTCTAATTTGTGCCCATGAAATGCTTGTGGTAAATTCAATGATCCTGACTTTAGAATCGTTATAGTTACTTGCTCATGGTCATCTCGGTGATGATCTGATAGTTTTAACTCATGATTTAGGAATCGTTATAGGTACTTGCTCGTGGTCATCTCGGTGATGATCTGATTGTTTTATCTCATGACTTCAGAATCGTTACAGTTACTTGGTCATGGTCATCTTGGTGATGATCTCATTATCCTTTTATCTCGGCGGTGATGTTGATCTCTCGTTTGATTGTTCTCACAAGGAAGTTGTGTATTTGTTCTTTCTATGGCTTCAAGGAAGTTTGTCTTGTGTGTAAAGAGGACTTTATTGATGCTTAGCATGCTGTTACTACTCGAGAGGCTTTGTAAGCATGCAACTATTTCTCGAGAGCCTTTGCAAGAAATAGTTAAAGGTGCCATGTGTTCTACCTTTGCTTGTTACATTACAACCAGCCTCACGGACTTGACAATTATTATTTTAAGCATGCAAGCCTCGGTGATTCTGACAGGTTTGGTGAGTTTGTAATTTTGGTGCCTTGGTATGATGCCATGGTGGTGATGGTTACACATTTTATTGATATATGTATATGTGTTCATTGCATTGATGTAATTCACTCACTACAATCCATGATGCCATGGTGTTGTTCCATGATGATGGTTACATGTTTCGTCAATGATGGTTGACTACGTTTCCATGGATTGTATCCATGATGCCATGGTGTTGTTCCATGATGATGGTTACATGTTTCGTCAATGATGGTTGACTACGTTTCCAATGATGATGGTTACATGTTTCGTCAATGATGGTTGACTACGTTTCCATGGATTGTATCCATGATGCCATGGTGTTGTTCCATGATGATGGTTACATGTTTCATAGATGATGATTGATTACGTTTCCATGGATTGTATCCATGATGCCATGGTGTTGTTCCATGATGATGGTTATATGTTTCGTTGATGTTGGTCATTCCAAGCTATATGTTTTGTTGATGTTGGTCATTCCAAGCTACATTTTTCGTTGATGTTGGTCATTTCAAGCTACATGTTTCGTTGATGTTGGTTTACTTGGCTAATCTATATTGGTTGATTATGTTTCCATGGATTGTATCCATGATGCCATGGTGTTGTTTCATGATGATGGTTACATGTTTCGTCAATGATGGTTGACTACGTTTCCATGGATTGTATCCATGACGCCATGGTGTTTGGATGCACCGTGCCTTGGCTTTGGCTCATCAGATTGACTAGGTTTATTTAAATCTATCAATGTCTTTTGTGGTCGACAATGCAACCATGCAGGTCTAAATGGCTATAATGGTGGTCGTCTTGGAATTCAATCTATGGCAACTAACAAGAAATTTCGTCGAGCATATTTCCCGAGAGGTTTGATTTCTCGTTCCGTCAGCTTATGAGGTTTATATTCACGTCATGTCATCTTGACTACATGATAGAGGTTTGATTTCTTGTCCCGTCATCTTACGAGATTGGTTTACGTTCACGTCATGTCATCCCCTGACTACATGTCAGAGGTTTGATTTCTCTTCCTGTCAGAGGTTTGATTTCTCGTCCTATCAGCTTATGAGCTTTATGTTCACATCATGTCATCCTGGCTACATGCTGCTTGTGGATGTCAAAGGTTTGATTTCTTGTTCCGTCATCTTATGAGGTTTACTATCCTGATTGTGAATGTCACACGTTTGATTTCTCGGCCTATCATCTTATGAGGTTTACTTTCAAGTACGTCATGTCAGAGGTTTGCTTTTTCATCCTGTCAGAGGTGTCTACATCCTAATTATTGTTTCATTTCAGAGGTTTGCTTTTTCATCATGTCTGGTTATCCTACCTATGGACGTAAGAGGTTTGATTTCTCGTCTTGTCATCTTATGAGGTTTACTTTCATATCATGTCATCTTGGAGGTTTGATCCAAGTTATAGTTGTCTCATTATCTTGACTCATAATATTGGAGGTTTGATCTTATGTCATAGATTTTTCCCATGGCAAAGATATGATTCTAGCTTTCCATGATATCCTTACTAACTAGAATGAGTGTCATTTTCTATTTTAGTGACAGGTCAATCTTCCAAGTCAACTTCTCCAAGTAACCAGATTCCCTTACCAAATCTAGTTCATTTGCCATTGATTGGATGATCTTCCACAAGTTGACATTGCCATGCATATCCTTGCGGATGGACTACATTCCTAAGCAACCATATAATAGATACCTTCATGTCTATTTCTTTATGTACATCTTTTCGTGTACATCTCATATTTCTATAACAAAATTATGGTTTTCCATTTGTTATGGAGACTTCTTCCATATTACAGGGTTTATGGATCAGGATTATATTTGGATATTGCTGAGCTTCAATATAGAGAAGAGACTACAAAAATATTATTTGGCATCGTCACCCCACGAAGATAGACTCGCACCCAACCTACATGAATGGATCAAGACAACATGAAAATGGATGACCTTCAAAGCCTTCGTTTGGCTATTGTACACATAAGAGTGATGAAGTATATATGGGAGTGATGTAGCTCCTTCATGGCTATTGTATATATGGGAGTGATGTAGCTCCTTCATAGATATTGTATATATGGGAGTGATGTAGCTCCTTCGCAGCCTTCATGGCTATTGTATATATGGGAGTGATGTAGCTCCTTTGAAGAATACTTTGTAACTATAAAATAATTTAATATAGCGGTAGGTGTATATAGAGCTGTGGGTTTTTCCCTTGAGCCCCCAAGGGTTTTTTCATCCACAGTTAGAGACCCTTCTTTGAGCGGGGGTGTTGGCTATATATAGAATGTCTCTATATATATAGCCCTAGGATCTCCTCTATATATACTCATCTATTGTGTGTATTCCATACACCTTTGGGGATGCATATGACGTGTCTCTCTCTCTCTCTCACGTTGGTTCAACATGTTGGCTATATATAGAATGTCTCTATATATATAGCCCTAGGATCTCCTCTATATATACTCATCTATTGTGTGTATTCCATACACCTTTGGGGATGCATATGACGTGTCTCTCTCTCTCTCTCACGTTGGTTCAACATTTTCCCTTGAGCCCCCAAGGGTTTTTTCATCCACAGTTAGAGACCCTTCTTTGAGCGGGGGTGTTGGCTATATATAGAATGTTATATAGGTGAGACCAAGTTAGGTAGAGTGAGCCATATATAGAGCTCCAACACCCCCACTCAAACAAGGGTCTCTAGCTATGGATGAAAAAACCCTTGGGGAGTACAAGGGAAAAACCCAAGCTCCTATACAAATGTGAAAATATGAACCAGAAGTAATGATGTGAAAGTGCATTGTGCATCTATGTACAAATATACAAAAGGACCAAGAGGTCATAGTGAGCAATTGTGGAATGTGCAAAGTGCATGGTGTCTAGAAGATTACAACGATATATGTACAAAGCTACCATAAGAGTAAAGAGCCTAATCTAGAAAGAGTGAGCCCGAGGCAACTCCAAGCTCTGAGCGCAAGAGAATGAAGCGTGACTCATTGAGACCTTTGGTAAGAATATCTGCAATCATCTGGTCACTTGGACAATGTTCAATCATGATAGTGCCTTTGCGTACTTCGTATCGAACATAATGGTAATGCACAGCAATATGTTTTGACTTGTTATGTTGGACATAGTCTTTTGCAAGACTAATAGCACTCTGATTATCACACCGCAAGGGTGTACTAGAAAGAGGAGAATGGCCGATATCTGTCAACACTTGTCGAAGCCAAATGAGTTCACGAGCTGCAAGTGATGCCGCAACATATTCAGATTCGGTTGTAGAAACTGCAACACAACGCTGTTTCTTGCTGGTCCAAGAAATAAGACAACCATTAATGAAGAAACAATTGCTACTAGTAGATTGCATAGATAAATGTGAGCTGGCCCAATCTGCATCTGTGTAACCCAAAAGAGAAAGAGATGGAATGGAGTCGGATGTGAATTGTCGTTGATAAACCAAACCATAATCTATAGTGCCTTTCAAGTATTTCAACACGCGCTTTGCTGAAGACCAATGCTTAAGAGAAGGACATGCAAGGTGTTGCCCGAGATAGTTAGCAATAAACAAAATGTCAGGACGAGTGTTCAAACCAACAACTTGAAGACATCCAACCAAATTAGCATATGGTTGATTTGTAACAAGCTGGCCACCACCATCAGAAGTGTTTTTCATGGAACTCGCAAGACAAGGAGTAGTTGCTGAATGTGCAGATTCCAAACCAAACTTCTTAAAAGTATCTTCAATAAACTTTGACTGTCGAAGTAATAAAATACCTTTACTGCGATCCCTTTGAATCTGAATGCCAAGACACGAGTGAAGCTCTCCAAGATCCACCATATCAAATGCCAAAGATAACAACTGCTTACTTTGGTGTAGAAATCCCAAATCATTGGAAACAAGGATTGTATCATCCACATAAAGGGCAAGGATTACAAAACTACCATTTTG
Organism: Cibotium barometz; assembly: GCF_041138505.1. Lineage (NCBI taxonomy): Eukaryota > Viridiplantae > Streptophyta > Polypodiopsida > Cyatheales > Cibotiaceae > Cibotium > Cibotium barometz. Next base: position 48,867,910 of record NC_141080.1, on the reverse strand, counting down.
GTGTTTGGTAAATAAGTTGGGATCAGAAGAGCAAGAGAGAAAACCATGGGAGGTAAGAAAAAGATCAAACTTGATGTACCAGGCCCGTGAAGCTTGTTTAAGACCATATAAAGCCCTATGAAGACGAGCAACAAGATCTTCCTTCCCTGCAATAACAAATCCTTCTGGCTGCTCCATGTAAATTTCTTCATTCAAATCTCCATTCAAGAAAGCTGTGCGCACGTCCATCTGATGAATTTCTAAGTCAAATTGAACAGCAAATGCCAATAAAACTCGAATACTAGTAATGCGAACAACTGGTGAAAAGGTTTCGTGATAATCAACGCCAGCAACTTGAGAATAACCTTTGGCAACTAAACGTGCCTTGAATTTGTCAAAGGATCCATCTGCTTTAAATTTTGTCTTATATACCCACTTACACTTAATGGCAGTACGGCCAGGAGGTAGCTCAGTGAGTATCCATGTACCTTTAGAGATAAGAGAATCATACTCTGCTTCCATAGCCTCTTGCCATTGATCCTTTTGTGGAGAACATATAGCATCACTGTACGTGGCTGGATCTTCAGAAGTAGAGAAAACATTAGCCTCAAAATCTTCATCATAAACATGACAAGAACCATGCTCAAAATCAATAGGCAGATCAATAAAAATGTCAACATCATCAATGACAGCATTCGGAATCAATGGTTGTGAAGAGGAAAGTTGCTCTTTAGATGGTTGTGAAGAGGAAATTTGCTCTATAGAAGAAGATTCATCATCACACAAGAATGGAAAAGCTTGAAGCAAAGATTTAGTATCATCAGAATCATCCATGGACCATGTACCGCCCATAAGCTGTTCATTGAAAATAGCATCACGATTCACAAGCACTTTCTTGGAGGACGGGTCATAGAATTTGTAGCCTTTGGAAGTGTCAGAATACCCAATAAAAATAACTTTAAGGCCAGGAGCATCAAGCTTTGCTTACCGTTATTCTAATCCGATTCTACTTCATGAAACTAAGTGCTCCTTTCAAGGAAGATATTCGCTTCTCAAAGTTTATCACATCAAGTATCATCGTTATTCTTCTCAGATTTTACGTCATCAAGCTAAGTGCTACTTTCCCATATGCTTTAAGCTGTGTTTTGTTTTCTAAACCAGAGAGTGTTGCTTGATTGAAAGTTTCACTCGAGGAGATTTTAGATTTTGTTTTATAAAATTAGAAAAGCGAGGTGGTTTGATCAGGTAGTAGCCTTAATACAATCGATTACACGATATGCAAGTAAAAAGCGCAATAGTTGGTTGCTTTGAAGGAGGACACCATAATCTAAAAGCTTTGCTCTATTATATGGCGCAGATGAGAGAGAGTTGAGAGAGATTTTGGTTATGAATAAAAGCTATAGAGAGTGCCTCTGGTTTCAATCGTTTCAGAGTCGGCTATAGATGATATTAGTAGTAGATTCTGCTTTCATAGGCGCACACTTTCCAGGGCACACACAGAAGCTCGTGCTTTCATGGGTGTGGTTTTTCTACATGTAATTCTGGTCTCTGTAGCGTACTTTTAGCAGCCTATTTTGTCGGCCTAAAGTTGCTTTGCCAGCCAAAAATAGCACGCTATATATAGGCGCATAAGAAGGCCTGCTATTTTTGCTATTCCATCATAGTAATTGAACGCTGATGCAATTACCATGGCCTGCTATTGGTACACTATATATAATATTGATTTGCTATATTTTTGCTATGGTGCAAGCTAATTGTGCGAGCCCAACTTCTCACCTATATGGCTATTTTCAATCAGGAGCATGCAGGCGGTTTCATCAGAAATTGACGGGCTGGTTCTTGGCGTGTGTCAGTGTTTTCTTGTTCATGGCATAAATGCTTTTTCAATACTAAGTGTGCATGGCAGTGGCTATTTTAATCAGCTGTAACGGGTGGTTGCAAAATTAAAGTAGAAAACAACCCTATTTTGGTACTGTGGCCCATGGAAATCGACTAGCTTTATTTTGAAATATATATATAGGTTCTATTATACACTAAGAGCTCTGTGCCTGTGTGTATCTATTGTTTAAGGCTTCTTTTGATTAAGGCTACCACTTTTAATTTGCTATCTATTGTTTAAGCAACTACTTAAATCCACTTTGATTTTGAGCAAGGTCGAAACCGGATTTAGATTTAAATCCACTTTCATTTTGAGCTTGATGAGATACATATTTGTTAGAGTTGTTTGTCCATGATAATCAACATATTTGATTCTTACTTTCATGATGTAAGTTACTAAGTAGAAGAAGATCTTTCGTATCTTATGCAACTCACATTGATCATGACTTATGCCATGGTCTGGTATAACTCTTATGCTACCATGATGTACTTCTACAATAATCTTGATCTTTTTGATTGCTTCATGAGCTAATATGTTGTGATCTTGTTTTAGTGCTAGCTACAGGAATCACATGATTAAGCTTGGACGTTCATAATGTATTTATTGACAATCCAAGGTATTATCACATGATGGTAATTATGTCTTTCTTTTCGATCGACTGATGTTATGTATATGGATTTTGTTCATCCTGCCATGATTTTATTTTGTGATGCTCATTATGATGATTTCTTTATATTCGTTGATGACGTTTCCATGGACTTTATCCATGATGTCATGGTTTTGGCTTGCTATCCTTTTGGTATACGTCTGCTTGATATTACTTACATATCTGATGTTGGATCTTACTTTTTGAATGGTTACTCCTTCTCTAAATATCAATTCGTAGCCCTGTGCGTGTGAGCAAAAATCTCGCATACCAAACCAAAGGTGTGCATTAGTTTGTTTGAAATAGGTTGGTTCTAATTTGTGCCCATGAAATGCTTGTGGTAAATTCAATGATCCTGACTTTAGAATCGTTACAGTTACTTGCTCATGGTCATCTCGGTGATGATCTGATAGTTTTAACTCATGATTTAGGAATTGTTATAGTTACTTGCTCGTGGTCATCTCGGTGATGATCTGATTGTTTTATCTCATGACTTCAGAATCGTTACAGTTACTTGGTCATGGTTATCTTGGTGATGATCTCATTATCCTTTTATCTCGGCGGCGATGTTGATCTCTCGTTTGATTGTTCTCACAAGGAAGTTGTGTATTTGTTCTTTCTATGGCTTCGAGGAAATTTGTCTTGTGTGTAAAGAGGACTTTATTGATGCTTAGCATGCTGTTACTGACAATTATTATTTTAAGTATGCAAGCCTCGGTGATTCTGACAGGTTTGGTGAGTTTGTAATTTTGGTGCCTTGGTATGATGCCATGGTGGTGATGGTTACACATTTTATTGATATATGTATATGTGTTCATTGCATTGATGTAATTCACTCACTACAATCCATGATGCCATGGAGTTGTTCCATGATGATGGTTACATGTTTCGTCAATGATGGTTGACTACGTTTCCATGGATTGTATCCATGATGCCATGGTGTTGTTCCATGATGATGGTTACATGTTTCGTCAATGATGGTTGACTACGTTTCCAATGATGATGGTTACATGTTTCGTCAATGATGGTTGACTACGTTTCCATGGATTGTATCCATGATGCCATGGTGTTGTTCCATGATGATGGTTACATGTTTCGTAGATGATGATTGATTACGTTTCCATGGATTGTATCCATGATGCCATGGTGTTGTTCCATGATGATGATTATATGTTTCGTTGATGTTGGTCATTCCAAGCTATATGTTTTGTTGATGTTGGTCATTCCAAGCTACATTTTTCGTTGATGTTGGTCATTCCAAGCTACATGTTTCGTTGATGTTGGTTCACTTGGCTAATCTATATTGGTTGATTATGTTTCCATGGATTTTATCCATGATGCCATCGTGTTGTTCCATGATGATGGTTACATGTTTCGTCAATGATGGTTGACTACGTTTCCATGGATTGTATCCATGAAGCCATGGTGTTTGGATGCACCGTGCCTTGGCTTTGGCTCATCAGATTGACTAGGTTTATTTAAGTCTATCAATGTCTTTTGTGGTCTACAATGCAACCATGCAGGTCTAAATGGCTATAATGGTGGTCAAGTCTTGGAATTCAATCTATGGCAACTAACAAGAAATTCCGTCGAGCATATTTTCCGAGAGGTTTGATTTCTCGTTCCGTCAGCTTATGAGGTTTATGTTCACGTCATGTCATCTTGACTACATGATAGAGGTTTGATTTCTTGTCCCGTCATCTTACGAGGTTGGTTTACGTTCATGTCATGTCATCCCCTGACTACATGTCAGAGGTTTGATTTCTCTTCCTGTCAAAGGTTTGATTTCTCGTCCTATCAGCTTATGAGCTTTATGTTCACATCATGTCATCCTGGCTACATGCTGCTTGTGGATGTCAAAGGTTTGATTTCTTGTTCCGTCATCTTATGAGGTTTACTATCCTGATTGTGAATGTCACACGTTTGATTTCTCGGCCTATCATCTTATGAGGTTTACTTTCAAGTACGTCATGTCAGAGGTTTGCTTTTTCATCCTGTCAGAGGTGTCTACATCCTAATTATTGTTTCATGTCAGAGGTTCGCTTTTTCATCATGTCTGGTTATCCTACCTATGGACGTAAGAGGTTTGATTTCTCGTCTTGTCATCTTATGAGGTTTACTTTCATATCATGTCATCTTGGAGGTTTGATCCAAGTTATAGTTGTCTCATTATCTTGACTCATAATATTGGAGGTTTGATCTTATGTCATAGATTTTTCCCATGGCAAAGATATGATTCTAGCTTTCCATGATATCCTTACTAACTAGAATGAGTGTCATTTTCTATTTTAGTGACAGGTCAATCTTCCAAGTGAACTTCTCCAAGTAACCAGATTTCCTTACCAAATCTAGTTCATTTGCCATTGATTGGATGATCTTCCACAAGTTGACATTGCCATGCATATCCTTGCGGATTGACTATATTCCTAAGCAACCATATAATAGATACCTTTATGTCTATTTCTTTATGTACATCTTTTCGTGTACATCTCATATTTCTATAACAAAATTATGGTTTTCCATTTGTTATGGAGACTTCTTCCATATTACAGGGTTTATGGATCAGGATTGTATTTGGATATTGCTGAGCTTCAATATAGAGAAGAGACTACAAAAATATTATTTGGCATCGTCACCCCACGAAGATAGACTCGCACCCAACCTACATGAATGGATCCAGACAACATGAAAATGGATGACCTTCAAAGCCTTCGTTTGGCTATTGTACACATAAGAGTGATGAAGTATATATGGGAGTGATGTAGCTCCTTCATGGCTATTGTATATATGGGAGTGATGTAGCTCCTTCATGGATATTGTATATATGGGAGTGATGTAGCTCCTTCGCAGCCTTCATACTATTGTATATATGGGAGTGATGTAGCTCCTTTGAATAATACTTTGTAACTATAAAATAATTTAATATAGCGGTAGGTGTATATAGAGCTGTGGGTTTTTCCCTTGAGCCCCCAAGGGTTTTTTCATCCACAGTTAGAGACCCTTCTTTGAGCGGGGGTGTTGGCTATATATAGAATGTCTCTATATATATAGCCCTAGGATCTCCTCTATATATACTCATCTATTGTGTGTATTCCACACACTTTTGGGGATCTTCATCGTGTGCATCTCTCGTCTCCACTTTTTGGAGATGCACACGATGAAGATCCCCAAAAGTGTGTGGAATACACACAATAGATGAGTATATATAGAGGAGATCCTAGGGCTATATATATAGAGACATTCTATATATAGCCAACACCCCCGCTCAAAGAAGGGTCTCTAACTGTGGATGAAAAAACCCTTGGGGGCTCAAGGGAAAAACCCACAGCTCTATATACACCTACCGCTATATTAAATTATTTTATAGTTACAAAGTATTCTTCAAAGGAGCTACATCACTCCCATATATACAATAGCCATGAAGGCTGCGAAGGAGCTACATCACTCCCATATATACAATATCTATGAAGGAGCTACATCACTCCCATATATACAATAGCCATGAAGGAGCTACATCACTCCCATATATACTTCATCACTCTTATGTGTACAATAGCCAAACGAAGGCTTTGAAGGTCATCCATTTTCATGTTGTCTTGATCCATTCATGTAGGTTGGGTGCGAGTCTATCTTCATGGGGTGACGATGCCAAATAATATTTTTGTAGTCTCTTCTCTATATTGAAGCTCAGCAATATCCAAATATAATCCTGATCCATAAACCCTGTAATATGGAAGAAGTCTCCATAACAAATGGAAAACCATAATTTTGTTATAGAAATATGAGATGTACACGAAAAGATGTACATAAAGAAATAGACATGAAGGTATCTATTATATGGTTGCTTAGGAATGTAGTCCATCCGCAAGGATATGCATGGCAATGTCAACTTGTGGAAGATCATCCAATCAATGGCAAATGAACTAGATTTGGTAAGGGAATCTGGTTACTTGGAGAAGTTGACTTGGAAGATTGACCTGTCACTAAAATAGAAAATGACACTCATTCTAGTTAGTAAGGATATCATGGAAAGCTAGAATCATATCTTTGCCATGGGAAAAATCTATGACATAAGATCAAACCTCCAATATTATGAGTCAAGATAATGAGACAACTATAACTTGGATCAAACCTCCAAGATGACATGATATGAAAGTAAACCTCATAAGATGACAAGACGAGAAATCAAACCTCTTACGTCCATAGGTAGGATAACCAGACATGATGAAAAAGCAAACCTCTGAAATGAAACAATAATTAGGATGTAGACACCTCTGACAGGATGAAAAAGCAAACCTCTGACATGACGTACTTGAAAGTAAACCTCATAAGATGATAGGCCGAGAAATCAAACGTGTGACATTCACAATCAGGATAGTAAACCTCATAAGATGACGGAACAAGAAATCAAACCTTTGACATCCACAAGCAGCATGTAGCCAGGATGACATGATGTGAACATAAAGCTCATAAGCTGATAGGACGAGAAATCAAACCTCTGACAGGAAGAGAAATCAAACCTCTGACATGTAGTCAGGGGATGACATGACGTGAACGTAAACCAATCTCGTAAGATGACGGGACAAGAAATCAAACCTCTATCATGTAGTCACGATGACATGACGTGAATATAAACCTCATAAGCTGACGGAACGAGAAATCAAACCTCTCGGAAAATATGCTCGACGAAATTTCTTGTTAGTTGCCATAGATTGAATTCCAAGACGACCACCATTATAGCCATTTAGACCTGCATGGTTGCATTGTCGACCACAAAAGACATTGATAGATTTAAATAAACCTAGTCAATCTGATGAGCCAAAGCCAAGGCACGGTGCATCCAAACACCATGGCGTCATGGATACAATCCATGGAAACGTAGTCAACCATCATTGACGAAACATGTAACCATCATCATGAAACAACACCATGGCATCATGGATACAATCCATGGAAACATAATCAACCAATATAGATTAGCCAAGTAAACCAACATCAACGAAACATGTAGCTTGAAATGACCAACATCAACGAAAAATGTAGCTTGGAATGACCAACATCAACAAAACATATAGCTTGGAATGACCAACATCAACGAAACATATAACCATCATCATGGAACAACACCATGGCATCATGGATACAATCCATGGAAACGTAATCAATCATCATCTATGAAACATGTAACCATCATCTTCGTGGGGTGACGATGCCAAATAATATTTTTGTAGTCTCTTCTCTATATTGAAGCTCAGCAATATCCAAATACAATCCTGATCCATAAACCCTGTAATATGGAAGAAGTATCCATAACAAATGGAAAACCATAATTTTGTTATAGAAATATGAGATGTACACGAAAAGATGTACATAAAGAAATAGACATAAAGGTATCTATTATATGGTTGCTTAGGAATATAGTCAATCCGCAAGGATATGCATGGCAATGTCAACTTGTGGAAGATCATCCAATCAATGGCAAATGAACTAGATTTGGTAAGGAAATCTGGTTACTTGGAGAAGTTGACTTGGAAGATTGACCTGTCACTAAAATAGAAAATGACACTCATTCTAGTTAGTAAGGATATCATGGAAAGCTAGAATCATATCTTTGCCATGGGAAAAATCTATGACATAAGATCAAACCTCCAATATTATGAGTCAAGATAATGTGACAACTATAACTTGGATCAAACCTCCAAGATGACATGATATGAAAGTAAACCTCATAAGATGACAAGACGAGAAATCAAACCTCTTACGTCCATAGGTAGGATAACCAGACATGATGAAAAAGAGAACCTCTGACATGAAACAATAATTAGGATGTAGACACCTCTTACAGGATGAAAAAGCAAACCTCTGACATGACGTACTTGAAAGTAAACCTCATAAGATGATAGGCCGAGAAATCAAACGTGTGACATTCACAATCAGGATAGTAAACCTCATAAGATGACGGAACAAGAAATCAAACCTTTGACATCCACAAGCAGCATGTAGCCAGGATGACATGATGTGAACATAAAGCTCATAAGCTGATAGGACGAGAAATCAAACCTCTGACAGGAAGAGAAATCAAACCTCTGACATGTAGTCAGGGGATGACATGACGTGAATGTAAACCAACCTCGTAAGATGACGGGACAAGAAATCAAACCTCTATCATGTAGTCAGGATGACATGATGTGAACATAAAGCTCAAGAGAGAGAGACACGTCATATGAATCCCCAAAGGTGTGTGGAATACACACAATAGATGAGTATATATAGAGGAGATCCTAGGGATATATATATAGAGACATTCTATATATAGCCAACACCCTCGCTCAAAGAAGGGTCTCTAACTGTGGATGAAAAAACCCTTGGGGGCATGTTGAACCAACGTGAGAGAGAGAGAGAGACACGTCATATGAATCCCCAAAGGTGTGTGGAATACACACAATAGATGAGTATATATAGAGGAGATCCTAGGGATATATATATAGAGACATTCTATATATAGCCAACACCCCCGCTCAAACAAGGGTCTCTAACTGTGGATGAAAAAACCCTTGGGGGCTCAAGGGAAAAACCCACAGCTCTATATACACCTACCGCTATATTAAATTATTTTATAGTTACAAAGTATTATTCAAAGGAGCTACATCACTCCCATATATACAATAGCCATGAAGGCTTCGAAGGAGCTACATCACTCCCATATATACAATATCCATGAAGGAGCTACATCACTTCCATATATACAATAGCCATGAAGGAGCTACATCACTCTCATATATACTTCATCACTCTTATGTGTACAATAGCCAAACGAAGGCTTTGAAGGTCATCCATTTTCATGTTGTCTTGATCCATTCATGTAGGTTGGGTGCGAGTCTATCTTCGTGGGGTGACGATGCCAAATAATATTTTTGTAGTCTCTTCTCTATATTGAAGCTCAGCAATATCCAAATACAATCCTGATCCATAAACCCTGTAATATGGAAGAAGTATCCATAACAAATGGAAAACCATAATTTTGTTATAGAAATATGAGATGTACACGAAAAGATGTACATAAAGAAATAGACATAAAGGTATCTATTATATGGTTGCTTAGGAATATAATCAATCCGCAAGGATATGCATGGCAATGTCAACTTGTGGAAGATCATCCAATCAATGGCAAATGAACTAGATTTGGTAAGGAAATCTGGTTACTTGGAGAAGTTGACTTGGAAGATTGACCTGTCACTAAAATAGAAAATGACACTCATTCTAGTTAGTAAGGATATCATGGAAAGCTAGAATCATATCTTTGCCATGGGAAAAATCTATGACATAAGATCAAACCTCCAATATTATGAGTCAAGATAATGAGACAACTATAACTTGGATCAAACCTCCAAGATGACATGATATGAAAGTAAACCTCATAAGATGACAAGACGAGAAATCAAACCTCTTACGTCCATAGGTAGGATAACCAGACATGATGAAAAAGAGAACCTCTGACATGAAACAATAATTAGGATGTAGACACCTCTGACAGGATGAAAAAGCAAACCTCTGACATGACGTACTTGAAAGTAAACCTCATAAGATGATAGGCCGAGAAATCAAACATGTGACATTCACAATCAGGATAGTAAACCTCATAAGATGACGGAACAAGAAATTAAACCTTTGACATCCACAAGCAACATGTAGCCAGGATGACATGATGTGAACATAAAGCTCATAAGCTGATAGGACGAGAAATCAAACCTCTGACAGGAAGAGAAATCAAACCTCTGACATGTAGTTAGGGGATGACATGACGTGAATGTAAACCAACCTCGTAAGATGACGGGACAAGAAATCAAACCTCTATCATGTAGTCAAGATGACATGACGTGAACATAAACCTCATAAGCTGACGGAACGAGAAATCAAACCTCTCGAGAAATATGCTCGACGGAATTTCTTGTTAGTTGCCATAGATTGAATTCCAAGACTTGACCACCATTATAGCCATTTAGACCTGCATGGTTGCATTGTCGACCACAAAAGACATTGATAGACTTAAATAAACCTAGTCAATCTGATGAGCCAAAGCCAAGGCACGGTGCATCCAAACACCATGGCTTCATGGATACAATCCATGGAAACGTAGTCAACCATCATTCACGAAACATGTAACCATCATCATGGAACAACACCATGGCATCATGGATAAAATCCATGGAAACATAATCAACCAATATAGATTAGCCAAGTGAACCAACATCAACGAAACATGTAGCTTGGAATGACCAACATCAACGAAAAATGTAGCTTGGAATGACCAACATCAACAAAACATATAGCTTGGAATGACCAACATCAACGAAACATATAACCATCATCATGGAACAACACCATGGCATCATGGATACAATCCACAGAAACATAATCAATCATCATCTACGAAACATGTAACCATCATCATGGAACAACACCATGGCATCATGGATACAATCCATGGAAACGTAGTCAACCATCATTGACGAAACATGTAACCATCATCATGGAACAACTCCATGGCATCATGGATTGTAGTGAGTGAATTACATCAATGCAATGAACACATATACATATATCAATAAAATGTGTAACCATCACCACCATGGCATCATACCAAGGCACCAAAATTACAAACTCACCAAACCTGTCAGAATCACCGAGGCTTGCATACTTAAAATAATAATTGTCAAGTCCGTGAGGCTGGTTGTAATGTAACAAGCAAAGGTAGAACACATGGCACCTTTAACTATTTCTTGCAAAGGCTCTCGAGAAATAGTTGCATGCTTACAAAGCCTCTCGAGTAGTAACAGCATGCTAAGCATCAATAAAGTCCTCTTTACACACAAGACAAACTTCCTCGAAGCCATAGAAAGAACAAATACACAACTTCCTTGTGAGAACAATCAAACGAGAGATCAACATCACCGCCGAGATAAAAGGATAATGAGATCATCACCAAGATGACCATGACCAAGTAACTGTAACGATTCTGAAGTCATGAGATAAAACAATCAGATCATCACCGAGATGACCACGAGCAAGTAACTATAACGATTCCTAAATCATGAGTTAAAACTATCAGATCATCACCGAGATGACCATGAGTAAGTAACTGTAACGATTCTAAAGTCAGGATCATTGAATTTACCACAAGCATTTCATGGGCACAAATTAGAACCAACCTATTTCAAACAAACTAATGCACACCTTTGGTTTGGTATGCGGGATTTTTGCTCACACGCACAGGGCTACGAATTGATATTTAGAGAAGGAGTAACCATTCAAAAAGTAAGATCCAACATCAGATATGTAAGTAATATCAAGCAGACGTACACCAAAAGGATAGCAAGCCAAAACCATGACATCATGGATAAAGTCCATGGAAACGTCATCAACGAATATAAAGAAATCATCATAATGAGCATCACAAAATAAAACCATGGCAGGATGAACAAAATCCATATACATAACATCAGTCGATCGAAAAGAAAGGCATAATTACCATCATGTGATAATACCTTGGATTGTCAATAAATACATTATGAACGTCCAAGCTTAATCATGTGATTCCTGTAGCTAGCACTAAAACAAGATCACAACATATTAGCTCATGAAGCAATCAAATTACTATTAGCTCATGTAGCATGAGAGTTATACCAGACCATGGCATAAGTCATGATCAATGTGAGTTGCATAAGATACGAAAGATCTTCTTCTACTTAGTAACTTACATCATGAAAGTAAGAATCAAATATGTTGATTATCATGGACAAACAACTCTAACAAATATGCATCTCATCAATATCAAATACCATCATGATATTGATGAACAAAATCCATATACATAACATCAGTCGATCGAAAAGAAAGGCATAATTACCATCATGTGATAATACCTTGGATTGTCAATAAATACATTATGAACGTCCAAGCTTAATCATGTGATTCCTGTAGCTAGCACTAAAACAAGATCACAACATATTAGCTCATGAAGCAATAAAAAAGATCAAGATTATTGTAGAAGTACATCATGGTAGCATAAGAGGTATACCAGACCATGGCATGAGTTGCATAAGATACGAAAGATCTTCTTCTACTTACATCATGAAAGAAAGAATCAAATATGTTGATTATCATGGACAAACAACTCTAAGGAATATGCATCTCATCAATATCAAATACCATCATGATGATGGCTAAACTCTATGCATTATACAAGAGATCTTTTACCCACAGCTCTATATACACCTACCGCTATATTAAATTATTTTATAGTTACAAAGTATTATTCAAAGGAGCTACATCACTCCCATATATACAATAGTATGAAGGCTATCCACAGTTAGAGACGCTTCTTTGAGCGGGGATGTTGGCTATATATAGAAAGTCTCTATATATATAGCCCTAGGATCTCCTCTGTATATACTGATCTATTGTGTGTATTCCACACACCTTTGGGGATGCATATGACGTGTCTCTCTCTCTCTCTCAACATGGTATCAGAGCGTGGTTGCTTTTTCGCTATGAAAAGCATTCGTTTTCGGCTTCGCGCGGCTCCGTGCAGCGCGCGCGCAGAAAAATCTGCAATTCTGCGAAACGTAAAATCGCCATAATTTTCTACTCCGGACTCGGAATTCAGTGTTTTTGAAGTCGTTTTAGGGGTATATGGTGCGTTTCCGAGCTGTCTAGCATATGAGATTTATCAAATTCCACACCGATTGTAATCTGCAGCAGCAGACTGATAGCAATCTTTTGACCGTTGGCTATCAAAACTTTTGTCTCGACAAAAGAAGATAAGTGATTTAGTTTTCTCAATCTTTACAATGATTTATTGCTTGAATAATATGCATGAGAAATTTTTTAGAGAAGATCTCGTTATCCCTTATATGTATGATGTTCGTATTAGATAGAGATTTGTGAAACTAATAATATATTTCATGAGCATCGATTTTCATGTATAGATTGCATCATACTTGTGAAAAAGAAAATATCGTTTGTTTCTCAATGACATAGAAAATAAAGGTTTCTAGGAGAAAGAAGATCTTTCATGAGTATATGTTTGCATGTATATATTTCTTCATACTTGTGAAAGAGAATATATTGTATGTTTTTCATGGTTGCAAGATTCCCTCGAGAAGTTTTAGGTGAATTCCCTTGAATCATTTCAACTTTGAAGATAGTTTATAGGTTGATACGACGGCTTCTACAGTGGTTTACTTCCTACGACGGCTTCTACAGTGGTTTACTTCCTATGACGGCTCATGGCAGTTTTATCAAAACTAAGAGAAAATTCATATTTAGCGTTAAAAGATCTCTCGCATCATGCATAGAGTTTAGTCATCATCATGATGGTATTTGATATTGATGAGATGCATATTTCTTAGAGTTGTTTGTTTTTTTCATCCACAGTTAGAGACCCTTCTTTGAGCGGGGGTGTTGGCTATATATAGAATGTCTCTATATATATAGCCCTAGGATCTCCTCTATATATACTCATCTATTGTGTGTATTCCATACACCTTTGGGGATGCATATGACGTGTCTCTCTTACACTGCTCAGCCTCAAAGAAACCAGAGAATATACAATATGCATGAGTGCCAATGTTACTCCTCACGCTTCTGCTGGAACCGGGCAACCAAAACGCAGGCAATTAGCCGCCTAAAGCCAGCTGATTACGAGCTCCTTATGCAGCTTTTCTAAAAATAGAGAACGGCGCTTTCTAGCTACAAAGCTCAAACTTTAATATGAAAAGCAAAAACCACAGCAATACAATTACGATGTGGAAAATTCCTTCTTTTAGCGAAATCTGTTCTGGCAAAGCCTAGCACCACATAGACGAACAATAGTAGTATTGTACATGATATTAAAAATAGTTCATGGAATTGTGCGTTGGCAAGAAGCCATCATGCGCAAGCCCTTTTATATAACAATATATTCAAGCACCAAGAATTCGGACAATTGGTTAACAGAAATTTTGAACAAAGTGTATGCATAAGCTTGCAGGCGCAAGCCCTTTTATATAACAATATATTCAAGCACCAAGAATTCGGACAATTGGTTAACAGAAATTTTGAACAAAGTGTATGCATAAGCTTGATAACAATAAACACGAGATAGCAAGCGAAGTATCACGCACACAGAAACATATGCAAGACACATCTCTTGAATCAAGAAGACAAAGAAGAAAAGATAAAAGATTCAAATAACACTTAGCTCTCTTTGTAGACAAGGAAGAAGATGATGCTCCGTGCTTTGTCGGTCTTCGCTCTGATACCATGTTGAACCAACGTGAGAGAGAGAGAGAGACACGTCATATGCATCCCCAAAGGTGTATGGAATACACACAATAGATGAGTATATATAGAGGAGATCCTAGGGCTATATATATAGAGACATTCTATATATAGCCAACACCATATATACAATAGCCATGAAGGAGCTACATCACTCCCATATATACTTCATCACTCTTATGTGTACAATAGCCAAACGAAGGCTTTGAAGGTCATCCATTTTCATGTTGTCTTGATCCATTCATGTAGGTTGGGTGCGAGTCTATCTTCGTGGGGTGACGATGCCAAATAATATTTTTGTAGTCTCTTCTCTATATTGAAGCTCAGCAATATCCAAATATAATCCTGATCCATAAACCCTGTAATATGGAAGAAGTCTCCATAACAAATGGAAAACCATAATTCTGTTATAGAAATATGAGATGTACACGAAAAGATGTACATAAAGAAAACCGTTATTCTAATCCGATTCTACTTCATGAAACTAAGTGCTCCTTTCAAGGAAGATATTCGCTTCTCAAAGTTTATCACATCAAGTATCATCGTTATTCTTCTCAGATTTTACGTCATCAAGCTAAGTGCTACTTTCCCATATGCTTTAAGCTGTGTTTTGTTTTCTAAACCAGAGAGTGTTGCTTGATTGAAAGTTTCACTCGAGGAGATTTTAGATTTTGTTTTATAAAATTAGAAAAGCGAGGTGGTTTGATCAGGTAGTAGCCTTAATACAATCGATTACACGATATGCAAGTAAAAAGCGCAATAGTTGGTTGCTTTGAAGGAGGACACCATAATCTAAAAGCTTTGCTCTATTATATGGCGCAGATGAGAGAGAGTTGAGAGAGATTTTGGTTATGAATAAAAGCTATAGAGAGTGCCTCTGGTTTCAATCGTTTCAGAGTCGGCTATAGAGGATATTAGTAGTAGATTCTGCTTTCATAGGCGCACACTTTCCAGGGCACACACAGAAGCTCGTGCTTTCATGGGTGTGGTTTTTCTACATGTAATTCTGGTCTCTGTAGCGTACTTTTAGCAGCCTATTTTGTCGGCCTAAAGTTGCTTTGCCAGCCAAAAATAGCACGCTATATATAGGCGCATAAGAAGGCCTGCTATTTTTGCTATTCCATCATAGTAATTGAACGCTGATGCAATTACCATGGCCTGCTATTGGTACACTATATATAATATTGATTTGCTATATTTTTGCTATGGTGCAAGCTAATTGTGCGAGCCCAACTTCTCACCTATATGGCTATTTTCAATCAGGAGCATGCAGGCGGTTTCATCAGAAATTGACGGGCTGGTTCTTGGCGTGTGTCAGTGTTTTCTTGTTCATGGCATAAATGCTTTTTCAATACTAAGTGTGCATGGCAGTGGCTATTTTAATCAGCTGTAACGGGTGGTTGCAAAATTAAAGTAGAAAACAACCCTATTTTGGTACTGTGGCCCATGGAAATCGACTAGCTTTATTTTGAAATATATATATAGGTTCTATTATACACTAAGAGCTCTGTGCCTGTGTGTATCTATTGTTTAAGGCTTCTTTTGATTAAGGCTACCACTTTTAATTTGCTATCTATTGTTTAAGCAACTACTTAAATCCACTTTGATTTTGAGCAAGGTCGAAGCCGGATTTAGATTTAAATCCACTTTCATTTTGAGCTTGATGAGATACATATTTGTTAGAGTTGTTTGTCCATGATAATCAACATATTTGATTCTTACTTTCATGATGTAAGTTACTAAGTAGAAGAAGATCTTTCGTATCTTATGCAACTCACATTGATCATGACTTATGCCATGGTCTGGTATAACTCTTATGCTACCATGATGTACTTCTACAATAATCTTGATCTTTTTGATTGCTTCATGAGCTAATATGTTGTGATCTTGTTTTAGTGCTAGCTACAGGAATCACATGATTAAGCTTGGACGTTCATAATGTATTTATTGACAATCCAAGGTATTATCACATGATGGTAATTATGTCTTTCTTTTCGATCGACTGATGTTATGTATATGGAGTTTGTTCATCCTGCCATGATTTTATTTTGTGATGCTCATTATGATGATTTCTTTATATTCGTTGATGACGTTTCCATGGACTTTATCCATGATGTCATGGTTTTGGCTTGCTATCCTTTTGGTATACGTCTGCTTGATATTACTTACATATTTGATGTTGGATCTTACTTTTTGAATGGTTACTCCTTCTCTAAATATCAATTCGTAGCCCTGTGCGTGTGAGCAAAAATCCCGCATACCAAACCAAAGGTGTGCATTAGTTTGTTTGAAATAGGTTGGTTCTAATTTGTGCCCATGAAATGCTTGTGGTAAATTCAATGATCCTGACTTTAGAATCATTACAGTTACTTGCTCATGGTCATCTCGGTGATGATCTGATAGTTTTAACTCATGATTTAGGAATTGTTATAGTTACTTGCTCGTGGTCATCTCGGTGATGATCTGATTGTTTTATCTCATGACTTCAGAATCGTTACAGTTACTTGGTCATGGTTATCTTGGTGATGATCTCATTATCCTTTTATCTCGGCGGCGATGTTGATCTCTCGTTTGATTGTTCTCACAAGGAAGTTGTGTATTTGTTCTTTCTATGGCTTCGAGGAAGTTTGTCTTGTGTGTAAAGAGGACTTTATTGATGCTTAGCATGCTGTTACTGACAATTATTATTTTAAGTATGCAAGCCTCGGTGATTCTGACAGGTTTGGTGAGTTTGTAATTTTGGTGCCTTGGTATGATGCCATGGTGGTGATGGTTACACATTTTATTGATATATGTATATGTGTTCATTGCATTGATGTAATTCACTCACTACAATCCATGATGCCATGGAGTTGTTCCATGATGATGGTTACATGTTTCGTCAATGATGGTTGACTACGTTTCCATGGATTGTATCCATGATGCCATGGTGTTGTTCCATGATGATGGTTACATGTTTCGTCAATGATGGTTGACTACGTTTCCAATGATGATGGTTACATGTTTCGTCAATGATGGTTGACTACGTTTCCATGGATTGTATCCATGATGCCATGGTGTTGTTCCATGATGATGGTTACATGTTTCGTAGATGATGATTGATTACGTTTCCATGGATTGTATCCATGATGCCATGATGATGATTATATGTTTCGTTGATGTTGGTCATTCCAAGCTATATGTTTTGTTGATGTTGGTCATTCCAAGCTACATTTTTCGTTGATGTTGGTCATTCCAAGCTACATGTTTCGTTGATGTTGGTTCACTTGGCTAATCTATATTGGTTGATTATGTTTCCATGGATTTTATCCATGATGCCATCGTGTTGTTCCATGATGATGGTTACATGTTTCGTCAATGATGGTTGACTACGTTTCCATGGATTGTATCCATGAAGCCATGGTGTTTGGATGCACCGTGCCTTGGCTTTGGCTCATCAGATTGACTAGGTTTATTTAAGTCTATCAATGTCTTTTGTGGTCTACAATGCAACCATGCAGGTCTAAATGGCTATAATGGTGGTCAAGTCTTGGAATTCAATCTATGGCAACTAACAAGAAATTCCGTCGAGCATATTTTTCGAGAGGTTTGATTTCTCGTTCCGTCAGCTTATGAGGTTTATGTTCACGTCATGTCATCTTGACTACATGATAGAGGTTTGATTTCTTGTCCCGTCATCTTACGAGGTTGGTTTACGTTCATGTCATGTCATCCCCTGACTACATGTCAGAGGTTTGATTTCTCTTCCTGTCAGAGGTTTGATTTCTCGTCCTATCAGCTTATGAGCTTTATGTTCACATCATGTCATCCTGGCTACATGCTGCTTGTGGATGTCAAAGGTTTGATTTCTTGTTCCGTCATCTTATGAGGTTTACTATCCTGATTGTGAATGTCACACGTTTGATTTCTCGGCCTATCATCTTATGAGGTTTACTTTCAAGTACGTCATGTCAGAGGTTTGCTTTTTCATCCTGTCAGAGGTGTCTACATCCTAATTATTGTTTCATGTCAGAGGTTCGCTTTTTCATCATGTCTGGTTATCCTACCTATGGACGTAAGAGGTTTGATTTCTCGTCTTGTCATCTTATGAGGTTTACTTTCATATCATGTCATCTTGGAGGTTTGATCCAAGTTATAGTTGTCTCATTATCTTGACTCATAATATTGGAGGTTTGATCTTATGTCATAGATTTTTCCCATGGCAAAGATATGATTCTAGCTTTCCATGATATCCTTACTAACTAGAATGAGTGTCATTTTCTATTTTAGTGACAGGTCAATCTTCCAAGTCAACTTCTCCAAGTAACCAGATTTCCTTACCAAATCTAGTTCATTTGCCATTGATTGGATGATCTTCCACAAGTTGACATTGCCATGCATATCCTTGCGGATTGACTATATTCCTAAGCAACCATATAATAGATACCTTTATGTCTATTTCTTTATGTACATCTTTTCGTGTACATCTCATATTTCTATAACAAAATTATGGTTTTCCATTTGTTATGGATACTTCTTCCATATTACAGGGTTTATGGATCAGGATTGTATTTGGATATTGCTGAGCTTCAATATAGAGAAGAGACTACAAAAATATTATTTGGCATCGTCACCCCACGAAGATAGACTCGCACCCAACCTACATGAATGGATCAAGACAACATGAAAATGGATGACCTTGAAAGCCTTCGTTTGGCTATTGTACACATAAGAGTGATGAAGTATATATGAGAGTGATGTAGCTCCTTCATGGCTATTGTATATATGGGAGTGATGTAGCTCCTTCATGGATATTGTATATATGGGAGTGATGTAGCTCCTTCGCAGCCTTCATGGCTATTGTATATATGGGAGTGATGTAGCTCCTTTGAATAATACTTTGTAACTATAAAATAATTTAATATAGCGGTAGGTGTATATAGAGCTGTGGGTTTTTCCCTTGAGCCCCCAAGGGTTTTTTCATCCACAGTTAGAGACCCTTGTTTGAGCGGGGGTGTTGGCTATATATAGAATGTCTCTATATATATATCCCTAGGATCTCCTCTATATATACTCTTCTATTGTGTGTATTCCACACACAATAGAAGAGTATATATAGAGGAGATCCTAGGGATATATATATAGAGACATTCTATATATAGCCAACACCCCCGCTCAAAGAAGGGTCTCTAACTGTGGATGAAAAAACCCTTGGGGGCTCAAGGGAAAAACCCACAGCTCTATATACACCTACCGCTATATTAAATTATTTTATAGTTACAAAGTATTATTCAAAGGAGCTACATCACTCCCATATATACAATAGCCATGAAGGCTGCGAAGGAGCTACATCACTCCCATATATACAATATCCATGAAGGAGCTACATCACTCCCATATATACAATAGCCATGAAGGAGCTACATCACTCTCATATATACTTCATCACTCTTATGTGTACAATAGCCAAACGAAGGCTTTCAAGGTCATCCATTTTCATGTTGTCTTGATCCATTCATGTAGGTTGGGTGCGAGTCTATCTTCGTGGGGTGACGATGCCAAATAATATTTTTGTAGTCTCTTCTCTATATTGAAGCTCAGCAATATCCAAATACAATCCTGATCCATAAACCCTGTAATATGAAAGAAGTATCCATAACAAATGGAAAACCATAATTTTGTTATAGAAATATGAGATGTACACGAAAAGATGTACATAAAGAAATAGACATAAAGGTATCTATTATATGGTTGCTTAGGAATATAGTCAATCCGCAAGGATATGCATGGCAATGTCAACTTGTGGAAGATCATCCAATCAATGGCAAATGAACTAGATTTGGTAAGGAAATCTGGTTACTTGGAGAAGTTGACTTGGAAGATTGACCTGTCACTAAAATAGAAAATGACACTCATTCTAGTTAGTAAGGATATCATGGAAAGCTAGAATCATATCTTTGCCATGGGAAAAATCTATGACATAAGATCAAACCTCCAATATTATGAGTCAAGATAATGAGACAACTATAACTTGGATCAAACCTCCAAGATGACATGATATGAAAGTAAACCTCATAAGATGACAAGACGAGAAATCAAACCTCTTACGTCCATAGGTAGGATAACCAGACATGATGAAAAAGAGAACCTCTGACATGAAACAATAATTAGGATGTAGACACCTCTGACAGGATGAAAAAGCAAACCTCTGACATGACGTACTTGAAAGTAAACCTCATAAGATGATAGGCCGAGAAATCAAACGTGTGACATTCACAATCAGGATAGTAAACCTCATAAGATGACGGAACAAGAAATCAAACCTTTGACATCCACAAGCAGCATGTAGCCAGGATGACATGATGTGAACATAAAGCTCATAAGCTGATAGGACGAGAAATCAAACCTCTGACAGGAAGAGAAATCAAACCTCTGACATGTAGTCAGGGGATGACATGACGTGAATGTAAACCAACCTCGTAAGATGACGGGACAAGAAATCAAACCTCTATCATGTAGTCAAGATGACATGACGTGAACATAAACCTCATAAGCTGACGGAACGAGAAATCAAACCTCTCGAGAAATATGCTCGACGGAATTTCTTGTTAGTTGCCATAGATTGAATTCCAAGACTTGACCACCATTATAGCCATTTAGACCTGCATGGTTGCATTGTCGACCACAAAAGACATTGATAGACTTAAATAAACCTAGTCAATCTGATGAGCCAAAGCCAAGGCACGGTGCATCCAAACACCATGGCTTCATGGATACAATCCATGGAAACGTAGTCAACCATCATTCACGAAACATGTAATCATCATCATGGAACAACACCATGGCATCATGGATAAAATCCATGGAAACATAATCAACCAATATAGATTAGCCAAGTGAACCAACATCAACGAAACATGTAGCTTGGAATGACCAACATCAACGAAAAATGTAGCTTGGAATGACCAACATCAACAAAACATATAGCTTGGAATGACCAACATCAACGAAACATATAACCATCATCATGGAACAACACCATGGCATCATGGATACAATCCACGGAAACATAATCAATCATCATCTACGAAACATGTAACCATCATCATGGAACAACACCATGGCATCATGGATACAATCCATGGAAACGTAGTCAACCATCATTGATGAAACATGTAACCATCATCATGGAACAACACCATGGCATCATGGATTGTAGTGAGTGAATTACATCAATGCAATGAACACATATACATATATCAATAAAATGTGTAACCATTACCACCATGGCATCATACCAAGGTACCAAAATTACAAACTCACCAAACCTGTCAGAATCACCGAGGCTTGCATACTTAAAATAATAATTGTCAAGTCCGTGAGGCTGGTTGTAATGTAACAAGCAAAGGTAGAACACATGGCACCTTTAACTATTTCTTGCAAAGGCTCTCGAGAAATAGTTGCATGCTTACAAAGCCTCTCGAGTAGTAACAGCATGCTAAGCATCAATAAAGTCCTCTTTACACACAAGACAAACTTCCTCGAAGCCATAGAAAGAACAAATACACAACTTCCTTGTGAGAACAATCAAACGAGAGATCAACATCACCGCCGAGATAAAAGGATAATGAGATCATCACCAAGATGACCATGACCAAGTAACTGTAACGATTCTGAAGTCATGAGATAAAACAATCAGATCATCACCGAGATGACCACGAGCAAGTAACTATAACGATTCCTAAATCATGAGTTAAAACTATCAGATCATCACCGAGATGACCATGAGCAAGTAACTATAACGATTCTAAAGTCAGGATCATTGAATTTACCACAAGCATTTCATGGGCACAAATTAGAACCAACCTATTTCAAACAAACTAATGCACACCTTTGGTTTGGTATGCGGGATTTTTGCTCACACGCACAGGGCTACGAATTGATATTTAGAGAAGGAGTAACCATTCAAAAAGTAAGATCCAACATCAGATATGTAAGTAATATCAAGCAGACGTACACCAAAAGGATAGCAAGCCAAAACCATGACATCATGGATAAAGTCCATGGAAACGTCATCAACGAATATAAAGAAATCATCATAATGAGCATCACAAAATAAAACCATGGCAGGATGAACAAAATCCATATACATAACATCAGTCGATCGAAAAGAAAGGCATAATTACCATCATGTGATAATACCTTGGATTGTCAATAAATACATTATGAACGTCCAAGCTTAATCATGTGATTCCTGTAGCTAGCACTAAAACAAGATCACAACATATTAGCTCATGAAGCAATCAAATTACTATTAGCTCATGTAGCATGAGAGTTATACCAGACCATGGCATAAGTCATGATCAATGTGAGTTGCATAAGATACGAAAGATCTTCTTCTACTTAGTAACTTACATCATGAAAGTAAGAATCAAATATGTTGATTATCATGGACAAACAACTCTAACAAATATGCATCTCATCAATATCAAATACCATCATGATATTGATGAACAAAATCCATATACATAACATCAGTCGATCGAAAAGAAAGGCATAATTACCATCATGTGATAATACCTTGGATTGTCAATAAATACATTATGAACGTCCAAGCTTAATCATGTGATTCCTGTAGCTAGCACTAAAACAAGATCACAACATATTAGCTCATGAAGCAATAAAAAAGATCAAGATTATTGTAGAAGTACATCATGGTAGCATAAGAGGTATACCAGACCATGGCATGAGTTGCATAAGATACGAAAGATCTTCTTCTACTTACATCATGAAAGAAAGAATCAAATATGTTGATTATCATGGACAAACAACTCTAAGGAATATGCATCTCATCAATATCAAATACCATCATGATGATGGCTAAACTCTATGCATTATACAAGAGATCTTTTAACGCTAAATATAAATTTTCTCTTAGTTTTGATAGAATTGCCATGAGCCGTCGTAGGAAGTAAACCACTGTAGAAGCCGTCGTATCAACCTATAAACTATCTTCAAAGTTGAAATGATTCAAGGGAATTCACCTAAAACTTCTTAAGGGGATCTTGCAACCATGAAAAACATACAATATATTCTCTTTCATAAGTATAAAGAAATATATACATGCAAACATATACTCATGAAAGATCTTCTTTCTCCTAGAAACCTTTATTTTCTATGAGAAACAAACGATATTTTCTTTTTCACAAGTATGATGCAATCTATACATGAAAATCGATTTCACAAATCTCTATCTAATACGAACATCATACATATAAGGGATAACGAGATCTTCTCTAAAAAATTTCTCATGCATAACATACACATAATCAAGCAATAAATCATTGTAAAGATTGAGAAAACTAAATCACTTATCTTCTTTTGTCCAGACAGAAGTTTTGATAGCCAACGGTCAAAAGATTGCTATCAGTCTGCTGCTGCAGATTATAATCGATGTAGAATTTGATAAATCTGATATGCTAGACAGCTCGGAAACGCACCATATACCCCCAAAACGACTTCAAAAACACTGAATTCCGAGTCCGGAGCAGAAAATTATGGCGATTTTACGTTTCGCAGAATTGCAGATTTTTCTGCGCGCGCGCTGCGCGGAGCCGCGCGAAGCCGAAAACGAATGCTTTTCATAGCGAAAAAGCAACCACGCTCTGATACCATGTTGAACCAACGTGAGAGAGAGAGAGAGACACGTCATATGAATCCCCAAAGGTGTGTGGAATACACACAATAGATGAGTATATATAGAGGAGATCCTAGGGATATATATATAGAGACATTCTATATATAGCCAACAGCCAACACATGGCTGTCTTTATTCGCTTATGCCCTTGGTCAGCTATAGTTATGCTTCTAATAATGCTATTTTAGCAAGTGAAAAAGCTGTTGACGCTCTTATTTTGTCGCTTTTTATAAAAGCGGCGCTTTGGTTGATGGCAGCCATTTAGCACATACAGTTTTTATCACGCTATTTTTGCATTGACCCTACCCAAAAATAGCATCTATTTTTTGTTTGGGGTCCAATTCACGTGGGGGAATAAGGCAATCGAGTTTAGACTTCTTTGCCAATATTTTCTTTTCAATTATGGAGTTTAATTTTTAACTACTTTGCCCATGGTTGTTTTCGATTGAAGCAACAAGAAAAGATCCATGAGTCCTGTAACACAATAGAAGTCTACACAACATAAACCCATAGTAAGACTGTTAGAGAAATATAAAATTTACATAGAACAATGTCCGTTGAGACGGTTCGCGACGCCGCTCACAAGACAATATATACACAAACAGTATGATGGACATACATAGAACATAAAATGCAAAAGATAACACATGTGCACATGTAAACATAAAGCCGGCATGAACAAGGGGCCCCCAAAAAGCGCTTATGACGAGACGAGATGAAATATGATAAATAATGATGCCACAATGTGGCTTTTGACGAGACGAAATATGATGCCACAATCTGGCTTTTGACGAGACGAGACGAAATATGATGAAAAATGTGGCCTTTGACGAATAGTGCCACTTTGACGAGATGAATAATGCGGCCTTTGGTATACTTGTATCGCGTCTTTGGTATACTTGTATCACAGAGATGGCCAAAATTTCAAGCTTAACACACACACTCGCTGAGTTGAGATGATACAGGAGCTCCCAATATTTTGTCAAAATGATTTCTAGATATCTTGCAAACACCCTATATTTGGATAAACTTTTAGGGATGAGCTGGAAAAACATTCTAAAAATGCGACCAATTAACCACCATAGTCATAATGCATACCTGCAATTAAAAGCAAACTTCTGTAACACGCCACAAAACCACCCTCACGGGCAGTGTGTACTCGCCACTTGGTAGCATGAAATGGCTAACGACTAATTTTAATTAAAAGGCGAACCACTAATTCGAATTATAAGGCCAAGAAACTTGTAATAATGACCTAAATTTTTGGCGCAGGCTCATCTAAGGAAAGCACGCTGTTACCTTCTCGCCTGTTGCAACCTCTTCTATATAGCTATAGCACAAATCCAGAACCTTCTCGCCTGTTGCAACCTCTTCTATATAGCTATAGCAGAATAAATACTAATATCCGCATGCCCATGGGAGAGAATTTTATAATGCTCTGCTATTTTTTGAATTTCACAAATAAAATCTCTGCCATTAATCCTGTTGTTGATAATTTCTTGAAGTTTACAGAATAGCAGGTGTCTGAGTGATAGATTATACCTTGCTAATTATGAAAATTATTATACCTTGCTAATTATACCTTGCTAGTTAGGTGTGAATTTTGTAGCGCTGCAAAGCAAGGTTAATTAGTAAAGAGCGCTGCAAAGCAAGGTGAATTTTGTAGCGCTGCAGCTTTGATAGTTAGATCAGAAGGCTTGCGCTAGAAAGCAGCACATCCGCCTCTGCAAAATCCGGCACCATCAGCCCCTGCTTTTCTAAAACCAGAGAAGAGGCGCCAATTGGAAAAAATCTAGACAAAGCTTATATCTCTAATGCTTTCTTATTTGCCAAAAAAATCACAGCACTCTTTAATTATCGGGACCTCTTACTTGCGGCACAAGTAGATACCAGCTACAGGTTGAAATTCCGCTTACACAATTGAAAGAAATTGACTGCAGAGTCCATACCAATAAGGGACGCCAAAAATAGCATGAGGAGAGATTTTTCGGTTAAATTCTCCTCCCCAATAACTAAAGCGGCCAAGATAAGTAGGAGAGACACATCTTTGCTTTTATTATGGGTCAAAGTTGTCTGCTATATATGGCGAAACAGGCTAGCATCCATTAGCTTGAGAGAGAGAGAGTAGCCCGCAATAATTGCAGCTTTGTTGCGCAGTAGCACCCATAAAAGCAGGATATGGATACAATATTGATGGTCTTAATTTGTATACGCAAAATTACTTTTTCCATATACTGCGCTGATGGATAATAATCAGGCAAGAAAAGCTTCAGCAATTTCACAAGGCTGCTGAACTTCAAACTGGACGTCGCCTCAAGAAACTTCGCAGCGATAATGGTGGAGAATATGTGTCTCTTGTCTCGTCTCTTTCTCTCTACTTGGCTGGTTTGGATCCCAAATTGGTTAAGTGGGAGCAACTCAGTGATGTGGAATGGTTCAGTGTGTTCAGACAATCGAAGGATCTCAGCCAGTACCGCATTAAATGCATCTTCATCCACACTGATATGTATGATCAGATGACAGGTTATGTCAATGTCACTATCAACGGGGGCATCCTCACAGTGAGGAAACCCCAAAACATCCAGTGTCTCTTTAATTGTTTCTATTTTCACCTCGAGCTCCATTTTTTGCTTTGCATTCAGATGACAACTCTATGATAAAGTCTACAATTCATTACCAGCATTACACAGCTTCTATCTCATCACCATGACAACTGGACTGACCTTCGTACTGCTCGCTTTCAATACCCTTGCAGCTTCCAGCTCCTGATGTGCATTTCTGAGATCCTCTTTAGCATCTTGCAGTTGTATTCTCAGATGAAGGATAGTTGCTTCATGCGTTGCAAATCCTCCAAGTCAAAAAATGAAAAGCTTTCTGCCTCCTGCTGAGTGCTGTGATGAGACATGGGTGTGGCCTTGGTAGCTTTTACATTGCTCATACCTACTCAACCCGAGTTGTCCTCCTACTGAGTGCTGTGATGAGACAGGGGTGTGGCCTTGGTAGTTTTTGCATTGCTCGTACCTACTCAGCCTGAGTTGTCCTCCCACATTTCAGCAGACTCATCCTCTTGTTTTGGATGCACCGTGCCTTGGCTTTGGCTCATCAGATTGACTAGGTTTATTTAAATCTATCAATGTCTTTTGTGGTCGACAATGCAACCATGCAGGTCTAAATGGCTATAATGGTGGTCGTCTTGGAATTCAATCTATGGCAACTAACAAGAAATTTCGTCGAGCATATTTCCCGAGAGGTTTGATTTCTCGTTCCGTCAGCTTATGAGGTTTATATTCACGTCATGTCATCTTGACTACATGATAGAGGTTTGATTTCTTGTCCCGTCATCTTACGAGATTGGTTTACGTTCACGTCATGTCATCCCCTGACTACATGTCAGAGGTTTGATTTCTCTTCCTGTCAGAGGTTTGATTTCTCGTCCTATCAGCTTATGAGCTTTATGTTCACATCATGTCATCCTGGCTACATGCTGCTTGTGGATGTCAAAGGTTTGATTTCTTGTTCCGTCATCTTATGAGGTTTACTATCCTGATTGTGAATGTCACACGTTTGATTTCTCGGCCTATCATCTTATGAGGTTTACTTTCAAGTACGTCATGTCAGAGGT
Organism: Cibotium barometz; assembly: GCF_041138505.1. NCBI lineage: Eukaryota > Viridiplantae > Streptophyta > Polypodiopsida > Cyatheales > Cibotiaceae > Cibotium > Cibotium barometz. The sequence continues at coordinate 48,839,787 of NC_141080.1, read as the reverse complement.
TTGCTTTTTCATCCTGTCAGAGGTGTCTACATCCTAATTATTGTTTCATTTCAGAGGTTTGCTTTTTCATCATGTCTGGTTATCCTACCTATGGACGTAAGAGGTTTGATTTCTCGTCTTGTCATCTTATGAGGTTTACTTTCATATCATGTCATCTTGGAGGTTTGATCCAAGTTATAGTTGTCTCATTATCTTGACTCATAATATTGGAGGTTTGATCTTATGTCATAGATTTTTCCCATGGCAAAGATATGATTCTAGCTTTCCATGATATCCTTACTAACTAGAATGAGTGTCTTTTTCTATTTTAGTGACAGGTCAATCTTCCAAGTCAACTTCTCCAAGTAACCAGATTCCCTTACCAAATCTAGTTCATTTGCCATTGATTGGATGATCTTCCACAAGTTGACATTGCCATGCATATCCTTGCGGATGGACTACATTCCTAAGCAACCATATAATAGATACCTTCATGTCTATTTCTTTATGTACATCTTTTCGTGTACATCTCATATTTCTATAACAAAATTATGGTTTTCCATTTGTTATGGATACTTCTTCCATATTACAGGGTTTATGGATCAGGATTATATTTGGATATTGCTGAGCTTCAATATAGAGAAGAGACTACAAAAATATTATTTGGCATCGTCACCCCACGAAGATAGACTCGCACCCAACCTACATGAATGGATCAAGACAACATGAAAATGGATGACCTTCAAAGCCTTCGTTTGGCTATTGTACACATAAGAGTGATGAAGTATATATGGGAGTGATGTAGCTCCTTCATGGCTATTGTATATATGGGAGTGATGTAGCTCCTTCATAGATATTGTATATATGGGAGTGATGTAGCTCCTTCGCAGCCTTCATGGCTATTGTATATATGGGAGTGATGTAGCTCCTTTGAAGAATACTTTGTAACTATAAAATAATTTAATATAGCGGTAGGTGTATATAGAGCTGTGGGTTTTTCCCTTGAGCCCCCAAGGGTTTTTTTCATCCACAGTTAGAGACCCTTCTTTGAGCGGGGGTGTTGGCTATATATAGAATGTCTCTATATATATAGCCCTAGGATCTCCTCTATATATACTCATCTATTGTGTGTATTCCATACACCTTTGGGGATGCATATGACGTGTCTCTCTCTCTCTCTTGTTGGCTATATATAGAATGTCTCTATATATATAGCCCTAGGATCTCCTCTATATATACTCATCTATTGTGTGTATTCCATACACCTTTGGGGATGCATATGACGTGTCTCTCTCTCTCTCTCACGTTGGTTCAACATGGTATCAGAGCGAAGACCGACAAAGCACGGAGCATCATCTTCTTCCTTGTCTACAAAGAGAGCTAAGTGTTATTTGAATCTTTTATCTTTTCTTCTTTGTCTTCTTGATTCAAGAGATGTGTCTTGCATATGTTTCTGTGTGCGTGATACTTCGCTTGCTATCTTGTGTTTATTGTTATCAAGCTTATGCATACACTTTGTTCAAAATTTCTGTTAACCAATTGTCCGAATTCTTGGTGCTTGAATATATTGTTATATAAAAGGGCTTGCGCCTGCAAGCTTATGCATACACTTTGTTCAAAATTTCTGTTAACCAATTGTCCGAATTCTTGGTGCTTGAATATATTGTTATATAAAAGGGCTTGCGCCTGATGGCTTCTTGCCAACGCACAATTCCATGAACTATTTTCAATATCATGTACAATACTACTATTGTTCGTCTATGTGGTGCTAGGCTTTGCCAGAACAGATTTCGCTAAAAGAAGGAATTTTCCACATCGTAATTGTATTGCTGTGGTTTTTGCTTTTCATATTAAAGTTTGAGCTTTGTAGCTAGAAAGCGCCGTTCTCTATTTTTAGAAAAGCTGCATAAGGAGCTCGTAATCAGCTGGCTTTAGGCGGCTAATTGCCTGCGTTTTGGTTGCCCGGTTCCAGCAGAAGCGTGAGGAGTAACATTGGCACTCATGCATATTGTATATTCTCTGGTTTCTTTGAGGCTGAGCAGTGTAAGAGAGACACAGTACGCGTGAAGAGAACCGAGGTTTATATGAGACTGAGCAGTGTTGTATCAGACACAATATGCGTGAAGAGAATCTAGAGAAGCTGTATACTTGCAGATTGGGAGACCTCAGACATCCATAGGTTTATGTCTCAGTGCCCTATTTTTGTCGTCATAATTCCGCTTTCTTACCCTCCCTGCATGCATGGAACTAATTATAGCTACGTTTATTTATAGTAAAGTTGGCTTGCTAGTCAAGGTAACGCAGGGCGGCCATGGCTGTCTTTATTCGCTTATGCCCTTGGTCAGCTATAGTTATGCTTCTAATAGTGCTATTTTAGCAAGTGAAAAAGCTGTTGACGCTCTTATTTTGTCGCTTTTTATAAAAGCGGCGCTTTGGTTGATGGCAGCCATTTAGCACATACAGTTTTTATCACGCTATTTTTGCATTGACCCTACCCAAAAATAGCATCTATTTTTTGTTTGGGGTCCAATTCACGTGGGGGAATAAGGCAATCGAGTTTAGACTTCTTTGCCAATATTTTCTTTTCAATTATGGAGTTTAATTTTTAACTACTTTGCCCATGGTTGTTTTCGATTGAAGCAACAAGATCTAACTACCGGTTGATGCTTTCCACTATGGCCGATTTTTGCGTTTTCTTGGCAGGGGTTTGTAAGCTCAACACATGTAGTGTTGCCAGTTGGCACACAACCTGAAGCGCTACACACGTTCTGTATATTGCAAAGCAAGAAGGCCAACCTGCTTCATGGCATCCATTAGAAGTCAAATCTATCATTTTTGGATTCATAATTTCTATTTATCTTTGATAATATGTGCCAAACTTAGTATAACCGAAAGGCTGTCCATTATTGGAGATGTATATTTGTTAGAATTGTTTGTCCATGATAATCAACATATTTGATTCTTACTTTCATGATGTAAGTTACTAAGTAGAAGAAGATCTTTCGTATCTTATGCAACTCACATTGATCATGACTTATGCCATGGTCTGGTATAACTCTTATGCTACCATGATGTACTTCTACAATAATCTTGATCTTTTTGATTGCGTCATGAGCTAATATGTTGTGATCTTGTTTTAGTGCTAGCTACAGGAATCACATGATTAAGCTTGGACGTTCATAATGTATTTATTGACAATCCAAGGTATTATCACATGATGGTAATTATGCCTTTCTTTTCGATCGACTGATGTTATGTATTTTGTTCATCCTGCCATGGTTTTATTTTGTGATGCTCATTATGATGATTTCTTTATATTCGTTGATGACGTTTCCATGGACTTTATCCATGATGTCATGGTTTTGGCTTGCTATCCTTTTGGTGTACGTCTGCTTGATATTACTTACATATCTGATGTTGGATCTTACTTTTTGAATGGTTACTCCTTCTCTAAATATCAATTCGTAGCCCTGTGCGTGTGAGCAAAAATCCCGCATACCAAACCAAAGGTGTGCATTAGTTTGTTTGAAATAGGTTGGTTCTAATTTGTGCCCATGAAATGCTTGTGGTAAATTCAATGATCCTGACTTTAGAATCGTTATAGTTACTTGCTCATGGTCATCTCGGTGATGATCTGATAGTTTTAACTCATGATTTAGGAATCGTTATAGTTACTTGCTCGTGGTCATCTCGGTGATGATCTGATTGTTTTATCTCATGACTTCAGAATCGTTACAGTTACTTGGTCATGGTCATCTTGGTGATGATCTCATTATCCTTTTATCTCGGCGGTGATGTTGATCTCTCGTTTGATTGTTCTCACAAGGAAGTTGTGTATTTGTTCTTTCTATGGCTTCGAGGAAGTTTGTCTTGTGTGTAAAGAGGACTTTATTGATGCTTAGCATGCTGTTACTACTCGAGAGGCTTTGTAAGCATGCAACTATTTCTCGAGAGCCTTTGCAAGAAATAGTTAAAGGTGCCATGTGTTCTACCTTTGCTTGTTACATTACAACCAGCCTCACGGACTTGACAATTATTATTTTAAGCATGCAAGCCTCGGTGATTCTGACAGGTTTGGTGAGTTTGTAATTTTGGTGCCTTGGTATGATGCCATGGTGGTGATGGTTACACATTTTATTGATATATGTATATGTGTTCATTGCATTGATGTAATTCACTCACTACAATCCATGATGCCATGGTGTTGTTCCATGATGATGGTTACATGTTTCGTCAATGATGGTTGACTACGTTTCCATGGATTGTATCCATGATGCCATGGTGTTGTTCCATGATGATGGTTACATGTTTTGTCAATGATGGTTGACTACGTTTCCAATGATGATGGTTACATGTTTCGTCAATGATGGTTGACTACGTTTCCATGGATTGTATCCATGATGCCATGGTGTTGTTCCATGATGATGGTTACATGTTTCATAGATGATGATTGATTACGTTTCCATGGATTGTATCCATGATGCCATGGTGTTGTTCCATGATGATGGTTATATGTTTCGTTGATGTTGGTCATTCCAAGCTATATGTTTTGTTGATGTTGGTCATTCCAAGCTACATTTTTCGTTGATGTTGGTCATTTCAAGCTACATGTTTCGTTGATGTTGGTTTACTTGGCTAATCTATATTGGTTGATTATGTTTCCATGGATTGTATCCATGATGCCATGGTGTTGTTTCATGATGATGGTTACATGTTTCGTCAATGATGGTTGACTACGTTTCCATGGATTGTATCCATGACGCCATGGTGTTTGGATGCACCGTGCCTTGGCTTTGGCTCATCAGATTGACTAGGTTTATTTAAATCTATCAATGTCTTTTGTGGTCGACAATGCAACCATGCAGGTCTAAATGGCTATAATGGTGGTCGTCTTGGAATTCAATCTATGGCAACTAACAAGAAATTTCGTCGAGCATATTTTCCGAGAGGTTTGATTTCTCGTTCCGTCAGCTTATGAGGTTTATATTCACGTCATGTCATCTTGACTACATGATAGAGGTTTGATTTCTTGTCCCGTCATCTTACGAGATTGGTTTACGTTCACGTCATGTCATCCCCTGACTACATGTCAGAGGTTTGATTTCTCTTCCTGTCAGAGGTTTGATTTCTCGTCCTATCAGCTTATGAGCTTTATGTTCACATCATGTCATCCTGGCTACATGCTGCTTGTGGATGTCAAAGGTTTGATTTCTTGTTCCGTCATCTTATGAGGTTTACTATCCTGATTGTGAATGTCACACGTTTGATTTCTCGGCCTATCATCTTATGAGGTTTACTTTCAAGTACGTCATGTCAGAGGTTTGCTTTTTCATCCTGTCAGAGGTGTCTACATCCTAATTATTGTTTCATTTCAGAGGTTTGCTTTTTCATCATGTCTGGTTATCCTACCTATGGACGTAAGAGGTTTGATTTCTCGTCTTGTCATCTTATGAGGTTTACTTTCATATCATGTCATCTTGGAGGTTTGATCCAAGTTATAGTTGTCTCATTATCTTGACTCATAATATTGGAGGTTTGATCTTATGTCATAGATTTTTCCCATGGCAAAGATATGATTCTAGCTTTCCATGATATCCTTACTAACTAGAATGAGTGTCATTTTCTATTTTAGTGACAGGTCAATCTTCCAAGTCAACTTCTCCAAGTAACCAGATTCCCTTACCAAATCTAGTTCATTTGCCATTGATTGGATGATCTTCCACAAGTTGACATTGCCATGCATATCCTTGCGGATGGACTACATTCCTAAGCAACCATATAATAGATACCTTCATGTCTATTTCTTTATGTACATCTTTTCGTGTACATCTCATATTTCTATAACAAAATTATGGTTTTCCATTTGTTATGGAGACTTCTTCCATATTACAGGGTTTATGGATCAGGATTATATTTGGATATTGCTGAGCTTCAATATAGAGAAGAGACTACAAAAATATTATTTGGCATCGTCACCCCACGAAGATAGACTCGCACCCAACCTACATGAATGGATCAAGACAACATGAAAATGGATGACCTTCAAAGCCTTCGTTTGGCTATTGTACACATAAGAGTGATAAAGTATATATGGGAGTGATGTAGCTCCTTCATGGCTATTGTATATATGGGAGTGATGTAGCTCCTTCATAGATATTGTATATATGGGAGTGATGTAGCTCCTTCGCAGCCTTCATGGCTATTGTATATATGGGAGTGATGTAGCTCCTTTGAAGAATACTTTGTAACTATAAAATAATTTAATATAGCGGTAGGTGTATATAGAGCTGTGGGTTTTTCCCTTGAGCCCCCAAGGGTTTTTTTCATCCACAGTTAGAGACCCTTCTTTATGAGGAGATATTTCTTTTGGCTTCATGACGAACCTGGCAAAGAAAAGCTAAGTATACTTTCAGTTTTGCTTGTTTTGCAAGTACTGTTTTAGGTAAACATTATGGTTGAAAAGCTTGGTTTATATTGTTTTTCATACAGATATATCCGAGCACTATGGATTATATTTCTGGCATATCTTTGTTCAAGGATTTATACATATACGATGGTTCGGTGCATTATGTGGTTATCATTGGCTCCTTTGCTTGGATGGAGTGTGTTTTTAGCTCCCTTTATTTGGGATGCAGTGGACTTATGGAACGCATGGATATCTCATGCATTGAGGATTTTTCTATGGATGGCCACAACGCTTATAACTATGTCAACATGGAAATATTTTCTGATTCTAGAAAAGGCTTTTCTATGCTTTTGATAAATATTTTATGGTTTTGGCATCGTGTATTGGAGGCTCCTAGCAGTATGGGATGCTAGAACTATCGCTTACACAAGGATCTCATATGGGAAGTATTCGGGATGCTAGAATATGTCGCATATGCGATTACAAAACTATGAATTATTTATCAGTATCATGGATTGTCTAATTCTAGGCTATGAGCTATTTTGAAGCCAACATGGCAATTATACTACACTTATATGGTTGGTCAAAGGTATGTAGGGTTGTCCTGGACAACAGTGTGCCGGTTGAGCTTCCCTACCTTGTGTGAACATGTGCTTGTTTTTGCGACTTTGTGGAAAAGGATATCTCACATTGATTATGCCATGGCACATTCCTTTTGCATGTATGTGGGTGGATCCCCGGAAGGACTCCAGTGTGAGCTCAATGACATGTCAATAGGAGTTTGTCTTTTGCATGTATGTGGATGGATACCCAAGAAGGACTCTAGTGTGAGCCCACTGATATGGCAAGAGGGCTTATTAAGCTTGACATAATAGAACATGTGTGGCTTATGAAGCTTGACATGATAGGACATGTGTGGCTTATGAAGCTTGACATAACAGAACATGTGTGGCTTATATAGCGTGACATGACGGTACATGTATGACAGATGCAGCTTGACATGGTATGATTTTTCTCACGACTCGCAATCTTGGTGCTCACTTCATACTTATGTTTTGGGAAGGATTCAGCATCCCTGAACATTCAAAAAAGTGGGTTATGGATTTATGGATATATGAAGTCTCTTCTAGTTTTTGCCCATTTATCATGGGATTTGGATCTTTTGTTTTGGAGACTTTGCTCAACTCTTGTTTTAAGAGGGAGGGGATGTCACCATTTGGTCCACCCTTATGTTTTAAGAGGGAGGGGATGTCACCATTTGGTCCAACCTTATGTTTTGGGCAGTGTCTGGTGATCTCGAACTTATTACACCACAAAGGATGTGAACGAGGAATTTTTCCAAGTTATGATGGGTTGCCAAAGGTACTATGAAACTCATATGATGATTTATGTTGGCATAGACATACCAGATTTATGCTTGAATGTCTTGGATTCCAAGGATTTAATCATTTATATGGTTTATAAGGTTTATAAGTGTATGTGTACACACTTACTGAAGTTGGGCGGCCAAAGTTAATAATTTTATAAGTGAATACATACCAAAGGTGGACTATTTTAATGTACTGAGGCCAAAAATCAATTATGGGCACTCGGATAGACCCCTTAAAGAAACTAGCTAAAAGAAGGAACCCTGGCTTGCTTGGCACTCTAGCTCTCCCACGTGTGCTATTGGTGGCCTCTCTTGCTCAGATTTGGGAAGTTGTGGCTGATTTTTGAAGCCCAAAAATTGGGCAACTTCTTTTCTACTATCCTAGAGCTGGTGCACACATGGAACAGGTGAAGAAGGGCTGGTCGACTAATTCTACAGCCATGGAAGGGCTGGTCGACCTCTTTTGCAAGTAGTTTTGGCGAGGGAAGTTGGTTTTCTGAGCCCTCTTTTGAAAAATGAAAATTTGCTAACAGTTCTGGGGTTGTTCTGGAAGTTACAAGGCACTTTCTACTGTTATGAGCTCAACAAAGCAGGTTTCCGAGGCTTGTGGGGTTGTTACAAAGTTGCCCTGTATGGAAAGACAATAATGTTTGGAAGCCTATTGAAGGCTTTTTTTTTTAATGTTTTAGGACTGATTTTTCAGCCCTTGGTCTGTGTAGACAATAAACCCTAATTGCATGCAGTGCAGGTACGCGAAGGGAAAGGTTCTACAGACATATGGAAGATAGGTGAAGGCTGTTTTTGCTGTTTTTGGGTATATTTTCAGCCCTAAGACTCTGTGTACAGTCAATATGGTTCATGTGGAGAACACAAGTATTCAAGGGGTGAGCCTACAGGTGCTTGTAGCTTGGAGATGAAGATTTGATCATTGATGAGATAGAGGGTGTGATCACGTACTCTCTCTCGGGTGGGCCTGTAAGGTGCCCCGAACTCTTCTATAGGAGGCTGGTTGTGTGCCAGACTTTGGTTGTTGAGCAGAAGATGTTTATCTTTATATCTTGGATTACAAATATTATGTACTTGGAAAAATTTTGGATGAGCGGGGGTGTTGGCTATATATAGAATGTCTCTATATATATAGCCCTAGGATCTCCTCTATATATACTCATCTATTGTGTGTATTCCATACACCTTTGGGGATGCATATGACGTGTCTCTCTCTCTCACGTTGGTTCAACATAGTATCAGAGCGAAGACCGACAAAGCACGGAGCATCATCTTCTTCCTTGTCTACAAAGAGAGCTAAGTGTTATTTGAATCTTTTATCTTTTCTTCTTTGTCTTCTTGATTCAAGAGATGTGTCTTGCATATGTTTCTGTGTGCGTGCTATATATAGAGACATTCTATATATAGCCAACACCCCCGCTCAAAGAAGGGTCTCTAATTGTGGATGAAAAAACCCTTGGGGGCTCAAGGGAAAAACCCACAGCTCTATATACACCTACCGCTATATTAAATTATTTTATAGTTACAAAGTATTATTCAAAGGAGCTACATCACTCCCATCTATACAATATCCATGAAGGCTGCGAAGGAGCTACATCACTCCCATATACACAATATCCATGAAGGAGCTACATCACTCCCATATACACAATATCCATGAAGGAGCTACATCACTCCCATATATAGAATAGCCATGAAGGAGCTACATCACTCCCATATATACTTCATCACTCTTATATGTGTACAATAGCCATAAAGGCTTTGAAGGAGTCATCGTCATCCATCTTGATGTTGTCTTGATCCATTCATGTAGGTTGGCTCTACCTTCGTGACGATGCCAAATAATATTTTTGTAGTCTCTTCTCTATATTGAAGCTCAACAATATCCAAATACAATCCTGATCCATAAACCCTGTAATATGGAAGAAGTCTCCATAACAAATGGAAAACCATAATTTTGTTATAGAAATATGAGATGTACACGAAAAGATGTACACAAAGAAATAGACACAAAGGTATCTATTATATGGTTGCTTAGGAATATAGTCCATCCGCCGCAAGGACATGCATGGCAATGTCAACTCATGGAAGATCATCCGATCAATGGCAAATGAACTAGATTTGGTAAGAGAATCTGGTTACTTGGAGAAGTTGACTTGGAAGATTGACCTGTCAATAAACAATAAAATAGAAAATGACACTCATTCTAGTTAGTAAGGATATCATGGAAAGCTAGAATCATATCTTTGCCATGGGAAAAATCTATGACATAAGATCAAACCTCCAATATTATGAGTCAAGATAATGAGACAACTATAACTTGGATCAAACCTCCAGGATGACATGACTTGAAAGTAAACCTCATAAGATGACAGGACGAGAAATCAAACCTTTGACGTCCATCATAGGTAGGATGACCAGACATGATGAAAAAGAGAACCTCTGACATGACGTACTTGAAAGTAAACCTCATAAGATGATAGGCCGAGAAATCAAACGAGTGACATTCACAATCAGGATAGTAAACCTCATAAGATGACGGAACGAGAAATCAAACCTTTGACATCCGCCGCAGGCAGCATGTAGCCAGGATAACATGATGTGAATATAAACCTCATAAGATGACGGAATGAGAAATCAAACCTTTGACATCCGCAGGCAGCATGTAGCCAGGATAACATGATAGGCCGAGAAATCAAACGAGTGACATTCACAATCAGGATAGTAAACCTCATAAGATGATGGGACGAGAAATCAAACCTCTCGGGAAATATGCTCGACGGAATTTCTTGTTAGTTGCCATAGATTGAATTCCAAGACTTGACCACCATTATAGCCATTTAGACCTGCATGGTTGCATTGTCGACCACAAAAGACATTGATAGACTTAAATAAACCTAGTCAATCTGATGAGCCAAAGCCAAGGCACGGTGCATCCAAACACCATGGCTTCATGGATACAATCCATGGAAACGTAGTCAACCATCATTCACGAAACATGTAACCATCATCATGGAACAACACCATGGCATCATGGATAAAATCCATGGAAACATAATCAACCAATATAGATTAGCCAAGTGAACCAACATCAACAAAACATGTAGCTTGGAATGACCAACATCAACGAAAAATGTAGCTTGGAATGACCAACATCAACAAAACATATAGCTTGGAATGACCAACATCAACGAAACATATAACCATCATCATGGAACAACACCATGGCATCATGGATACAATCCACGGAAACATAATCAATCATCATCTATGAAACATGTAACCATCATCATGGAACAACAATGTCTCTATATATAGCCAACAGATATCACTGATATTAATTATTAATTTGATTTCTATGCATAGAAAGATGCGTAATGAAAATTTTTTATTATAAAAGTGTTATTCTCATTAAATTTAATTTTTATACATAGAAAGATGCATAATGAAAATTTTTATTATTATAAAAGTATTACTCTCATTAAAATTGATTTTTATGGCACTATGAATTTACTGTCATGCCATTTGGATTGACAAATGCCCCAGCTACATTCAATCGCCTAATGCATGACATTCTCAGAGAATACTTGGATGATTTTGTTCTTGTTTTCTTTGATGATATTCTGATTTACTCAAAGAATGCAACTGACCCCATGAAGCTCATGTCCGTAAAGTTCTTGAGATTCTAAGGAAGCACCAACTCTTTGGAAAAAGAGCAAATGCACTTTCTTTGTCGACCATGTTGAATACTTGGGCTTTCTGGTATCCAAAGATAGAATTTTTCCAGATTCTGCAAAAGTCCAGGCAGTCATAGATTGGCCTGAAACAAAGAGTGTGAAAGAAGTCAGAGGATTCTTGGTATTTAACTGGTTGGTATAGAATTTTTATACCTAGGTATGCTCTCATAGCTTCTCTCATGACTAATCTTCTCAAGAAGAATACCCCGATTCAATGGTCTGCTTGAAGACCGCATTGGAAACCAATCCCATTCTGAAGCTACCAAATTTCTCTCTACCCTTTGAGGTAGTAAACTGATGCCAGTGGTTTTGCCCTGGGAGGTACGCTTATGCAGGAAGGTCATGTAGTGGCCTATGAATCCCAAAAACTCAGAATGCATGAGAGAAATTATGCTATCCTCGTCCTGGAGCTACTTTCAGTAGTCTATGCCATGAAGTTGTAGAGACATTACCTACTAGGTCAAAGATTCACTTAGATGACAGATCATCAGAACTTAAAGTGGATCTTCACTCAAAAGGATCTCAACATGGGCCAAAGAAGGTGGATGCAGACCCTACAGGAATTTGATTTTGAAATCAAGTACCGCCCAGGCAAAGAAAATGTGGTAGAAGATGCCCTCAACAAAAAAGCCTCCTTGCTCTTGCAATCACAGTGGTGTCAAATCCATTGATTAATGAAGCAAGAGAGAAGATCATGTAGGATCGATTCTTTGGCCCTCTTGCTACCCTACTTATGTAGGAAAGCAAAACTCCTCAGGAGTTGAATCGAGTTCAAGGGTACAACCTAGATGAAAGAATTCTGTATTATAATAGCAGGCTATGCATTCCCAATGATGAGGGAACTAAGGTCAAATTTTGAATGAAGCCTTATAGCCTTATAGCAGGACATCCAGGTTTCATCAAGACCTACATGTCTGTAAAGAAAAGCTTCTTTTGGCCTAGACTAAAAAAGGATGTACTTAATCATGTACGTCAATGCTTGATATGTCAAAAAGTTAAAGTCGAGAGAGTAAAAATGCCTGGGAAGTTACATCCATTAGACATCCCTCAGATGAAGTGGGAATGTATCAGTATGGATTTTATTACTGGACTACCTTCAGTGCAATCAGGTTACAACTCCATCTTCGTGGTAGTTGACAGACTAACCAAAGTTGCCCATCTGATTCCAGTAAAAGAAACCTACGCTGCCATAGATGTGGCCAGAGTGTTCCTCAAGGAAATCTTTAGATTGCATGGCTTACCCAACCAGGAGAATAGTAAGTGATCAAGATCCCAAATTCATGTCAAGATTCTGGACTGCATTCTTCGAAGCAGTAGGAACTTTCTTGGATCTCAGCACAGCTTACCACCTCGAGACCAATGGTCAAACAAAAAGGGTGAACAAAGTAATCGAAGATATACTTCGGTCATGCTGTGTGGCAGGGAACCCAAGAAGTGGCTAAGCTATCTGCACCTAGTCGAATTTGCCTACAATGCTTCTTATCATCAAAGTATCGGGATGAGCCCTTTCAAAGCTCTGTATGGACAAGACTGCCTAACACCATTAACGAGATGTCCAGACAGATGCTTGATGACAAGGAGCAGCAGATGCAGTCAATTCTCCAAGGACATAAACGTTGCCCAGGATAAACAAAAGCAGTATGCAGATAAGAAGAGGTCAGACAAAAAATTCAAAGAAGCAGATATGGTCTTCATTCGAGTACGCCCCAAAAGAAGTCCTCTATCTCTTGGGAAGTACAAGAAATCCCCCAGAATCTATGGGCCATATCTAATTACAAATAAAGTAGGTGACCTAGCCTATGAACTTCTTCTGCCTCCTCATCTCAAAGTACATAATGTATTTCATGTCAGCCTACTTAAGAAGTATATACCGAGCCCAAATCATGTGCTTAATGATGAACTCTTAACTTCTTCAACCCAAGGGCAAATGGAACCCCAACCTGAAGAAATCCTTGATGTTCAAGAGAAGGTTCAGGAACAGAATTTGAGAGAATTATTAGTCAAACCAAGAGTCCTATATGGCGATAGTTATCCCATGAGAACCAAGGTATTGGCACCATCATGAGTAACCAAGAGTCTTACTAGGATCCTATATGACGATAGTTATCTTCTTGGTCTCTATTTTTGCTTTTTTTTTTCCTCTTTTAGTATTATTATTTTTTAAACCTACAGCTCACCTAAAGTTCACTAAAGCTTGAGTGGAAGTTCACTAAAGCTTGAGTGGAAGTACTTGGCATACTCCATGGGCATATTGTAAGGTTAGTCATGGTCAAATAGGGACATCACAAAGAAATAATATGGCCTTAGAGTTCCTCTAAGTGATGACAAGTAGAAAGTAGGTCCTTCTAGTCATAAAGTCATTGAGTCGGTTCCATGAATGCATGTTTGCGAAGTAGTTCATTCTAGTCATTGAGTTAGTTCCATGAATGCAAGTTTTCAAAGTAAAGAAACAATTTTGAAGCTAAATTTAAGGTAGGGTACACTTGAGCAAGTGGAAAATTCAGCCTATATTGAGGATGTGTGTCCGTCTCGCTCTGCTGCATGTATTTTCAAGTCATAGAATTTGGATTTGGTTCCTGGACTACAACTTGATAATCTATAAGACAATTCCATCTAGAAGCTCATTTGTCAAATAACCATAGTTGAATAAGTAAGCTTTGATTTGACATCACTTGGTTCATCTTTCCCCTCATTTAGGCTTCCTAAAACATAACCTTCTTGTGGAAGAGTAGGAAATGGTCACAGTGTATCCTGGCTATGGAAGGGCAAAGGTATTATAGGTAAGTTGGTCATGCATCTCACTCCCTGAAAAGCATCGATATACTCACCTACTACTACTGCTACCTAGAATGGACATGGTATTGGTGAAGGAATCTCATAAAGTGGTGGGGTGAGTGCAAGGTAACGCTCTTACCTTCCTTGCTCGATTGCTTCCTCTTGGGATGTTCGTACTTGGTTAGGTCCACTAATCGCATATAGAACACTTAGCTCATCATGACTTCGCAACGTTACTCCTACCAATGGATTAGAGTAAAGTAGTCCTATAGCATTGGAAATATTTCCTACATTGCTAACAAAGATGGGATGCAGCAAAGAGCATATATCATTTACATGCATGGCATGGAGGAGTGGGATGGAATTGCAATAAAAACAAATCAATGAAATTATTTACACTATAAGTTGCTTTTAAAGATGCATAAAAGTAATGAAAGTAGGTCTAGAAAGATGGTATGCTAGACACTCCCTGATAATACTATTCTTCACAATCTGGATTTAGAATAGGTGCACTACTGCCACACCAAGGGAAATCCATTGCCATATTTTAAGCATTCTCTTCTTCTCATATGTGTGCTCAGTTCTATTTTTTAGATGCTTTTTTTAAATAGTTAATTTTTTATGTTTGTTATTAGTATAAGTGATATTTTATTGTACATGTAGAAGTTGTTTTTTCCCAACAGGTTCCTCCTTTGTGTGAGCTTAAGTTGTCAAGGAACAAAATAGTATTTGGGGTACAAATATAGAATTTGGTTGTACATCCCTCTTCTTGTTTCCCGTCATCCCCACCATAGACTTCTTAAAGGATGATGTATGCCTTTTGAAGCCAATTTTTCCATTTTTCTTGATGATGTGGTAGGTGCAATGAAGAACACTTTGGCACCATAGGAATGTTGACATTGAGGCATAAGGGTGGATACGGACTCTCTAAGACTGAATCGGGCTTTTTGGTTCTTCCTCTAGAAGAGATGTGGGAAGTTTTATTTTGGGTCAGACATGAAGCATCTCCAGCGTAGTATACATTTTATGTGAGAGGCTTGTTAATGTAAGGGTGATCTTGATGAAGGAACTACATATGAAGCTTCTCTTTACTGAAGTAGAATCAACTAAAGTAGAAGCATGCTCGGCTTCCCCCTTCTTGAGGTAGAGTCCAATAATTGAAGGTTTTTGGGAATCCAATTTTTTTTGCGGGAGGGATGGCAAAGATTCCATCATGACCTACTTTCCCTTGTTTACTTTTGAACTATTAGAGTTGGTAGCTGTTGGCAAGGCTTGTACATTGGCATCGTTTTTGGAATGACTAGATTGTGCTTTGAAACCCAAATCTAGTTGTTACTATGGTGGAAGCCTTGAGCCTGAAGAAGACACGTGGGAATCCATCTTGAAGTAATTTTAAATTTGGCTTGATTGTAGCAATAATTTTGTGTAGGTTTTCGGGCTTTTAAGAGTCGAGGTAAAACAAGTTGAGTACTTTAGGAAACCATTTGAATGTAGGTTGGGGTCTTCCTTGCTTGGATCTTCTTCACAGAATATGTGGATGGAGAGTTGTCAATGGATGTTGGTGAGAAGGACGTAACCTTGTGTTGAGTTGATGGGGAGGCTTCATCCGTGCGGCACTCAAGTGCTAGGTGCTATAGTGATTGGGTGTGGAGGTAGGGATTTTTTCCATGGAAATTCTCCCTATGGCCCAACCAATTCTACATTGAGTTGCGTTCATCCATGTCCATCCGATAATTACACGTTGACCAAAAAATTACCAAGTAAGTGCCCGTTATCACCGTATATGATAGCTTTAAGTGAGCCAAGCACTTTGGTGTTTTTGGTGCTAATACCTTCTACTCTCAAGTTTGTTTTTTCAAGTTAAGGTTTACCCAACTAATTCCATACAACAAAAGAGAGTAAATTATGACTAGTACCTATGTCAAGTAGTGCATTATAGTAGAAAACCTTACCATAAGGGCTAGGTAATTCAATTAGTGTCCTGAGAGGTGGAATATGATCCTCCTTGTCATCTACTACCTCTCTAATGTATGCTTGTGAAATTTCCAGAGGATTTGATTGAAATGCCCCTAGTTCATGAAATTGAGTTGATACCAAGAGCACAACTTACTACAAAGAGGGCACATAAGATGTATATTCTTGAAGCCATTGAGCTTCAAGAACAATTGAGGTAGCTCTTCGAATATAACTTCATCTAGTCTAGTATATCTCCTTGGGGGGTGGCTATGTGATTTTTCAAAAGAAGAAAATGGAACCTTAAGGTGAGATCCAGTAACATGGTGTTGCAACCAAACTTTCCTTAGAAAAACATATACCAAATGCTCCCTCCAACATTCTGGCGTAAGACAGTCCTTTAAGAAAATAGGGTTTCTATGCAAGTTTTCAGTTTGATTTTCTTTTGAATACAATGAGTATTTCCTGAATCAATATCCCCAAAACTTCTTGAACGGAATTCTAGATTTCATACCAGAATTCCTCGAATTCTGTAACCTTGATCCACAGATCAATTCGAAGGGTCTCAAACTTAGTTTTAGATTTGGCGGGAGTTTTGAGTGTATTTTTTTACACTGGGGTCACACCTTCTTTCCTCGAAACTGGCAAAAGAGTTTGGCCTTGGTCATAGTCTAATTCAGGGTTCGAGTCTGATAAGATTTTTCTTGAACTATCTTTCTCGAAAAGGTTTGATAATTCAGTTACTATTTTACTGAATTTCTTTCTTTGAATATACACTTAACTGATTTCTAAATTAGTTACGAATTTTGATGAGGAATAAATTAATCATTTATCTGAATATTTCAATCTCGATAGATTTTTTGAATTTTCTTTTTACAAACCGTGTAAATATAAAACGATAGAAATTTCTCTCTTAGAGTATTTAATTATTCATTTATCAATTACTCATAGAATTTAAGAGAATTCTAATTTTGATATAAAAATTCTTTATGCATCTATTTATGCATAAAAATCAACTTCCATGGGAATAACACTTTTATAAAAAGAAAATCCTTTTATGCATAAAATCAAATTTAATAGGAATAACACTTTTAAAATAAAAAGAATTTCTTTATGCATCTATTTATGCACAAAAATCCATTTTTATAAGAAAAATGCTTTTATAATAAAAAAATTACTTTATGCATCTTTCTATGCATAAAATTTTAATTTTAATAAGAATAACACTTTTATAATAAAAAAAATTTTCATTATGCATCTTTCTATGCAAAAAAATTAAATTTAACCTTGCTTCCTAAAGGATGTGCACGACCATTCTCAAGATCAACTCGAATGACAGAGTCCTGGAATTGTAGTTAGACATGATTTTTCGACCAATCATGCACCATTTGTGCTTCCCTCATGAAAGGACGCCCTAAGATCATTTGATATGACATAGGATGCTTGGAGAAATCCATTACAATGAAGGTATGTCTTACCTTGTATCCCAGAACCTTGATCTTAAGGTCCCTTAACATTCCAATAGGTTTAGCTATGGTTCCGTTTGCCATCTTAACCACTATGTTTGTGACTTCAAGGTGAGGTCTTCCCATAGATTCCCAACAGTTTTTAGTCACAATGCTCACGCCAGCACCACCATCAAGGATTCCCTTTAAAGTTAATCCCTTGGTAGTAATGGGGAGGGTCGCATTAGATTCATCACCTTCAAAGTACTGTCCCAACTTGTTAACAGGTATTTCAACGACTGAGTCTTCATCTAGGTTGGGTTGTAGATCCCAATGTCCCCCTTCATCTTGAACCGTGTCAGGTCTATCCATATTTGCAAATTGTGGTAGCCCTGCCTTTAGTTCTCCATTGAGAAATGCCCGAAGAGCTAAGAATAGCTCAGGATCTCCGTATAATTTGGATATGATCGTGGTTCTGATTTCAGAGGACATGAAATCCATTAGCTTGGACACATTCAACGGTACTTTTCGAGACATCGCCCCTTGACTAGGGACTAGTGAAGATGGAATCACTTCCTCTTCGATGGGGTCAGGCATTCCCTCACTAAAAATTCTTTCCAGCAAGAAGGGTGTTTGCCCACTTCCTGATGTCCTATCCTCACTTTCTTCTCAGATGATACTAGGTATAGCTAATGGTTTATGGTTCCCGTGAGCCTGAACTTGCGTAGGAAACACTGTGTCTGGAATTTTGATTTTTCTCGGGTTTGGATCTAGTTCTCTTTGTGTTTCTTCCACCAATTAACCCCTTAAGTGTTGCGCTTGTTCAATCTCCTCAACTGGGTTTGGGTAAGTTCCAATCTTTTTCTTGAGGGTTTTTGGCCCACATGGTTTGTCTTGGGGAGTCTCAGTCAGTTTGGGTGGTCGAGAGGGCATTAACTGACTTGGTTGTGGGGCCGAGGAAGTTTCCTTCTGTTTTCCCTTATTTATGTACTCGCTTGATTCTCCTTCTGCAACCGGAATCTTATTCTAGGATAAATTGTGGAAGAGTAGAGAATTCACAAGAATTGATTCAACCATAAAAACCATTGCTTTGCAAGCTTCAACTAAATCAAATCAATTGAAATTTAAAACAAAATTAAAATACTTAGCTCAATAGACCATATTGGGTGCAATCTTCCCCCCTCTTGTGCGTGGCCTCTCCCCACACAAGAGTATTTCTTTATTAGCTTTCTTTTTCACCAAAATTAGGCCATAGCCCCCAAAATATACAAGATGTGCTTTTTAGAGAGCACGGCACTCTTCTTTAACAAAAATAGAGTGTCAAATATTGGGACTAGGGTAAAGCCATAGGCTTTAATAAATTCCACATAATAAATGTATCTTTCCTAAAGTTCAAAATGGAAAAATCATTTGCTAAGGTTACAAGCTACTATGCTTGCCAAAAATGAAATGTGATGAACCAAGACATTTCTTCCAAAGTAAACTCTTCAATTCCCATAGTCTTCATCACCTGAAAATATAAGCCCAATTAATTATTAAATTAATCCCACAAATATTAAACAGGCACAAATCATCACCAACTCATGACTACCAGGCGTAAGTACCCTAGGAATCACCCTGCCATACAAACCTAACTGAAATAATCATAGGTGGCCTCAAACATACGTCATATACCACACGTATTAATATTTATAGTGGTATCACCCACGATATTAACCTAGCCGGCATGACGCAAGAGTAACCTAGGCGTCCCCAAATTACGCAAGAGGGGATAAATAATATTTTTTTCTAGAGGACTTAAAATATATTCTCATGACATCCCTCTTGCTTGAGTTTGCAATTGTCCTCAATTGCGGATTTGCTGGGTTTGAAAAGAATGAAGAATTTCAGGGTAAACTCGGAAAAATTTCTCAGGCATCCATTTAGCATCTTCTTGTGGATGATTCTTGAAAGTCAAAAGATACTTGAAGTATTGATTACCTATTCTTGTTGTTGTTATCTCTTGGTCAATGATAGCATCAGGAACTAAGACTTCTTCCTCTCCTTCAATAAGAGGTGGTTCCTCATATGTTGGGGTGAGTAGGAAGTGTTCCTCGAAAAGGTTTCAAGAGATGGATATGAAAAGAATTGTGGATATTCCAATTAGATGGAAGCTCTAGCCTATAGGCCACATCATTAATCTTTTGAAGGATTTTAAATGGCCCATAATATCTAGGCGCTAGCTTCACTGCAGGGAATTTTTTCACACTCTTTAATCGACGTTTTTCAATTCTCAAAAGTACATAATCACCTTCTTGAAATGAAAAATCTTTACACTTCCTATTTGCTTGAGATGTATACTTCTCTTGAGCTCTTGCAATACAATCACGCACTTCAGATAAAATGCGATCGAAGTCTCTAACATATTGGTCGGCAGCTTCAATTTTATGAGAAAGTCTAGCAGCCGGAATAGGTAAAGCTCTACCATAGATGATCTCAAATGGTGCTCGACCAGTATCAGTATGAGGAGTATTATTATAAGCAAATTGGAGTAGGTGTATGTACTTATCCCATGCACTAGGTTACTGGGAAACATAGGCTCTAAGCATATCTAAGATAGTGCTATTTGTGACTTCGGTCTGTCCATTCGATTTCGGATGGAAAGCCGCCGTGGAAAAATCTAACTTAGTGCCTAAGTTTGAGAAAAGAGCAACCCAAAAGTGACTACAAAATTTAGAATCTCTATCAGAAACTATCACTTTGGGTAGTCCATGATGAACAAAAATTTGCTTAACAAATATGTTTGCGGCTTGCTGAGAAGTTAGTGTCTTTTTACATGGAATGAAATAGGCTTGCTTACTAAATCTTTCCACTATTGTCCAAATCATGTCATGGTGACTGGAAGTAGTAGGAAAGCCACTAATGAAGTCCATAGACACTTGTTCCCATGGTCTATCAGGAATAGGTAGAGGCATAAGCAATCCCAAAGCTTTGCCTTTGTAGCTTTTAATTGTTTGGCAAATGTTACATTCAGCTACAAATTTAGCTACATCATTCTTCAAATGAGGCCAATAGAATTCTCGAGAAACTACTTGAAGTGTTGCGGAAACTCCTCTATGTCCCACAAATGGTGGTTGGTGCATCTCTTCCAAGACAAGTTGTCTATAAGGTTGAGTAACACACAATCTTTTCTCAAAGAAAAGATAGCCATCATTATGAGAATAACTTCCTTAAGGTGTCCAATTGGTTTCACGCAATTTGATCCATATTTCAGAAAAATCTGGATCAACTTCATAAGTTTCTTTCATAAGTACAAATGGTTCACTTTCAATAATGGAAATGTTGTTGATATTTGGTCTTCGACTCAAAGCATCAGCAACAACATTTTCTTTTCCAGGTTGGTATTGAATCATAGGTTGGAAACTTTGAATGAAAGATGCCCATTTGATGTGCCTATCTGAAATAAGAGGTTGCGTAAGCAAATGCCTAATGCTTTGTTGATCTACCTTGATGAGAAATTCAGAACCCATTAGGTAATGCTTCCAGATTTTCAAAGCATGCACTACTGCTGCTAATTCGTTGTCATATGTGCTATAATTTTGCTCTGCAGGCTTAAGCTTTCTACTTTGATAAGCAATAGGATGGTTGTCTTGCATAAGAACAGCTCCAAATCCTTTGCCACTAGCATCAGTCACTACTATAAAGAATGGTCTTTGAAAATCAGGTAGTGTTAGAACTGGTGCTTGTATTAAAGCATTCTTGAGTGTTGCAAAAGATTTATCTTGCTTTTCAGTCCAATTGAAATTTGTAGCTTTCTTAAGGAGTTCAGCAAAGGATGAGCAATACAAGACCACGTGCACAACTTATGTACACCACTTTACAACCACTTTGAGACTCTTGTCTCGGTCTGGGCACCCCACATGACGAGTCAATTTCTCTCACAACATCTCAAACTCCATCGAGATCAAGACATGCATACAATTCCTCATTTTGAGCTTCCAACGAGCTTGGGTACAGTTACCCTTATATCATGGGTGAAATATTACAAAACATTTTGGCCAAAGCCAGCAGGCAGCGGACCTATCTGTAAAATAGTCTTCTTTGAGAAGAATTAAAAAAACAAGCCTTTTATGCATGTGAACAAGGGATGAAGCTTGGGGTGTGAATGCACCCTTATGATGGATAAGGGTTATAATGAACACTTTAAAAGAAAGAAGAAAAAGTGAATCGCCTTTTACCTCTTTAGAAGAGGCCAAGAAGCAATACACTCAATTTTCTTAGGATCTACACGAATCCCTTTAGCCGACACTATATGACCTAAGTATTCAATCTCTTCTTGAAAGAAAGAACTCTTTTCAGGATTGACATACAATTCATTTTCTCTCAAAAGGTTGAACACTTGTTCCAAGTGTTCTTCATGCTCTTGTCGATCCTTGTTGAAAACAAGAATGTCATCAAAGAACACTTGTTCCAAGTGTTGTTCATGCTCTTGTCAATCCTTGTTGAAAACAAGAATGTCATCAAAGAACACTATAACAAAACTTTGAAACTTAAGGAATATGCGATTCATCATACGGCTGAAAGTAGCTGGAGCATTGGTCAAACCAAATGGCATAACCAAAAACTCATAATGACCAGTTTGTGTTCTAAAAGCTGTCTTGAAAATGTCAGATTGAGTCATACGAACTTGATGATACCCAGACTTTAGGTCAATCTTGCTAAAGACCTTTGATACTCTAAGCTTGTCAAGAAGATCATCTACCCTAGGAATAGGATATCTGTTCTTGACAGTAATCTTATTCAATGCACGGTAGTCTACACACATTCGGTAAGTTCTGTTCTTCTTCTTAACAAGAAGTACTGGAGCTCCAAAAGGTGAACTACTAGGTCGAATAAGGCCTCTCTCTAGCAAGTCTTCTATTTGGCTTTGGATTTCTTTTTGCTCTAAATTGTTGACTCTATAGGGAGCTTTACAAGGCGGAGAATTTCCAGGCAATAAGTCAATACTATGATCCTCAGGCCTAGACTTAGGTAATCCTGGAGGTAGATCTTCCATGAAACAGTCACTAAATTTGGAGATAAAAAGATCAAACTTTGGACTTTTGGATGTGTCAGACTTAGCATCAAGCTGGTTAACCCATACCATATAAGTCTTGTCTCTTTTTCTTAGAGCTCTCTTTGCTTGAGTGTGACTCAACAAAGGACTCATTTCTCCTTTGACTTGACACTGGACTTGACACTGGAGGATAATATCTTCATTGTCCTTCCTTAGAGAAATGCTATGAGTGTCATAGTCTAAAATAGGATTGTATTTGTGTCTCCAAGGCATGCCCAAAATTATATCTACCCCTTGTAAAGGTGCAGCTAAGAAATCCCTCTTTTCTGTTAAAGGCTTGATGCATAAATCCAAACCTTTCACCTTTTGCATGCAATTATACTTTGTTCCAGTAAATGCTGCTTTGACTTTATAGTGCGTGGGTGAAGAATGAAGATTTAATGCTCTAAGTGCCTTTTCAAAAATGAAATCATGTGTACTACCATCATCATGCAAAATAAGAACTTCATGTCCATTTATTATTCCTTTTATTTTAAGCAAAGAATGAACATGAGGTTTACCTTCTTGTTCTGAGTAGTCAGGATCGAAATTACCCTCTTGCTTGAATGATTCTTCTTCATTGTCATCTTCTTCAATCATATTGACTCAAGCTGCTGGTGGTGCTGGTGTTGAATTCTTGGTACGCTCCGGATAATTCGGGGCTATGTGTCCTTCTTTGTGGCACTTGAAACATTTGATAGTAGATGTCTTCAGTTTGCCACCATTGACTTTCTTATTGGTACTCATGTTGCCTTTAGCCTCGTCCTTGCCTTTGTCATAACCTGATTTATACATCTTCTTTGAAGCATAAAAAGATTTAGTAAATGGTTTAGAAGAAGTACCCTCATTTCGCGTGATTTACGAGACTTGGGCTAGTCGAATTGTTGATGAAACAATTTTCTGCACTTTGAAACCTGCTGAAACAATCCTATAAACCTTGCCCAATCTCTGTAATATTTTTTGAAAATTTTCCGAATTTTTCAGAAATGATTTCAGAATTTTCTGGCCTTTTCTAGGCAATTTTTAAGCCTTTTAAAACCTGTAAATCACTTTTCTGCACCCAGAAATTTCAGAATTGGAAACCTTTTGTATTTCTCTTCAAATTTGAAAATAGGAGAAGTAAAGGCTCCAAAAAGGTGATGTGACTTGTATAGGGATTGAGAAAAGTAAGATTAAGTAAAGATGGATTAAGCAATGATTAAGCTTATGTAAATTAAGCTTATGGGATTTTTTCAATCACCTCCACACGCCGTTTTGCGCCGGCAGGCTACTGCCGTGCGCCTCCTCCACGAATTTCTTTTGGTGATTTTCTTTTGGCATTTACACTAATTAATGTGCTCCGTCCATTATGGATTTACTAGTGCTTGAAGCTTTCTGATTTCTGAGAGAATACTATGAGGTTTTTGGCTATGAGGATTTCATCCATGCGGTCAGATTTTGATTTCACTTAGTATTTGGAAAAACCACTTTTTGATAAAGAGGGATGGTTTTGCAGGGTGGTGAGTGGGTTTGAGAGTAGATCTAGTTTTGAATCTTTGACCTTTGGGTAAAGACCTACAAAACACCCTTTTGTCCAGTGGATGATTTCCTGCACTTTCTTGATTTTTGAGAAGTTGAAGCCCTTTCCTACCTTCTCCACAAATCTCCTAGCCCAAGCTCTGATACCACTGCAACCGGAATCTTATTCTAGGATAAATTGTGGAAGAGTAGAGCATTCACAAGAATTGATTCAACAAAAAAAACCATTGCTTTGCAAGCTTCAACTAAATCAAATCAATTGAAATTTAAACACTTAACAAAATTAAAATACTTAGCTCAATAGACCATATTGGGTGCAATCTTCCCCCCTCTTGTGCGTGGCCACTCCCCACACAAGAGTATTTCTTTATTAGCTTTCTTTTTCACCAAAATTAGGCCATAGCCCCCAAAATATACAAGATGTGCTTTTTAGAGAGCACGACACTCTTCTTTAACAAAAATAGAGTGTCAAATATTGGGACTAGGGTAAAGCCATAGGCTTTAATAAATTCCACATAATAAATGTATCTTTCCTAAAGTTCAAAATGGAAAAATCATTTGCTAAGGTTACAAGCTACTATGCTTGCCAAAAATGAAATGTGATGAACCAAGACATTTCTTCCAAAGTAAACTCTTCAATTCCCATAGTCTTCATCACCTGAAAATATAAGCCCAATTAATTATTAAATTAATCCCACAAATATTAAACAGGCACAAATCATCACCAACTCATGACTACCAGGCGTAAGTATCCCAGGAATCACCCTGCCATACAAACCTAACTGAAATAATCATAGGTGGCCTCAAACATACGTCATATACCGCACGTATTAATATTTATAGTGGTATCACCCACGATATTAACCTAGCCGGCATGACGCAAGAGTAACCTAGGCGTCCCCAAATTACTCAAGAGGGGATAAATAATATTTTTTTCTAGAGGACTTAAAATATATTCTCATGACATCCCTCTTGCTTGAGTTTGCAATTGTCCTCAATTGCGGATTTGCTGGGTTTGAAAAGAATGAAGAATTTCAGGGTAAACTCGAAAAAATTTCTCAGGCATCCATTTAGCATCTTCTTGTGGATGATTCTTGAAAGTCAAAAGATACTTGAAGTATTGATTACCTATTCTTGTTGTTGTTATCTCTTGGTCAATGATAGCATCAGGAACTAAGACTTCTTCCTCTCCTTCAATAAGAGGTGGTTCCTCATATGTTGGGGTGAGTAGGAAGTGTTCCTCGAAAAGGTTTCAAGAGATGGATATGAAAAGAATTGTGGATATTCCAATTAGATGGAAGCTCTAGCCTATAGGCCACATCATTAATCTTTTGAAGGATTTTAAATGGCCCATAATATCTAGGCGCTAGCTTCACTGCAGGGAATTTTTTCACACTCTTTAATCGACGTTTTTTAATTCTCAAAAATACATAATCACCTTCTTGAAATGAAAAATCTTTACGCTTCCTATTTGCTTGAGATGTATACTTCTCTTGAGCTCTTGCAATACAATCACGCACTTCAGATAAAATGCGATCAAAGTCTCTAACATATTGGTCGGCAGCTTCAATTTTATGAGAAAGTCTAGTAGCCGGAATAGGTAAAGCTCTACCATAGATGATCTCAAATGGTGCTCGACCAGTATCAGTATGAGGAGTATTATTATAAGCAAATTGGAGTAGGTGTATGTACTTATCCCATGCACTAGGTTACAGGGAAACATAGGCTCTAAGCATATCTAAGATAGTGCTATTTGTGACTTCGGTCTGTCCATTCGATTTCGGATGGAAAGCCGTGGAAAAATCTAACTTAGTGCCTAAGTTTGAGAAAAGAGCAACCCAAAAGTGACTACAAAATTTAGAATCTCTATCAAAAACTATCACTTTGGGTAGTCCATGATGAACAAAAATTTGCTTAACAAATATGTTTGCGGCTTGCTGAGAAGTTAGTGTCTTTTTACATGGAATGAAATAGGCTTGCTTACTAAATCTGTCCACTATTGTCCAAATCATGTCATGGTGACTGGAAGTAGTAGGAAAGCCACTAATGAAGTCCATAGACACTTGTTCCCATGGTCTATCAGGAATAGGTAGAGGCATAAGCAATCCCAAAGCTTTGCCTTTGTAGCTTTAATTGTTTGGCAAATGTTACATTCAGCTACAAATTTAGCTACATCATTCTTCAAATGAGGCCAATAGAATTCTCGAGAAACTACTTGAAGTGTTGCGGAAACTCCTCTATGTCCCACAAATGGTGGTTGGTGCATCTCTTCCAAGACAAGTTGTCTATAAGGTTGAGTAACACACAATCTTTTCTCAAAGAAAAGATAGCCATCATTATGAGAATAACTTCCTTAAGATGTCCAATTGTTTTCACGTAATTTGATCCATATTTCAGAAAAATCTGGATCAACTTCATAAGTTTCTTTCATAAGTACAAATGGTTCACTTTCAATAATGGAAATGTTGTTGATATTTGGTCTTCGACTCAAAGCATCGGCAACAACATTTTCTTTTCCAGGTTGGTATTGAATCATAGGTTGGAAACTTTGAATGAAAGATGCCCATTTGATGTGCCTATCTGAAATAAGAGGTTGCATAAGCAAATGCCTAATGCTTTGTTGATCTGTCTTGATGAGAAATTCAGAACCCATTAGGTAATGCTTCCAGATTTTCAAAGCATGCACTACTGCTGCTAATTCGTTGTCATATGTGCTATAATTTTGCTCTGCAGGCTTAAGCTTTCTACTTTGATAAGCAATAGGATGGTTGTCTTGCATAAGAACAGCTCCAAATCCTTTGCCACTAGCATCAGTCACTACTATAAAGAATGGTCTTTGAAAATCAGGTAGTGTTAGAACTGGTGCTTGTGTTAAAGCATTCTTGAGTGTTGCAAAAGATTTATCTTGCTTTTCAGTCCAATTGAAATTTGTAGCTTTCTTAAGGAGTTCAGCAAAGGATGAGCAATACAAGACCACGTGCACCCGATTTGTGCACAACTTATGTACACCACTTTACAACCACTTTGAGACTCTTGTCTCGGTCTGGGCACCCCACATGACGAGTCAATTTCTCTCACAACATCTCAAACTCCATCGAGATCAAGACATGCATACAATTCCTCATTTTGAGCTTCCAACAAGCTCGGGTACAGTTACCCTTATATCATGGGTGAAATATTACAAAACATTTTCAAAGCCAGCAGGCAGCGGACCCATCTGTAAAATAGTCTTCTTTGAGAAGAATTAAAAAAACAAGCCTTTTATGCATGTGAACAAGGGATGAAGCTTGGGGTGTGAATGCACCCTTATGATGGATAAGGGTTATAATGAACACTTTAAAAGAAAGAAGAAAAAGTGAATCGCCTTTTACCTCTTTAGAAGAGGCCAAGAAGCAATACACTCAATTTTCTTAGGATCTACACGAATCCCTTTAGCCGACACTATATGACCTAAGTATTCAATCTCTTCTTGAAAGAAAGAACTCTTTTCAAGATTGACATACAATTCATTTTCTCTCAAAAGGTTGAACACTTGTTCCAAGTGTTGTTCATGCTCTTGTCGATCCTTGTTGAAAACACGAATGTCATCAAAGAACACTTGTTCCAAGTGTTGTTCATGCTCTTGTCAATCCTTGTTGAAAACAAGAATGTCATCAAAGAACACTATAACAAAACTTTGAAACTTAAGGAATATGCGATTCATCATACGGCTGAAAGTAGCTGGAGCATTGGTCAAACCAAATGGCATAACCAAAAACTCATAATGACCAGTTTGTGTTCTAAAAGCTGTCTTGAAAATGTCAGATTGAGTCATACGAACTTGATGATACCCAGACTTTAGGTCAATCTTGCTAAAGACCTTTGATCCTCTAAGCTTGTCAAGAAGATCATCTACCCTAGGAATAGGATATCTGTTCTTGACAGTAATCTTATTCAATGCACGGTAGTCTACACACATTCAGTAAGTTCTGTTCTTCTTCTTAACAAGAAGTACTGGAGCTCCAAAAGGTGAACTACTAGGTCGAATAAGGCCTCTCTCTAGCAAGTCTTCTATTTGGCTTTGGATTTCTTTTTGCTCTAAATTGTTGACTCTATAGGGAGCTTTACAAGGCGGAGAATTTCCAGGCAATAAGTCAATACTATGATCCTCAGGCCTAGACTTAGGTAATCCTAGAGGTAGATCTTCCATGAAACAGTCACTAAATTTGGAGATAAAAAGATCAAACTTTGGACTTTTGGATGTGTCAGACTCAGCATCAAGCTGGTTAACCCATACCATATAAGTCTTGTCTCTTTTTCTTAGAGCTCTCTTTGCTTGAGTGTGACTCAACAAAGGACTCATTTCTCCTTTGACTTGACACTGGAGGATAATATCTTCATTGTCCTTCCTTAGAGAAATGCTATGAGTGTCATAGTCTAAAATAGGATTGTATTTGTGTCTCCAAGGCATACCCAAAATTATATCTACCCCTTGTAAAGGTGCAGCTAAGAAATCCCTCTTTTTTGTTAAAGGCTTGATGCATAAATCCAAACCTTTCACCTTTTGCATGCAATTATACTTTGTTCCAGTAAATGCTGCTTTGACTTTATAGTGCGTGGGTGAAGAATGAAGATTTAATGCTCTAAGTGCCTTTTCAAAAATGAAATCATGTGTACTACCATCATCATGCAAAATAAGAACTTCATGTCCATTTATTATTCCTTTTATTTTAAGCAAAGAATGAACATGAGGTTTACCTTCTTGTTCTGAGTAGTCAGGATCGGAATTACCCTCTTGCTTGAATGATTCTTCTTCATTGTCGTCTTCTTCAATCATATTGACTCGAGCTGCTGGTGCTGGTGTTGAATTCTTGGTACGCTCCGGATAATTCGGGGCTATGTGTCCTTCTTTGTGGCACTTGAAACATTTGATAGTAGATGTCTTCAGTTTGCCACCATTGACTTTCTTATTGGTACTCATGTTGCCTTTAGCCTCGTCCTTGCCTTTGTCATAACCTGATTTATACATCTTCTTTGAAGCATAAAAAGATTTAGTAAATGGTTTAGAAGAAGTACCCTCATTTCGCGTGATTTACGAGACTTGGGCTAGTCGAATTGTTGATGAAACAATTTTCTGCAATTTGAAACCTGCTGAAACAATCTTGTAAACCTTGCCTAATCTCTGTAATATTTTTTGAAAATTTTTTGAATTTTTCAGAAATGATTTCAGAATTTTCTGGCCTTTTCTAGGCAATTTTTAAGCCTTTTAAAACCTGTAAATCACTTTTCTGCACCCAGAAATTTCAGAATTGGAAACGTTTTGTATTTCTCTTCAAATTTGAAAATAGGAGAAGTAAAGGCTCCAAAAAGGTGATGTGACTTGTATAGGGATTGAGAAAAGTAAGATTAAGTAAAGATGGATTAAGTAATGATTAAGCTTATGTAAATTAAGCTTATGGGATTTTTTCAATCACCTCCACACGCCATTTTGCGCCGGCAGGCTACTGCCGTGCGCCTCCTCCACGAATTTCTTTTGGTGATTTTCTTTTGGCATTTACACTAATTAATGTGCTCCGTCCATTATGGATTTACTAGTGCTTGAAGCTTTCTGATTTCTGAGAGAATACTATGAGGTTTTTGGCTATGAGGATTTCATCCATGCGGTCAGATTTTGATTTCACTGAGTATTTGGAAAAACCACTTTTTGATAAAGAGGGATGGTTTTGCAGGGTGGTGAGTGGGTTTGAGAGTAGATCTAGTTTTGAATCTTTGACCTTTGGGTAAAGACCTACAAAACACCCTTCTGTCCACTGGATGATTTCCTGCACTTTCTTGATTTTTGAGAAGTTGAAGCCCTTTCCTACCTTCTCCACAAATCTCCTAGCCCAAGCTCTGATACCACTACAGCCGGAATCTTATTCTAGGATAAATTGTGGAAGAGTAGAGAATTCACAAGAATTGATTCAACCATAAAAACCATTGCTTTGCAAGCTTCAACTAAATCAAATCAATTGAAATTTAAACACTTAACAAAATTAAAATACTTAGCTCAATAGACCATATTGGGTGCAATCTTCCCCCCTCTTGTGCGTGGCCTCTCCCCACACAAGAGTATTTCTTTATTAGCTTTCTTTTTCACCAAAATTAGGCCATAGCCCCCAAAATATACAAGATGTGCTTTTTAGAGAGCACGGCACTCTTCTTTAACAAAAATAGAGTGTCAAATATTGGGACTAGGGTAAAGCCATAGGCTTTAATAAATTCCACATAATAAATGTATCTTTCCTAAAGTTCAAAATGGAAAAATCATTTGCTAAGGTTACAAGCTACTATGCTTGCCAAAAATGAAATGTGATGAACCAAGACATTTCTTCCAAAGTAAACTCTTCAATTCCCATAGTCTTTATCACCTGAAAATATAAGCCCAATTAATTATTAAATTAATCCCACAAATATTAAACAGGCACAAATCATCACCAACTCATGACTACCAGGCGTAAGTACCCCAGGAATCACCCTGCCATACAAACCTAACTGAAATAATCATAGGTGGCCTCAAATATACGTCATATACCGCACGTATTAATATTTATAGTGGTATCACCCACGATATTAACCTAGCCGGCATGACGCAAGAGTAACCTAGGCGTCCCCAAATTACTCAAGAGGGGATAAATAATATTTTTTTCTAGAGAACTTAAATTAGATTCTCATGACACCTTCGTTGAGCTCCCGAGTGGGTTCCTCCCTTAAGGTAGTGGCTTTGGTCCCCATGGTTTCTATTGAATCGGAATCATCTTTGGGATCATTCATATACATGGGGTCGTCTCCTGTCCCTATGTTAGTCTTTGAACTAGGCTTGGAGCTCGTGGGCAGCGATCTCTTTCACCGCGTTTTCTTTTTCTTTGCTCGAGCAATTGATGCAGTATATCTCTCCTCGAGAATGTAGTTTTGATTTTGAAGCATTGACCGTGTAACTACATTCGCGGGTACAACGGGTGTGGTTCCTCGTGCCTGGTTGGTGACCTCAACCAAATTCAATGGCGTAATCTTGGGTGCATTAGGATTATGTAGACATTGAGAAATCAAATGATCTATGCCACAACGATTACATGTAAGTACCGGCATTCCCGATGTGCTCCGTTGATTTGGTTGCATCTGAGTAGCGATCTTTTCTAGCCTATTAGGGCACTCCGCTACACGATGCGGTCCACCACACTCGTAGCATTGAAGAGGTGGTCTCCTCGCCAAGGTATTAAGGTTTTGCCCTCTTGTGGCGAGAGCAGCCGCTTGATATACAGGCTTGACTTGCTCGAAATGATCCTCCATGTAGTACTGGGGAGTCATTTGAATCGTTACCACTAAAGTTTTGAGTGAGCTTAGCCACTTGTACTGCCTTGCTTCTAGGTTCTCTCTCAGGCATGCCCCCCATGTTTTCCGCAATAGATCGTCCGATCGTCTGAGCAAACGCTGCGAGATCACCTAGGTGAGCAGGCATAGCTGGTAGAGGCACTTCGGGATAGCCTGGTTGATAGGAGTTGGCGTTGGTCTGGGTATGTTAGCAAATGACATAGGATATGATATGTGACTAGGCCTAGCTCCTCTTGGATAAGGGTTGTGATAAGGCGGTCGTGGAGCATATGCCATTGGCATACTAAGAGGCATAGGAGCTACATGAGCATGAGTAGCGATAGGTACATATGGTCGATAGGCACTGGCACGCACTGTTGTATGTACTGTTCCACTAGGTAGCGGCGTTGTACTAACTACAGCAGTAAAACAGGTGCACTTTCCGTTATGCTCATCATTGGGGTAGGCATTGTGGATTCCTTAATGGAAAGTTGAGCCAAGAAAGCTAAAATTACTGCTCGTGGGCTCAACCTGCATTGAGACTCTAGGCGAAACAACATACGAAGGGTCTATGGGACTCACCGAGGGAGTCTCCAATTGTGATAGGGTTGGTTGTTTGGCCTTGCCTGTATCCAAAAATCTCATAGGGCCAGTGAAACCTAAGTTCACTCCCCTATTTTGCCTCTCAATTTGGATAATTCTATGAATAACCTCACATATCATTTGTTGTTGCTCCTCTAGATGTAGATCGTAGGACTTCTAACCAACCTACATGGTATGTGTAGCCCGTGTATAGGTCAGTTAGAGTCTCTGTGTGTAGATCATATTCCCAATTTTCATTGAGAAATATCCCATCCAGACTTGGTGTGCCAAACGGTTCTCTTGAAGTGGACGCAATGTCACTTCTTATGGATTGGCTTCTAGGGACCTCTACTTTAGGAGGCGCGTCGGAAGGTGGTAGCTCATTAGGGCCCTCATTAAACGAAGTGGGTAGAATATCCACATGGACACTCTTTTGGAGGGTAGGGTCTACATTAGATGTGAATGGCGAATCCACTACCCCTCCTTCTTCATTTACTTCGCTTGTCGCATGTTCAGAGCGTGTAGCTCTACTAAAGGTCTCTATTAGACGACTAAACATGCTAGATCCGGGTTGTGGGGCCCAAACTGGCATGTTTTGGCTTGTCTCCTCAGGGTTCTTGGTAGGGTGCCCAACCATGGCTTCTAAGTTAGAGGACGAGTCACTATCCACTATTCGTGGATCTTGGGTTGCACTCCCTTGGCCAAGATGCCAACGTGGAGGGATAGTGTGAGCCTGCATAAACTGAAACGCTTTCTAGTGGCTCAGGCTCTAGTACCCGACTAGAGCGTAGATGCATGTGACATTGGTACCCTACGGGCATTGGTAACTACCCTTGAAGTCCACACAAGTGGTTTCTTAGGTGTTTCACACCCCGTTTTTACTTGTTTTTGTATTGTTTTTAACCCGTTTCTAATCCCCTTACTTATGGTCGAACCGGAACTAGGGCGTGTGATAGCTCGAAACGAGCGTATCGTTTAAAGGGTCGTAGCGTGCTTTATAGCACCGTGTTCACCTATCCAGAGCTCTTGTGGTCCTCAAAACGGGTCTGTTTCCTTGTGGGGGAAAGGGTGAAGGCCTATTTGCTTGCGGAGGAAAGGGTGAAGGCTTTATCCCACATGCTCACTTCACTCCTTGGGGAGTGGGCTACATATAGGGCTCAACTTCCCATAAGCTCTCACTTGAAAGAAAGCTATGGAGGCTCACTCTCCTATATATATATATCAAAAGATCGAGACCGAGACCGAGGCCAGGGTCAATTGGGGGTTTTTCTTTTCAAAAAAATTTTCTCCAAATAAAAAATCTTTCCTCTCCACACGTTTGGTTTTTTTTAAGATAAAATTTAATTTTTTATTAATTTTTTTTCTCGAAATTAAATTTTTCTCTTTTTTTTTGGGATAAGTTTTCTAGGGTTTCTTTCTAGGGTTCAGCCTTGGTCGCGGCGCAGTTCGCACACAGCGCAGGCCCTGGGGATTCAGAAATCCCCCCTCACACGCAGAAAACCAGAGAGCAGTACACTCGCGGAGCGGAAAAATAACAAAAGAAACAGAATTGCAGAAGACAAATTGCAGAAACAGATTGCGAAACACGAAAACACCTCAACAACAAACACACAGTCGCCTTTCCTACAATGTAAATTTCACTTCACGCAGCAGCCCGAGCTGCAAAAACTGGAGCTTGGTGCAGGGCACTTCCCTGGTAGCGGCACCAAAAATGTGCGCTTTTGCCACACACAGGTCGTAGCTGGGGACTTGCCAAACACCGTATGCAAGCCACAAATGGCTGCAAGCATACAACCAGGAAAGCAAGCTCAAACAGAATGCAAGGGTGTGTCACTCACCGCTCTAACCGCCGCCGTGAAGGATTCTCGCGTCGCAGCAGTGAAGGAGGAGCCGCCGTCGCCGCTCTATCGCCTCGCCGCCGCCGTGCCACTACATAGTGCTCGATCGCTCTCTCTCTCTCTCTTTCTCTCTCACACACACACACGCAGGAGAAGGAAACCAAGGAGAGAAGGCAAGAGCACTCTTGTATTCAACACATGAGAATGAGGGTTTTAGGGTTACATTTGACTCTTATAGGTGACTTGGCCGTTCACACATGGGCGCCCATACATGGCCGGTCGATCCTAACCCTTATCCTATTGATATTTAAGGTGCGCCTCTCATCGGCAATCACCCAATCCCTTTATCCTTTGCATATGGTGCCGACAAGCCCGGCCCATGACTCAGAATACTTAAACTAATTACATGACGTAAAACATAGTACGTCTCAATGTCCGTCTCATAGGTTAACACAGGTATATACCTCAGCAAAATGGTATTGCTGAGAGGAAAAATAGAGTCATTTGTGATGTGGCTAGGGCGATGCTCAATGAAAAGAGCATGCCATAATTATTATTGGGAAGAAGCATGTGCCATAGCGGTGTATGTACTTAATAAGACACCCACAGTAGCCATACATGGAAGTACGCCAGAGATGCGTCTTATAGGTTTAGGCCAGACTTTGGACACCTCAAAGTGTTTGGTTGCATAGCTTATGTGCATGTGCCAGACAAGAGAAGGAAGAAGTTGGATCCTAAGGCAGAAAAGTGCATTTTTGTTGGGTATGCACAGGATTGCAAGGCATATAAATGTTACAATCTGCATACTAGGCAAGTGGTTATCTCATGAGATGTGGTATTTGATTCCGTTGATGTTGATGTGCATGTGAACTTGCCACAAGCAAGTTCTATTTCTATGTCTGGTGGGCCAGCAGAGTCTGAGAGTAGCACTATACGTCCATGGTCAGGAGCTTGAGACATGAGAGTGTGAGCACTAGGAGTAGTGTTGTGGATAAAGGGAAAAAAAAGGTTGAAGGAATTGGCATTACAGGTTATGAGTCGTCAAGTCCAGAAAGTTTGGATGAGGAACTTGGCATACCAGTTTTACACACACCAGGTGCAAGGCAAGATAGATATGTGCCTCCACATGCTAGAGTGACAGGTGTTCAGAGTGATCCGCATGCATTGCGGAGGTCCCAAAGGGTTAGGTATCCAGTTGACACGTTGACATATCGTGACTTTGCTATGCATTACGCATATATGACCTCTTTGGTGAAGCATGTGAAACCTACATGCTATACAGAAGCTATTGGGAAGCATGTATGGGAGAAGGCAATGGATGTTGAGATGGACGCATTGGTTCATAATGAAACATGGGATTTGGTTGCCTTACAACAAGGCAAAAATGTCATTGGGGCTGCAAATGGGTTTATAAGGTGAAATACAAATCAGATGGTTCCATTGAGTGCCATAAAGCGCGGTTGGTAGCTAAGGGTTGTGCACAAACCCAAGGCTTGGACTATGATGAAACATTTAGTCTGGTTGCAAAGATGGGAATAGTGAGAGCAATCATTGCTATGGCTGCAGCAAATGGTTGGGAAATGCATCAAATGGATATGAAAAATGCATTTCTAAATGGTGATTTACAAGAGAAAGTTTATATGGCACAGTCAGAAGGATATGTACACCCAAGGTACCCCACTCATGTATGCAGATTAAAGAAAGCATTATATGGTTTGAAGCAAGCACCTCATGCTTGGAGTGATAAGATAAGCCGATATCTTATCTCCCTTGGATTTCAGGTTTCTTTAGCAGATTCTTCACTCTATGTGAAGACAGTAGATCATGGGATTGTCTTACTTGTCATCTATGTGGATGACTTAATTGTCATAGGAGATCATGCTACTACAGATGTTATGCATGTCAAGAAGACATTAAGTGGGCAGTTTGATATGAAAGACTTGGGTGAATTGAGATATTTTCTTGGGATTGAAGTGATCAAAAACCATGCAAGGACATCGTTAGTGCAACGCTAATATGCACTGGATATGTTGGCAAAATATGGGATGACAGGGTGTAAGCCAATGAGTACACCTTTGGAGCAGAATGTGAAGCTGTGGACTGATTTTGGTGAAGAGTTGGATGATCCATCTATGTATAGAAAGATGGTTGGCAATCTTATTTGCATGACTATCACATGCATGGATCTCAGTTATGCTGTGGGGCTAGTAAGCCAATAACACCATATTAGTGAATTTGGGAATTTCCCAATTCCCATTTTTGAATACTTAAAAAAGGGGACATGGATAACATGTTTGTAAGTTTCTCAAAACCCTATCATATGACCTATCGTTGGAAAGCGCTTGAAAAATGGAATCTAAAGAGCTATAAAGCGCTCATTTTGGATTAGTGGTGTTCAAGTTATGGTTAATCCAAACTTTTGACCACGTGTCCCAAACTTGTGGGAAATTCCCATATTCCCCAATATGGTGTTCAATTTATGCAGAGTCCCAGAAAACCTCATTTGGATGCAGTGAGATGCACTATGCAATATGTAAAAACCACTGCACATTATGGTCTTCTTTATGTGCATGGTAAAGGATTAGATGTACATGGCTACACAGACGCAGATTGGGCAGGTAGCTTGTATGACAGGAGGTTTACTAGTGGTTATGCCTTTACATTTGGAAGTGTAGTGGTGAGTTGGAGCAGTAAGAAGAAACCTACTATTGCTTTATCTAGTACCAGAGGCTGAATACAGAGGTGCAACCATTGCTACATGTGAAGGAGTATGGTTAAAGAGTCTCTTGGGACTGATTTGGGTAAGCCTATTGATGGCAAGATTGTCATTCATTGTGACAACATGAGCAGCATACAGTTGGCCAAGAATCTAGTTTTTCATGTGCCGACCAAACATATAGAGGTCCACTATCATTTTGTCAGAGAGAGTGTTGGATGGTACAATGGATTTGCAGTATGTGATGACTGAAGAACAGGTGGCCGACATCTTTACAAAGCCACTTAGTAGGGAGAAGTTTAAGTACTTCCGTACTATGTTGAAAGTACATGGAATGAGCTTGAGGGGGAGTGTTGAGAGCTTTGATAGCCCAAGCTCATCTACATCTTCATCTATGGCAGTACATCATGAGCTTGAGAGGGGCTGTTGAGATTTAAGCTCAATTTTAGCTTGTGCAATTTGCACTATGTGCTGGCATGTTAGGTAGTAACATGTGTGGGACATAAATGACCACGTCCAGCTGGTCATAGTGTGTGGACATTAGCTAGGGTTAGCAGTGTGTGGACACAACACATGTAGTGTGTTGTAGATTATGGATTATGGCTTTATGCATTGTGTGGGAAGGGAGATGGCTTCCCTCTATGGTTAGGGTTTGATAATACATTAGGGTTTGCTCCTCTGTGTGTGTCTCCTCTCCCTCTACCTATTTTTCATCATAAACAATAAGAAGAGTTTAATTAATCCCTTAGTTAAACTTTCTAGGACTAAGAACGGCTGGAATGTAAAGAAGAGAAGGGGGTGGCCTTTTCCTCAAAGGCATAGCATTTGAATTTAATTCAATCAACTGTAAAACATGAAAATCAAGAAAACCATAGATTTAAAATTAAACAAGTAAGAAAAATGAGCTTACATGAAGCTTGTAAGCTCTCCTTTGGCTTAAGGGATTGAGGGTTCTACTCTTGTTTGAAGCAAGAGTGGCCACGAATTCACTTTGGAGAGGATTAGGCCAAAAACAATTGAATTATTAAGAAATTCAATGTAGATGGCTCAAGACAGGAGTAGAGTAACAGTGCATAAACACCATTAAGCTTTTACAAAGGGGGAGGCTTCTATTTATAGGAAAAAGTGAGCCTCTAACCAAGCAACTGATTCTAGAAGTCTCCAGATCAGTTTGGTCTATTTTTGACCATTTTTGGGTCAGTTCAACTTTCTTTTTGGATCTAGTTTTGAAATAGGAGAGAGGAGAGATGAAATATCTCATTTTATTAATTAAAATTTGAGGGTAATGATGAGAAAAAAGGTGCCTCTTTCATGAGGGGAGATCCCCACTCTAAGGTGTTAAAATTCTTTTTCTTTGGTCCTTAGTCCACTCTTCATCTTATGTGAGCATCTACTCATTTTTGGGGGGTTTTTCCTTGATTCTTCAATTTATCTCCTCCTACAGTTGGATTAATCTTATTGGCCCATAAGAACCTAAATCCAAAATTTTCAAAAAATTTGGACCCTTAGGCTAAGGTCTTTTGCACACATTATAATTTATTTTTAATGCACCTTAGGAATTTCTTTTTAAACTTCTGTTTTGGGGGAATTTATTTTAATAAAAAGGGATATTTTTCCATCCAAAGATATCTAAAAATTGAATTATCTCTCTCTAGAACATTTTCTCTCTCTAGGCCAGGTAGAAACAAGATCTCTTATTATTCTGAAAAGGGAGTTGATTATAGGGGAAGAAACTGGACATCTTGAGGGGTTGGGGAGAAATCTTACATTCTCTCCCACTTGAAAAACATGAGATGTCCTCATCTCGCAAACTGGGGGTAATCCCATAACAGTTCGGCTTCTTTCTCCCAGTGGCATCTTCAAAAGGATAGAACTTCCATTTGACTAATAATTTAACTCATGGTGGTACCTTGAGGCCAATGCCTTGGTTCTCGTGGGATAGGACCTTGTGTCACCAATAAACTAATAAAATAAAAAAGGCTAAGCCATCGCCATAATTAGGAGTTTCCTGGTGGTCCTTAGATACTCTTAGTAGAGATCTCTGTCTTTGGAGCTCCTTGGCTTCTTTCTAGTTAATCTTCAAGCTTTTACTTTGGTATTGAGGTGGTGAGAACCTGAGCAACAATATTGATTCTTGTGAGCTCAGCTCTTGTAGATCGAGGCCTCCCTTAGCGATGAAACACTTCGAATTTGGGCCACATTGTTTAGACTCTTAAAGTTTTTTAGCTTCTTTAGATTTTGGGGCTGCGCTGTTTAGACTCTTAAATTTTTTTACCCTACCTCTTTCAAGGCCTGTTCATAAGGGGTTTGTAAACTATTTCTTATCCTTTGCTTGACTTGGGTTGTGGTGATGAATTCTAGAACTATTATCTGTCTGAGTTTTCTTCAACTCTTTCTTGGCCTCTTCATCTGCTTTTCTTGCTCTCTTGGTTTTAGCTTCGGCTCTTTATTTTCGTAGCCTCTGGTCTTCCTGTGCTTTTTGCTCTAATTCCTTTTCTTGCACATTCTATTGTGCTACTTGCTTTGCTTGCTCACGAGCTTTGTTCTTGGATTATCTCCTTTCTTGTTCTTGGGAGTTATCTTCCACCTCCTTATCTTTTCTTTGACTCGCCTCAGCCTCTTTTATGATTTATTGTTCTAAACTTTTGATCAAAATTTGTACTCGGTCCATTGAGGCTCTGGGTTGTGATCTCTTCTTCTCGATTTCCATCCCTTCTCACATGATTTATCCTTTGCAAATATTTTTATAAAGTTCATAGTTAATAATGAAAATGTCTCTGAGGGGGGCTGGTATAGAAATACAACTACATGGGGAGTGTCATTAGATAGGAGATCTACCAATGGCTTTATGTTTTCTTGAGTGCTGTTATTAGTTGGAGCGCCAAGAAACAACTAACAGTCTTGTCAAGTATAGAGTAGAGTATAGGGGTGCTCTAATGGTAGCTTAGTTTTAGAGGCTACTTAGTGATATGGGTGAGCCCATGGATACGGCTATCGTCATTTATTGTGATAACATACGTAGAATACAGTTGGCAAGTAACCGAGTAAACCATGCTAAAACGAAGCACATTGAGGTGCATTATCACTTTATGAGGGAGAAGGTTCCAAGTGATATAGATCCGGTATATCTTAGCACAAAGGATTAGGTGGTTGACATATTCATGAAGGCATTGGGCACTAGGCATAGAGAAGCTCCATAGGTGTAGGAGCTTACTTGGAGTATAGTGTGTCGAGTTGAGCTCGAGGGGGAGTGTTGAGATATCGAGCTCACCTAGTGTTGCAGACATTGATGACCCACCTAGGTAATAGCTTCCACACTTATGCCACTGATATGGTTGGTGAGATTATGGTTAATATACTACCAGTGGATGGCAAGCTATGTGATAGCCACTTTGGAGTACTATAGTTATGGCATAGTCAGGTTGACTCTATGGCATGACCATTATATATTATAGTAGGAGAGTACTTTCCCTTATAGTTTATACTATTTATCTCTCTTATGTTAATGGTTGTAGAGAAGAGAACAAGATAGAAGAAAATTCAGCTATCCATCTCTCTCGTGTCTTGCTCTCTGTAGTGTGTATGTGTGTTTGCTTGTAAAGAACCCAAGATCTCCCTCCCCTCTACATTCTCTTTACACTCTATGGATTGACCTTGTATGTTTTAGTAGGAGAGTACTTTCCCTTATATAGTACATGATCTTATCTTTATGATATACTATATTGATAGAAGAAAATTTTCTTTCTTCCCTAGTTGCTTGACATAAAATAGTAGAAATGGTCGACTAGGGTCCACTAGGTTTCTTGATGGGAATACCCAATTGTGAATGTAATCTTCAAGGTGTGAAAATCAACCTTATTCTCTAGTTCAAGTGATCAGAACCACTATCCCACCTTCCCTTCCATGGTGAGGTTGAAGACAATCACCTTTACCAGGTCATCAGGTCAACCACATGTATCACACATTTGATCAAACACTTCCAAGTGTGCAATGGGATCTCCTGTCACATTGAACTTTTACATTTTGCAATTTGCATCAGTTTGATCATATTTTGTTATCTAGGTTTTGGCACCACTGTTGGCTGGTGGTGGAGTTGTTATGAGTCCTATTGCTACCCCCTCCCTATTTGTGTTGCTATCCTCAAAATATCTTTCATGGTTAGTGTAGTTGATGGTGGTGTAGGTGTAGGTTGAGGTAATGGTTACAAGGGATAGTATGGGTATTGCTTGTAGGTCGATGTGACAATCTGGCATATTGGATATTGCACTTTCCCCCTTGAGGTACGTTGGGATACTATAGAAGGTAGCTATGTAAGGTTGGAGCATACTATGGGGTGTGGAAGTGTCCCAATGCCTGACCTATTTTGGATCCTCTTGGTCCTTGATGCAAGGTTCCTATTATAGTGTAACTAGCTTGGGTTGTCTCGTCGACCATAGTAGCCTAGGTTGTTACTATAGGCCTCCCTGGAAAAATTAATATGAAATCCCCTACACTACTTGTACCAAAGTAAAATGCTACAAAGCCCAAAGATGTGGTAGGCCTCCAGGCGGTTCCAAACAATCCAAGGTTTTAATTTTAAGAGCTAGCTGAGCCAAAGGCTACCAATGTAACTGCTACCACTAGTTGTGGTTCTAGGAAGGAGGATTAATACCTTTCCTATACGGTTGGCCCTTGGATCTCCTAAACTAGGTTGGTTAGGGTCTATATAAAAAACAGATGGCTCCATGGTTGGTCTTTCTAGCTGGCAGTCTCTTACTTGTTAGGTGGTTTGGTGATTCTCTAAATACTACTTTGCCGTTGGACCTCGCATGATGATGTCTACAAAACTCCTTTGAGTGTTTGTATAGGAGTTAGGTACTTTGACTTCTTGGTCCAACGAGGCCCTATAGGGATAGGCGGGATCCCAATAATAGGCCTCACTCAAGTAGTGTCTTTGTTATCTTGTCACACCACTAGGGTTGCTTGGCTCCTATGAGGTTCCACAGACTATGAAGCCTGCAATGATTCCTCTTGAGATGGTTCTCTCCATTCTGCATCATTTGAGGCACTCTCTTGTAGTGGGGAATTGAGTTTGAAAATTCTTTCTGATCTGATTAGCTTAGAGCATACCTAGCTTAGATAATACGTTGCTTGCACGAGGTGGACCTGGTGATTATGGATTCTGCTAGACTTGTGAACATGTGTTCACAAGATGAGTGTGTGTGTTCCCACTTGGGCAAGGGGAGGTCCTTATTTGACTTGTGAATGTGTGTTCACAAGTCAAGGAACATGCATGGCAATGTGCAAACATCCATGGC
Source organism: Cibotium barometz (assembly GCF_041138505.1). Lineage (NCBI taxonomy): Eukaryota > Viridiplantae > Streptophyta > Polypodiopsida > Cyatheales > Cibotiaceae > Cibotium > Cibotium barometz. The sequence continues at coordinate 48,797,763 of NC_141080.1, read as the reverse complement.
CAGATGGGATAGGAACCTGTGTGGCCAAGTTTGTGTTTAACTTGTGAAAACATGTTTATAAGTTAAGAAACATGCGTGGATTTCTTTTTCTATGAGTATGTACGTATGTCATTCTATTGTCAGCTCTGCCAAGTGCAATGGTGGGATTTTGGGCCTCCAGATTTTATCTGTTTTATCATTATGGCCATTTGTGAAAGGAATATTTTCTAACCTTTCCTTAATGAGGATATTTTCTAGATTTCTCGTGTCAAACATAGGAACATGCATTCTTACTTAGCAAATGTGTGTTCGCATGCTTTGGTAAGCATGAGCGTACATGCTCTATCAAGCATTTATGCAAGCAAACTAGAGAGCAAATTTCATAGTTTTGGCCAAAAAATCTAGGTTTAGCCCCTCTAATCCTTGCATAATGATTTTTTTTTAAAAATTATTTGATAAATTGATTAATATACTATTAATCTACCTAATAACATGCTTAATGCACCCTAATGGTGTTTCTACAAGATCTAACAGTGAGATTAATGCCTACGATGAATTAAAACTCAAAAACTTAGCAATAAATGCAAAAAGGAAGAGCTTCAATCAAAGGAAATCTATAGTACATTGGTGCTATAGACATTCATCGAAAGTTTATAAAAAATTGGGGAGAGAGTTACAAAAAGTCATCTATTGTAGAGCAACCCCAATTTATATAGCTCAGGTGGAAGTCTCTAGCCAACACAAACTTAGTTATTCAGCTCGAAGGAACCAAAACCTTGTGTTAGCCCAAAAGGAATGAGAGGCTGAGGTTAAGGCTATCAAGGCAACTGAGGAAGAGAAAGAACAAGAACCTAACTTACGCTCATTACCATAGCATTATAAATCATACACCACAGCAAGTGAGGAGAGCAAAGTCTATGATTGACCTGCCCAAGTGAAGGAGGTAGACTTGGCAAAATCTCGTGAAGATTCTAAGCCAACTTACATTGCTAAAGACCTCACCAAGGAAGAGGAGGTTGAGTTTGTTGCTCTCCTCAATGAGTATAGGGATTGCTTTTCGTGGACAAACCATAATATGAGGGGAGTTCCTACACAGGTGGTACACACCATCTTCATGGTACCTAAATGCGAAACCAGTCCAACGACCCTATCCAATGAGTCCCAAATATGCAAGCATTGTTAAGAAAGAGATTGATAAACTTAACAAACATATGCTTGAATGCATCATGGTGAGTAAGGAGGCTTATAGCTTTTTGAATGGATACTTAGGCTACAATAAAATTTAGATTACAACTAAGGACCAAGCTAAAACAACATTTACACTGAGTGTGGTGTGCATGCTTACAAAGTGATGCCATTCAATCTAACCAACACATCAACCACATTTCAAAGACTTATGAATACTACTTGTATAAGGACTTCTTATTAAGAAAGTTTCTTGAAGTTTTCTTGGATGATTTTTGCATTTATTCATCTTGGAAAGAGCACCTAGTGTGCCTAAAAAGGGTATTTAAAAGGTGTCAATTTTATCACATATCCTTAAACCCTTACAAATGCCAATTTTGGGTATATAGTGTCCAAAAATGGGATTTCCACTGGTGGTGAGAGAAAAATCAAGGTCATCTTGGAATTACCCCCACTAACAAACTATAAGGGAGTCCAGAGATTCATGGGTCAGCTACTATCGGTTTATTCTTTCCTATGTAGAGATAGCTTGTCCTTTCCTATGGGACTAAGGAGTGTCAACAAGCTTATGACATGTTGAAGTAAGCCTTGGCAAGTGCTCCAATATTGCGAGCACCTAACTGGGATGTCATCTTGCATGTGCACATTGATGCCTCCAGTTTTGCAGTGTCCTAGCACAGCTAGGGGAACACAAATTGGACTATCCTATTAGTTTTGCAAGTTGGCAACCACTAGACAAGGTTGAAATCAATTACACGACCACTAACCATGAAGGGTTAGCAATGGTTTATCCTATAAAGAAATTTTGGCATTACCTTCTTGCTAACAAATTTATTTTCTATATAGATCATCAAGCCTTATATCTAGTGAACAAACCATGCTCCATGGGAAGGATCACAAGGTAGTTATTAATTCTTCTTGAGTTTGATTTTACAGTAGTTGTGAGGTTGGGCAAGAAACATGTCATGGTAGATCATCTATCCTGCATACCTAATGGTGAAACACCAACAATCAGAGTTGATGACGAGTTACCGGATGCTGTTCTATTTAAGGTCAAGGCTATTCCCGAGTGGAAAAAGAAAATCGTTAACTTCTTAGCTTTTTCTAGAAGGAAAGAAACTGAGGAAAGATTTAGCAAGGAAGTCACTAAAAGAGAGTGAGCCTTACCAACTTATTTCTGGAACTTGTTATAGAAGAGGTAAGGATGAAACTCTTAGACGCTGCCTACGGGAGGAGGAATACCTCATGATCATGGAACAAGCACACCAGGGGGTGCGATATAAATCATAGCCAGGAAAATACTCCAGTCGGAGTATTAGTGGCCTACACTTTTCAAGGAATATGATTTATTTGTAAAAGGGTCTGATGAGTGCCAATGTTGTACGACCAAGCCACAAAGGAAGGACATGATGTCAGTGCATCTATCAGAGTGGAACAACCTTTTAAAAAATTGGGCTTAGATTTCATTGGTCCCATTAGCCCTGTCATGGCATACAAGAACACTTCATCTCATTGTTGCCCCACAAATTATGTTACCAAATGGGCCAAACCAAGAGGCTGAAGAAAAGTAGATGCCATGGCAACTACTAAGTTTCTTTATGAGAATATCATAACATGCTTTGTACATTTGAGCTAGTGAGTGATTAAGTTAAACATTTCATCAATGACATTATTAAACATCTCACTAGCACATTCATGATTTCACACCGTAAATTAATGCCATATTATCCACATGTAAATGGCCAAGTAGAGAGCACTAATAAGGTTCTTATTTCTATACTATAACAAAGACTGTTGAGGCTCAACTCAATGAGTGAGAGTTTAAGCTCATAGAGAAGCTTTATGGGCCTATTGCACATCATATAAAGTTGTAATTGGTTACACAACCTTTAGGATGGTTTATGGGCCTATTGCACATCATATAAATTTGTAATTGATTGCACAATGTTTAGGATGGTGTATGGACTTGAGGTAGTCATGCCTTGAAAGTTCATTTTTAGAGAACCATCAATGAGATATATTTTATATAGCATTAGAAGTCCTAAAACTTTGCAGTTTTGACTTTTCTCTAATTCCAAATTCATTGGAAGATATTACTCTCCTATAAAGAGACTAGTTGTCAGGCTTTAGAAATTGTTATCAAGATTGATCATCTTATCTATATATATTAGAAGTCCTAAAACTTTGTAGTTTTGACTTTTCTCTAATTCCAAATTCATTGGAAGATATTACTCTCCTAAAGAGACCAATTGTCAGGCTTTACCTTAGAAATTGCTATCAAGATTGACTATCTTATCTACATAGACCGTATGGACTGACGCATAAGCATAGTTAATACATAGCTATAATGACTAGCGATGATCTTGCTGGTTAGAACAGATAATTGATTATGTAAAAAACAAAGATTCCCATTTGACTTAAAACACTAAGAGAAGTTAAGGACTGTTTGACTTAAAAACTTGTTTTATACTTAAAGTTGATTTTGATTGATTTGAATATGCATGCCTTGAAAGATTATGGACTAGAGATGAGCGTAAGATGATATGTATGACTTGTGTTTGCTTTATTTTAGAATGAATGATTGATATGCATGTGTTTGATGAGACTTGACATGAGATTTTGAGATTCGGGCCAGCCATCCTTAGACAGGGAATGTCAGACAAAGAACGAGATTTATACCCTGTGGGGGGGAAACAATGTGGTAGAACCCAGAGAGGACAAGATTCAGAAAGAGGCATACTTGCGATAGCCACGATGTGGAGGTTGGGTGGACGGGCATTGAAGAAAGTCCTAGATTGGCTGGATTTCGGTCATTATGACTAACCATGTTGTCGAGCATGGTGATGATGACAGAATATTTAAGATAGACACATACAATTTGATTGATTGAGATGCTATTCTTTAATTGATAGAGATTTATAGTATGTGAATGTTTGTTTGAGATTACATGACTCTCTGCTTATGTGATAAGAATCTTGGATATGGTATGCATACCTATTTTGCTATTTGAGAGGGTGCGTCACATGGCTATGGTGGCCTTTTTTGGAGAAAATAAGGGGGCTCATAGAGCCTTCTTCTAGTCTATGCTATGATGGCCATCAAAAGGGGGCTTGTAGAGTCCTTGTATGTGAAGACTAGAAGGGGGCTCGTGAGCCCCCTTTTTTTTTCTCTAAAATTTCTCCAACAAGTTAAGCTATACTTTGTAATGTATGTGTATGTGGGTAGCAAAACCTTCAAACCAACACCATAACGCGGCCAACTAGAATGGGGGCTCTGTGAAGCATAGAGCCCCCATTCTAGTTGGCGCAAAATCAGATGGTGGCTTGGTGAGCCCCCTTTTTTTTCTAAAAAGTTAAAAAAAAAGCCTTGAATGGGTAGATTTCCGCGACAAGTAGAAGAACCATTCTATCATGTATATATTTGTAGGTAGCATAGTCTTCATACCCACCATAGCCATAGCCATGGCTACTTAGGGGTAAAAAAAGGGAGGGGCTCAAAAATCCCCTTCTAGTGTGTGCTAGTGCATAGATGCAAATCAGAAGCTTTCTATATTAGCCATAACTTCCTTAATATTGGTCACAATATGGTCGTGTTTATAGTCGAAACTCATTAGAACATCGAGCCAACAGATCCATCTATCATATGAAATTTTTAATGTTCAACACTTAAAAAAATATTTATGTTTGTTTAATCGCTTTTAAATGATTCAATTCAAGATTTAAAATATGATACTAACCATATTCTAAAATTCACTATATATGATCATATTCAAGATTTAAGAGGACGATAATTTTAAGCTTAGTCTTTTAGAATAGTCAAGAGGCCCATGATTTTAACCATAGGCTTTTAGAATATTTCTATCCCATGATATATATACTACTGCATTTTTATACATGCGTTGGGGCTTAAACAACATGAGAATATTCGAAGGCCCAACCCATGTGCACATAAAGAATCGACACATGAGTACCTGTCATAATTTTCAAAAAAGAGAGATTGTTGGAAAAGCACAATGATTGGCATGCAAGAACAAAAACTACATTTTTCAAGGAGACCCAATCCATGTGCATATAAAGACTCGACCCATACACACGTGTCCAAATTTTCGAAAAAGGGAGACTACTAGAAAAGCATAGTACTTGCCATGTGAGAATATATACTACATTTTCATACATGTGTTGGGGCTTAAACAACTTGAGAAAATGTCTATGAATTAACAAACCCTTCCTACTATAAATGTAAATCATTGATGAGCATCATGATAGCTATTACTCTATCAAATCTAATGAAACATTATCGATTGCACTCTCCTAAAGGAGTTTTGCTTGGTGAGAAAGTCAGTGGCTCAATAAAGGTGAGTAAGACCACAATGGCCAACACTAAGGTTACTTTTCTTCACCCGTACTTGGAAGGCCCACACGGACGACAATGGCCCTTGTGGTCTCAGTATCCCTTGTCCCTTGGGGACTTATGTGGAATCTGCTAGTTAGTGGCTTCTCGCCTATAAATGAGGAGGAGGAGAAGCATATTAAGGTCACACAGTAGGAGGGGAATCATATTAAGGTCACACAGTAGAGATCTTTGAGAGAGAGAGAGAGAGAGAGAGAGAGAGAGAGAGAGAGAGAGAGATGCTTGTTTAAGAGAGCGTACTCGTGAGAGAGATACACGTACGTGTGAGCGAGAAGAGACTGTGTACGCGTGTGTACTGCGTGCGTGTGTGTGTGTGTGAGAGTGTGAGAGAGAGAGATGGAGGCTGAAGCTGCTGCAGGGGTCAAGCTGTCCGATTCTGCTGTGTTCCCGGCTGCTGCAGCCGCGGCTGTCACCAGCAGCCCACCAACCTGTTCTGCTGTGTCTCCTGCTGCCGCGTCTGTCATCAGCAGCTCACCAAGCAGCTTCCGCTTGCCTTCTGGTGAAGACCTCAGATTCCGAGTGCCCCCGCTGCGCTGCTCGTTCCCCTCACTGTTGCATCCGGAATACGAGGTCGTGAGGGGATCCTAGGTGTGGCGCAGCCTCCATCCGCCGCCGCCCGCCAGTTCCTCGTCGACTGCCTGCTGCCCCGCTTGCTCTGGCAAAGCGTACCCAACGGCATGCTGACACGCCTCATCCACGTCACCAAGATTATATCTTGGCTCATCATCGCCGACGATGATGACGACCACCCCGATGCCCTCGGCTCCGACTACGCCGCCAGCGCGCAGCACGCTGACCTTGTCATGGAGATCCTCCGCAACGGTCACACTGATCACCAAGACCGCCCCCATCAGTTTGATTACTCCCCTTCTGCATCCAAGGCCACGAGAAAGAGTAGAGGGGGGATGGAGGCACTCGCCGAGGTGTTGGAGGAAGCGTGCAAGGACATGCCGACTGGACTCCGCGCCCGATTTACTGCCACCATGGCCGACTACTTTGATGCCGTCAAGGTGCAGACGGTCTTCCGCAGCGCACATCGGAAGACCGTCTGCACCTTGACGGCATCAAAGTAGTCGGCGTAAATCGGGCGCGGAGTCCAGTCGGCATGTCCTTGCACGCCTCCTCCCACACCTCGGCGAGTGCCTCCATCCCCCCTCTACTCTTTCTCGTGGCCTTGGATGCAGAAGGGGAGTATATAGTTCATTCTTCCATATGCATGAGCGGTTGTGGGTATGGCAAGGCAAATGAATCTATAAAATGCGAGTAAGATTCAAGCATTGATTTCATTTTTGTTAAATGAAAATGTTGCATGAAGGCGTTATTGTGCTTCAAGTCCTTTGTTGTGCTAATTGCACTGCTTTCATTTTAGGTACATAATTTTTAAAGGACATTGATCTATGAAGGCGTTATTGTGCTCTTCAAGTCCTTTGTTGTGCTAATTGGACTGCTTTCATTTTAGGTACATAAGTTTTAAAGGAGATTGATCCATCCACTAACATCACACGCGTAAGCACATGCAGAATCGTGACTAGCGGTGTCTGACGGTACAACAGACACGTGGCCCCCCTTTTTTGTAACCTTGGATTCTCTTTTTATCATCAATATATCTGCCCTTTTTTGAAAAAAAAAATGCACCTAGAGTAATGGCAGTGGAGAACTTTCTAAGGTCTATACTCACTAGTCAATTATATATGTTGGTCCATTTAGTGGATAAGTTGGCAACATGTGGTGTTTGTTCATGTGGTGTTTGTTCATGGTCAGTGGATATCCTTTCCTAATCGAGTGTATCATTAAGAACCTATTTAGGATTTTGTTAGGCAAAGTAAGGAAGCATGGATACAATACTCTCTAGTCTATATCTCAAAGTATTCACGAGTGGATCCCACCATGCCTCGATTGTGGAGCAATGAGGAGTAAATGGTGTCGCATGTACCAAACAACAAAAAGAAAACGAAGGAGAATGGAGTGATTAATGCAACATGCACGGTTATATATACGGCTACTTTATGGAAGACTCGGCCAAGTATATAACCGTGTGTATAGACACATTTAAAACCTAGAGTGCAGGCAATCGAGTATGTCTAATTACATAAATGCAAGAACAATAAGACCGTCTGCACCTTGATGGCATCAAAGTAGTCGGCCATGGTGGCAGTAAATCGGGCGCGCAATGTAGTCGGCATGTCCTTGCACGCCTCCTCCCGCACGTAGTACACACGCGTACACACTCTCTTCTCGCTCACACGTACGTGTATCTCTCTCACGAGTACGCTCTCTTAAACAAGCATTCTCTCTCTCTCTCTCTCTCTCTCTCTCAAAGATCTCTACTGTGTGACCTTAATATGCTTCTCCTCCTCCTCATTTATAGGCGAGAAACCACTAACTAGCAGATTCCACATAAGTCCCCAAGGGACAAGGGATACTAGACCACAAGGGCCATTGTCGTCCGTGAGGGTAGAGTTTTGATGGGCTGGGCCTTCCAAGTGACGGGTGAAGAAAAGTAACCTTAGTGTTGGCCATTGTGGTCTTACTCACCTTTATTGAGCCATTGACTTTCTCACCAAGCAAAACTCCTTTAGGAGAGTGCAATCGATTATGTTTCATTAGATTTGATAGAGTAATAGCTATCATGATGCTCATCAATGATTTACATTTATAGTAGGAAGGGTTTGTGAATTCATAAAAATTTTCTCAAGTTGTTTAAGCCCCAACACATGTATGAAAATGTAGTATATATTGTTGAGATATCGAGCTCTAGTGAGGCGGTGGACACTGATGACCCGCCTGGGGGATAGGCCCCGCACTTACACCACTGGCATGATTGGTGAGATCTTGGGTGATATGCGGCCAGTGGGATGACAGGCTGTGTGACAGCCACTCTAGAGACTGGCATAGTTATAGCGCCAGCTCATTTAGTCGGGTTCACACTATAGAGAACCCGTGTATGTATTTGGTTGAGTACCTTTCATATTGTGTGTACTCTTATTCTTGTATATGATGTGTTGAGTGTTGAGTAGAGAAGAAGAAGATTTTCAGCCTCTCACCTTGTGTGTTCTCTATTAGGGTTTTGTGAGTGTGTGTGTGTGCTTGCAAGAGCTCAAGCTCTCTTCCCCCCTGCATCTTTTCATGGTATCAGAGCCTGGTTCGTGCTAAGGGCTGAGCTGCAAGCAAGAGAACCACAAGAAGCGGTACGAGGGTAAGAGCTTCAACTACTCTTCCCTATTTGTGTTGGTGACTACACCCTTGTCGAGAGCTCTACGGGAGGCACCGCCAAACGATCTCCGATTGAGGAGCTTTCTTCGCGGGAGTGAAGCTATAGGGCAACTATACAGTCCTTTGGAGTCCTTTGGACTGAGATATTTTCGGGCCAAAAACGCGTTTCGGGCGCGTCTGGACCTCCGTTTTTCAGAAAGCAGGCGATTTCGAGCACTGCGGGTAAGTCATCGATTCTCTGCAGAACTCTGTTTTAAGAACTGCAGGAAGACAGATTGACTGTGCAGACACTGTGGGTGCTGCAAAGAGGTCTACAGTTGCCATTGGGTGTATGTATGCACATTGAAGTCACTGGTTGTGACATTTGAGAGTACTGCAGTACCGCTGTGCAGAAAATACAGCATTTGTGCAGAAAAAACCAGAGTGCAGTTTCTGGTAAAGTTGTGTGTTTGGCAAGATGTCAAATGATGGGATAACTCAGATTGTGGCTGAGAAGCTGGATAAGAATAACTTCCATGCTTGGAGGTTCAGGTTGACGAATTTCCTGATGGGAAAAGGTTATTGGGACTACATAGAAGGTGAGCATGAAGAGGCACCGGAGATACCGGCCGACTGCTGCAGATGTGAAAGAGTTTAAAGACTGGAACCAAGGAGCCAGGAAGGTTATGTATTGGCTTTCCATTAGTATACAGGACACCATGATTGGGCACATTCAGGATGCCAAGTCCCCCAAGGAGGTGTGGGACACCTTGGTAAAGCTTTATGAAACAAATACCAAGGCACGCAAGATACAGTTGAAGAATGAACTTCATACTGTGGAGAAAAAGAGCATGTCTGTGAATGACTATGCGTTGAAGATAAAGGGTATTGTGGAATCCCTTGCATCTATTGGTGTGTCAGTAGATGATGATGACAAGGTGGAAGTCTGTCTACGTGGTCTCGGGCCACAATACAAGGCGTTTAAGACGTCTATTCAGACTCGGGAAAACATTCCCAACTTTACGGATTTGGTGTCTATGCTGATTATCGAAGAGAAGAACTTGGGTGAAGACCAACAGTCTTCACAAAGTAAAAACAGTTCAGAGCAACATGCTTTCTACACGAGTTCAGGAAGAGGACGAGGTAGAGGAGGCCGTGGACGCGGTCAAGGAGGTGGCCGAACAGGTAATCAGAATTATGGCCAGCAGCAGCAGCAACAACAACAGTCCCAGAATCAACAACAACAACAACACGCAGGTGGAAGAGGCAAATTCAGAGGCAGGGGGAGTCAAAGAGGCCGTGGAAATTGGCAAAGGCAATATAATGATACACGTGAATGCTATTATTGTGGTAAGCCTGGACATGTGCAGTCAGAATGTTATAAAAAGCAGGCTGACATGCAAAATGGGAAAGTGCAGCAAAACAACTATGCATCCTCAAGCAGAAATAATGAGGATAATGAGAGGTTGTTTGTTATGCAGCATGTCGTGAATTCCATGTCTGAAAATGTTGATGCAGCACAAAAAGATAATGTATGGTATGTGGATTCAGGCGCTTCGAACCACATGACGAGTCATGGGGAGTGGTTCAAGGAGATGAAAAACCCGGAAAGACCAGGTTTTGTGGAAACAAGGGATGACACTGCTCATCCAATTGCCCACGTTGGAGATGTGCCATTGTCTATGCAGGATGGCAAAGTGAAGTACCTTGCAGATGTACTTCATGTACCGAACATAACAAAGAATCTAGTTTCAGTTGGCCAGATGATTGAGCAGGGTTTGCAGGTTCGGTTTAACCCTGATGGGTGTTATGTTGAAGATTTTAAAGACAAGTGCAGGTTGGTTGCAAAAGGCAACAGAGTGGGCAGAATGTTTACGTTGAATGTAGACATGCCTGAAATGAGTGCTGCAATGTTTGCAAATGATTCAGGAGTTGTTGCAGACACAGACATATGGCATAAAAGAATTGGACATGTAAATGTTCAGAGATTGAAGTCTATGCAGACAAAAGGAATCGTGACAGGGCTGCCAAAATTTAAGGTGGAAGGTATGCAGAAAATATGTGAAGCATGCCAATTTGGGAAGCAAACAAAGCATGTGTTTCCACGTAACAGATATGTGAGCAGAAATGCACTAGATCTTGTGCATTCAGATGTATGGGGTCCTACGAAGACCGTGTCTATGGGAGGCTGCAGGTACTATGTCACTTTCATTGATGACCACACAAGAAAAGTGTGGGTATATTTCATGAAGGAGAAGAGTGAGGTGTTCACTCACTTTCAGAATTTCAGAGTTTTGGTTGAAAAGCAAACAGGGAAATATGTAAAGTGCCTAAGGTCAGATGGAGGGGGAGAGTACTTCTCCAATGAGTTCTCTGAATTCTTGAAGAAGAATGGTATTCGGAGACAGTTCACATGCAGATATACTCCGCAGCAAAATGGAGTTACTGAGCGAAAAAACAGGCACATTGCTGAGATTGCGCGAGCATTGATGGAAGAGAAGAATATGACGCATTGCTATTGGGCTGAGGCTATTTCTACAGCAGTATACATCATGAACAGGACTCCAACTGCAGCCATACATGATGTAACTCCAGAGGAGAGGTTTACTGGCAGAAAACCAGATTTATCTCATCTGAAAGTTTTTGGATGCATTGCATATGTGCATGTGCCAGATGAGCTCAGAACTAAGCTGGATCCGAAAGCTGAAAAATGTGTGTTTATTGGATATTCCCTTGAGCAAAAGGGATACAGGTGTTATAACCCTGCTACACGTGAGCTGAGGGTAAGCAGGGATGTTGTGTTTGATGAGATGAGCAGCTGGTATGTTGCTGAAAAAGAAGCTGTTGGGGCTGATGTGAGTGGAAGGGTGGTTGCACAGAATGCAGGTCAGCAATCACAGTCTTTGAGTGGACCAGGAGAGTCCTCATCTAGTGGGTCTGTTGATAGACCATGGAGTGGCAGGCTGCGTCATAATACTAGCCCTGCAAATGTGATTACTACATCACGTAAAGGAAAAGAGAAAATGGTTGAGCCCCTTGGTATGCCTGACATTTCTGCAGGGCATTCTCATGTTGATGGAGAGTCTAGTGGCTCAGATATGAGCCTTGATGAGGAGCTTGGGATCCCAGCTATGAGAACACCTGGTGTAAAGAAGGCTATGGAAGCCATGAATGAAAAGCTATGAAGATTAGGGAGAGTGAAGAATCCTGTGCAGAGATTTACCTATGATGGTTATGTGGCACATCACTATGCATATATGGCAAAGGTTGTGCAGGTTGTTGAGCCCACATGCATTGATGAGGCTGTTGGAAATGTGTGTTGGGAGAAAGCTATGGATGAGGAGATGGATGCACTATATGGAAATGAAACTTGGGACTTAGTGCAATTGCCTGAAGGCAAGAAAGCCATTGGATGCAAGTGGGTGTACAAAGTTAAACATAACAGTGATGGAAGCATAAACAGGTACAAGGCTAGATTGGTAGCCAAAGGATATGCGCAGACATATGGGATTGATTATGAGGAAACTTTCAGCCCAGTTGCCAAGATGGCAACGGTGAGAGTTGTGATAGCAGTGGCTGCGTCAAAGCAATGGTCTTTACATCAGATGGATGTAAAGAATGCATTCTTGCATGGGGATTTGCAAGAAGAGGTGTATATGTTGCAGCCACCTGGTTATGAGGATGTGGGTCACCCCGAGCATGTTTGCAGGTTGAAGAAAGCCTTGTATGGCTTAAAGCAAGCACCAAGAGCATGGTCTGACAAGATTGCTGAATATCTTGTCACTATTGGCTTTCATGTAGCCAATGCAGATTTCTCATTGTATGTGAGACATGGTGATAGAGGAGTTGTGCTTGTTGTCATCTATGTAGATGACTTGATCATTACGGGGGACCATGATGTAGAGATCTTTGATGTAAAGATCTTGCTTAGACAGAAGTTTGAGATGAAGGATCTGGGGGAGCTCAGATATTTCTTGGGCATTGAGGTGATTAGGTCACCACATGGTATTGGATTACTGCAGAGACAGTATGGCTTGGACATGTTGTCCAAGTATGGTATGACAGGCTGTAAGCCTATTTCTGTGCCATTGGATCAGAATGGCAAGCTAAGTGCAGATTCAGGAGAGATCTTGGAGGATCCTACTATGTACAGGAGCATAGTAGGAAGTTTGATCTACATGACGATCACCAGACCAGATTTGAGCTATGCTGTTGGGTTGGTGAGTCAGTTTATGCAGGTTCCACGAAAACCGCATTTGGATGCAGTGAGACGCATACTGAGGTATGTGAAGTCTACTTTGCATTGTGGACTATTCTATGAGACTGGGACAGAGATATGTGTACATGGGAACACAGATGCTGATTGGGCTGGTAGTATCTCAGATAGACGATCTACCAATGGATTTATGTTTTCTTTGGGGAGTGCTGCTGTGACTTGGAGCAGCAAGAAGCAGCCTACGGTTGCTCTATCGAGTACGGAGGCCGAGTACAGAGGAGCTGCTATGGCAGCATGTGAAGTAGCTTGGTTGAGAAAGCTACTTGCAGATTTGGGTCTATCAGTGGATAGACAAGTTGTCATTTTCTGTGACAACATTAGCAGTATACAGTTGGCCAGGAACCCAGTCTTTCATGCTCGTACGAAGCACATAGAGGTCCACTACCACTTCGTCAGAGAGAAGGTCTTGGCAGGAGACCTTGACCTTGTTTATGTCAGCACAGAGGATCAGGTAGCTGACATCTTCACCAAAGCATTGGGTACAGAGAAGCTCCGCAGATTCAGGGCTTCGCTTGGTGTACATGAGATGGAGTTGAGCTCGAGGGGGAGTGTTGAGATATCGAGCTCTAGTGAGGCGGTGGACACTGATGACCCGCCTGGGGGATAGGCCCCGCACTTACACCACTGGCATGATTGGTGAGATCTTGGGTGATATGCGGCCAGTGGGATGACAGGCTGTGTGACAGCCACTCTAGAGACTGGCATAGTTATAGCGCCAGCTCATTTAGTCGGGTTCACACTATAGAGAACCCGTGTATGTATTTGGTTGAGTACCTTTCATATTGTGTGTACTCTTATTCTTGTATATGATGTGTTGAGTGTTGAGTAGAGAAGAAGAAGATTTTCAGCCTCTCACCTTGTGTGTTCTCTATTAGGGTTTTGTGAGTGTGTGTGTGTGCTTGCAAGAGCTCAAGCTCTCTTCCCCCCTGCATCTTTTCATATATTCCCACATGGCAAGTACTATGCTTTTCTAGTAGTCTCTCTTTTTCAAAAATTTGGACACAAGTGCATGGGTCAAATCTTTATATGCACATGGATTGGGTCTCCTTGAAAAATGTAGTTTTTGTTCTTGCATGCCAATCATTGTGCTTTTTCAACAATCTCTCTTTTTTGAAAATTATGACAGGTACTCATGTGTCGAGTCTTTATGTGCACATGGGTTGGGCCCTTGAATATTCTCATGTTGTTTAAGCCCCAATGCATGTATAAAAATGCAGTAGTATATATATCATGGGCTATAAATATTCTGAAAGCCTATGGTTAAAATCATGGGCCTCTTGAGTATTCTAAATGACTAAGCTTAAAATTATCGTCCTCTTAAATCTTGAATATGATCATATATAGTGAATTTTAGAATATGGTTAATATCATATTTTAAATCTTGAATTGAATCATTTAAAAGCGATTAAACAAACAGAAATATTTTTTTAAGTGTTGAATTTTAAAATTTTTGTATGATAGATGGATCTGTTGGCTCGATGTTCTAATGAGTTTCGACTATAAACACGACCATATTCTGACCAATATTAAGGAAGTTATGGCTAATATAGGAAGCTTTTGATTTACATCTATGCACTAGCACACACTAGAATGGCTATGGTGGGTATGAAGGCTATGCTGCCTACAATTACATACATGATAGAATGGTTCTTTTACTTGTCGGGAATCTACCCATTCAAGGCCTTTTTTTTGACCTTTTAGAAAAAAAAGGGGTCTCACCAAGCCACCATCTGATTTTGCGCCAACTAGAATGGGGGCTCTATGCTCATAGAGCCCCCATTCTAGTTGGCCGCATTATGGTGGTGGTTTGAAGGTTTTGCTACCTACATACACATACATGACAAAGTATAGCTTAACTTGTTGGACAAATTTTAGAGAAAAAAAGGGGGGCTTAGCGAGCCCCCTTCTAGTCTTCATAAACAAAGACTCTGCAAGCCCCCTTTTGATGGCCATCATAGCATAGACTAGAAGGAGGCTCTATGAATCCCCTTATCTTCTCCAAAAAGGCCATCGTAGCCATATGACGAATCCATATTCTAACTATATCTTAATCATATAACTTAATCTAAAAAATATTAAAACTCACTTAATCGTGCTATTTCTACATAGCAATACAATCAAGTCAACCCTCTCAGACATACACGTGTTCCTACACGCGGCCTACGCAAAAAATATTTTGAAAGCGACCGACCTCCGGCAAACCGTCCTTATAAAAAGCCCACTGTCACAATCGTTCACAAAAGTACTACCAGAGAAGGAGAAGGACGGAGACAAACGCATAAAGGAAAGAGACAATAACATATACAAATGGAAGAAAAGAGACAGGACAAAGGCAAACTGACTCACCTCTGAAAAAGTGAGTCTTCTTTTTGGCTGGTTTCCTTCACCCGTGTGTGCTCCTTGTCTGCTCCTTGCACTTAGGTTTAGTGCTCTGTTGGAAGAGGCGGCGACGAAGGAGAGAAAATCTTAGTTTGAAAATGTTTATTTGGAGAAGGCGGGTTATTTTTAGGTATAGACAGGTTGTCGCGTGTAACAGTGCATGTATTTTCACGTTTATAATAAATCAGCCGCATTTATACACGCGATTTTGAGGAGGTAGCCGCGTTTATACACGCGATTTTAAGGAAGTAAACGCGCTGATACACGCAGGATGTCATCAACCTCCTCAAGCATTAAAAAACTGATTATGATTTTGTGTTTGCTCTTTTGTACATAGGATGTCATCAACCTCCTCAAGCAGTTCTGGTGAGGATGAGACAATGCGTCATCGTAATCGCGATGTGTGGTTGGGACAAAGGATCAAGTGTATGTGTAATTGATGTTAAGGATGCATTGTACGAGCGCGTCGAATTACCTTGAATCACATCTCCATGTATGGAGCATGTATGGAGAATGGAATCAAACAGGTTTAGAGGTGAGTAGATGTAAATTGATAGTATTCAAATGACTCATGGTATCCAAATTAAATTAATGGAGTTGTAATATATATACTCTAATTGAAGCAGGATGCAGTACCACACCCTAACATGGTGCCCTACGCGCGGCGAGAGCATAACAAAAATGAATCCAAAGAGTGTTCTAAAGGGCCAATAAGATGAATCCACGTGTTGGAATAACAAAAATGTAAAGAATAAAAGAAAATCCCTAAAAATGAGTAAATTCTCGCACAAGATGAAGAGTTAACTAGTATTAGAGTTTATTAGTTAAAAAATGAGATTTTTTAGTAAAAAATAGAAAGAGTAGAGGGGGGATGGAGGCACTCGCCGAGGTGTGGGAGGAGGCGTGCAAGGACATGCCGACTGGGCCCGATTTACTGCGATGCCGTCAAGGTGCAGACGGTCTTCCGCAACGCACATCGGCTGCCGGACGTGGAGGCCTACATGGATAGACTCCGCGCTCGATTTACTGCCACCATGGCCGACTACTTTGATGCCGTCAAGGTGCAGACGGTCTTCCGCAGCGCACATCGGCTGCCGGACGTGGAGGCCCCTCCACGTCCGGCAGCCGATGTGCGCTGCGGAAGACCGTCTGCACCTTGACGGCATCAAAGTAGTCGGCCCCTCCACGTCCGGCAGCCGATGTGCGCTGCGGAAGACCGTCTGCACCTTGATGGCATGCATGTAGGCCTCCACGTCCGGCAGCCGATGGTGGCAGTAAATCGGGCCATGGTGGCAGTAAATCGGGCGCGGAGTCCAGTCGGCATGTCCTTGCACGCCTCCTCCCACACCTCGGCGAGTGCCTCCATCCCCCCTCTACTCTTTCTCGTGGCCTTGGATGCAGAAGGGGAGTATATATAGTTCATTCTTCCATATGCATGAGCGGTTGTGGGTATGGCAAGGCAAATGAATCTATAAAATGCGAGTAAGATTCAAGCATTGATTTCATTTTTGTTAAATGAAAATGTTGCATGAAGGCGTTATTGTGCTTCAAGTCCTTTGTTGTGCTAATTGTATTGCTTTCATTTTAGGTACATAATTTTTAAAGGACATTGATCCATGAAGGTGTTATTGTGCTCTTCAAGTCCTTTGTTGTGCTAATTGCACTGCTTTGCCCTTGTATATTTTCAATTATTTCTATAATGTCATGCATGTCCATAATCAAATATGCTTACATTAGTCTTTGACTTTGACCATCTTGGTAATTCAAGTGCAAGAGCAAAATAGACATTTTCTTTCACATTTGAGGTCTTATAGCTATTGATGTATCCTACAACATTACCATCTCATACACATCACCAACAATATACACCTTATCTTGAGTACATGTGACCCCTAGATCTTCAAGCATTGAGTAACTTCTTATCCTTAGACAAATTGAACACATTTGTAACCAATGTGAGAATGTGTATTTATATCCTCTATAATGTAGGATACTAGTTCCCTTCCTTACACTTGTCTACAAGAACAACCCTAGATCATCTCCTAATATAGTTGAAGCCTGTACCATGTAACTCACATTATTAATCTAGAATATTTATCCAACTTGGATAGGAAAATTTGGTACTTGAAGAGGATCATCCCTTATTAACACATATCTACTTAAGTACGTCTTTAAAGCTCCCAAAAATTTTGAGCCAAAAATTGTGCATTCGGTTAGTTTTGGAATACACAAGTGAAGCTTAAGTTGGTCCCTTGTAAATATCTTATACCTTAGGTGATTTATTCACCATATGAGATGCTAGGCTTTACACATTTATGCTAGTAGTAGGGATAGTAGGTCTTAGTTGCATGTGGTGTGATCCATTTACTAGTGTATCCTAGATTTGTAGCATAATCTTTAATCTCATATATAGGTGGAACTCTCTTTAAAATCAACATCATGGCACTAAGTATTATAATTAAAGTGTGGAACTTACTTGATGTAGGGCTTACGCCTTGTATCTCTTTGCTCTAGTAGCGTGCTTCACTTCTTTTGGTTGGCCAAGAATTTTATCACTACTCATATTGTATGTAATACTTGACCATTCTTTATTCTTCTCCTCCCATTCACTAACCCCATTGATTCAACCTCTTTGTACCATGGGTGTCCATCAACCACTAACTCTTGTCCATATCAGTCAATTGCTATGACAATGCATGCGTCATAAGCATAAGAAAAATTCTATAAGTATAGTAGTAACTCATCTTCAAGAACATTATCATTTGCATTAATGTTAAATATGGGTGAAAAGATATCGTTTGATGCAGGGTTAACATATCCCTTGTAAGGAGAGTCATCGATGAGGATTGTCTACCTTGCATCGCATCTAAATGCAATTGAAGCTTTAGTTAAGGGTTTCCTCCACAACTAACTTATCTGGTCAATAAATCCTTTTTTTGTGATAGATGTAGCATCCTTCCTAGCCCCAAACCATGAAGAAAGGGAACTCTCTTCTTGTATAGTTTTCCAATGTTGCCACTATAGGCATTACATTATGCTTTATTGCAGTTGACCAAATACCATATCAAATACTTATGCACCAAGGCCTCTAATAAATCAATGCATCTTGGATGAAGTACAACCCACATGTTGCTACATTTTAAGTTTGCATGCCTATTTAACTTGTTAAAGCAACACTACATATAGTAATAATACATTTAAATCTAGTATGATTGTCAACTTTGGCTTTTGTCCATCACTGCCAACTCTACATAGTTACTTTCTATTGTCTCAAATACCATTCTTGTTATTCCGTCCACTGCCAACATTGGATTGGCATGAACACTACTTGTTCTTGTCTCCATTGTCAACCCCTCGCTTGCTTTTTTCTATCAACATTAAGAACAATAACAATGTGTTATATAGCTAGATGCAAGGTGAAACATGCTACAAAATCAATGATTTAGTTTTATCATGAAAACACTTTGATGTATGTTTCTAAGTCCACAAGGATTGTTAATGACAAGTCTTAATGAACGTTTAGTATTGCGTCTAAATCCATGTAGCTGACCAGATAACTTCATGAAGATCTTTCCATGTAGCCAAAATTTTGGAGACCTAGCTATGTGACCAAATCTCCAATGTACATAGCTTTAAGATCTAGGATTGCTTAATGAGATTGAGAAGATTTGTCTTTACTTTTAAATCTTCTAAGCATAAGGAAATGAGCACAATCCATATGTCCAAATCACAAGGCATTGAAAAGGCTTTGACAAGGGGGTGACCATAGAATCTAAGCATAAAAACACTTTTGCAAGGGAGTGACCATAGAGCCTAAGCATAAAAACACTTTGATAGATGTTTCTGATTCCACAAGGATTGTTAAGGACAAGGCTTAATGAACGTTTAATATTGCTTCTAAATCCATGTAGCTGAGCAGATGACTTCATGAAGATCTTTCCATGCAGGCAAAGATTTTGGAGACCTAGCTATGTGACCAAATGTCCAACGCACAAGGCTTTGAGATCTAGGATTTATCAATGAGATTGAGAAGATTTGTCTTTACTTTCAAATCTTCTAAGAACAATCCATATCTCCAAATCACAAGGCATTGAAAAGGCTTTGGCAAGGGGGTGACCATAGAGCCAGAGCATAGAGATTTAGAAGATTTCATTGTGAAGGGTTTACCATGGTGACCAAATCTCCTATTTACAAGCGATTGATCCCAATACAAGGGTATTTGGCTTAACCATAAGCAATGAATTGAGAAGAATTAACATGTAATCAAATCTATGATTCATTACATGCTACACTATCCTCTCTCAAAGCAATGTACAATGCTTACCTTCACATTCTAGTATCTAAGCTCGTATCTTTGAAAACTCCAAGCTATGCTAGTGGTAGCTATCTCTAATCCTTTGCCTCCTCCTCAAGCTATCACCATGAGGTTTCCTCTCTTCTCATAAGAACACTCACTCCTCTCTGCTCTCACACTCATGGGCATAAGTATAAGAGGAACATATACCAAGAATAACGCTCTCTCTCTCTCTCTCTCCAAGCTATGCTAGTGGTAGCTATTTCTAATCCTTTGCCTCCTCCTCAAGCTATCACCATGAGGTTTCCTCTCTTCTCATAAGGACACTCACTCCTCTCTGCTCTCACACTCATGGGCATAAGTATAAGAGGAACATATACCAAGAATAACGCTCTCTCTCTCTCTCTCTCTCTCTCTCTCTCTCTCTCTCTCTCTCTCTCTCTCTCTCTCTCTCTCTCTCTCTCTCTCTCTCTCTCCATAGACATAAGAGAGCAAGGAGATAAAGGGGGATTCTGTCTTGCATTATAAGCATGTTGTTATTTATACAATTGGCCCTTGTTCACAATTGGGCACCCAAAACTTAATGAAAGATAAACTAAAAGCTTACAAGATACATAGAATTGTGGCATTACTAGCCATTCTCATAATTACAACATTTATAGTATTGTGTCATGACACATTTTGTGCTATCTCTCTTATGTAATGGAGAGATGCTAAGTTAACCCAAGATGGGGTTAACATCCCCCCTACTTGATGGAGAGATGCTAAGCTAACCCAGAATGGGGTTAACATCCCCCCTATTTGATGGAGATTCCATCCTTGGAATCTATTGCCAACAGGGCATGCTGCCCTAGATATTCTTTATAGTGGCTTTTCCTTATCTAGAGAACACAAAGGGTGCAGAAGAAAGTATAATGAGGACATTAGAAATAAGTCTTGATCCAAATCACAAAAGCTTTGACCCTTCAAAAAAAATTTGGAAAACACACACATTGTCCATGGCTTTACAAAATGCGGACCTACTATATGCCATGTCAATTTACATAGATTTTTACAATAAAGATCATGAAATAAATAATTTTAAAAGCCAAAAATCTTGATAATTATCGATGTAGACCAATAAAATGTGCCAAATAATACACAAATTTGGAGACACAAATTTGGAGGCTATAGCACCCTACCATGGTACATTTCTCCCACAAAAATCGGGCTTTTGGCATAGTAAGTACACTTTCCCTCTCTTGAACTAAGATAAACAACCCACAAACACACTCTTTGCAATTAGATGATAGATTCAATAAATTGTCATCATCATCTTCACTCTCACTATCACTCTCTTCTTCTATATTGCAAGAACGCACACACAAGAGAGACAATTTGCTGCAAGAACCAAGAGAGAGGGAAAAGACTCGTGTGAGAGAGATAAAGGAATAGGATTTATAACTTCCTTCTCCCCAACCACCCATCATACGAGTCCTCTAACTTCTTTTTATATTATTCAAAAAAGTTTATCATTATATTTGTTTTTAGGACATTAGAAATAAGTCTTGATCAAAATGAGAAAATTTTCAACCCTTTGAAATATTTTTTGGAAGCACACATATTGGCCATGGCTTTACAAAGTGCGGACCAGCTATATGCCATGTCCGTTTACAATGATTTTTACAATAAGTCTCATGAAATAAATAATTTTAATAGCCAAAAATCTTGATAATTATCAATGTAGAGACCAATAAAATGTACTAAATAATGCACAAATTTGGAGGGTATCTTTTTGGAGCACTCTCATTTCCACCTGTAAGCTTGATTTCACTGAGTATTTTCTCATTCTAGTGAGAAATGACTTTTTGGTGTTTGTCTGTAACATTGTCACCCAATTTGTTTGTAAGCCATGTAGTGTGTCCTTAAGATCTTTAACCTGGATCTCATAGTTATCATCACTAGAGCATCTAATTTCATAAATATCATTTGCTTGCACCAGGCCCCTCCAAAGCCACAATTTGTGCTTTGATGGTAGCCTTGAGTTCTCTGTCTTTTTCTTCTAACTTCTTTTCCATGGCTTTATGATCATCTTTGGCATTGGAAAGCTTTGTCTATAGATACAATAATTATGTTTGGGTTTTAGCCCCCTACAGCTCCACCACCTCTGTTTTGTGCTTCTATATTGTGAGGCCTTCTACTTGGATTTGTAGTTGCATTTGTTGGGTCGTGATCTTTCTTCAGTCGCCTCTTGCCTCTGAGATTCCAGCTCTATGGTCAAGAAGTTCTTGAACCTATTGTGGGTGAGGTCATTGGTTGGCTTCTGTGATCTCCTTTTGCCTTTTCTCAGCCTCCTTTATCTATTTCTACCCCATCAGTTATGCATTGAGCCTTGTTGTTATGGTAATTAAAAATCTTGCATATGGAAATTACACTCCATTTGTTCAGAAAGGATACTAAGGTTGGATATGTACACCTTCATCTCATAATCTTCTTGCTCTCTTTGCTTCAGGTATCCTCCACCCTATTATACTTTGGCTTCATGTAGTGGAGAAGTCCCTTTTCTAGTTCCTAGACTGCCACCTGCTTGATTGTTATGTCCATATCTTGTAGCTGTAGGATGAATGGTTTGAAGCTTTCTTCTTCGCTCTATGTTGCTTTCTACTTCTAGTGCCACTTGGCTAAAATGTCCACATCTTCTCTAGAGCTTACTTGAATGCTCTCTCATGCATGCCTCTTAGAAGATGAGGGTTTGATAGAGGCTCGGGTTTGGACTTGGGTGATCAGATCTTCCAATTCAAATGGGTCCACCGCGAATCTCAAGGGGGGACAAAGGGAATTGGATGGTGTGGTAGAGGTTAGCTTTTTTGGTGGCTCTATGCTTCAATTGATAAACTACAGGAGGCTCCTAGAGTGGCATGCTAGGTAAAGTGGCTTCTACATGCACTCTAGAGTAGCAAGTTCTTGTGGGATTGGAGAAGATCATGGAGGAGGACTTGGGGCTTCTTCGACAATACTCTCATGTTCTTCAAGATAAGTGGAAGCGGGCGGGTAAATAAAAAGGGGTCGTTTAGGGATCTTGTTTAGCCTTTTCTTTGTTGCTTATTCCAGAGACCTTAAGCCAAGTTGCGCCACCAACTTCTTTATATTTGCTATAATTTTTGAACCCTCCGATAGTTCCATTCTTATTGTATCATGTTGTAGGGTGGCAAAATTGGGCTCTTCGGGCTAACCTTCCAAGACAATGGAATCCCAACAGCATGGCATAAAATTTGTTTTAGGATATAGGGGTTCACTGCAGGGATTTAATATTCACGTGATCACAAGATTTTTTTGATAATAACACATGTGAACAAGTTATTCACATGTTCTCATGTTACCGTTCACAAAATAACAGGTCACTTGCCATTTGGGAACCCCTTAAAAGCTTGGCTACACATGGGAATAAGCTATTCACATGTTCTCATGTTACCATCTTCACATAATAGCAGGTCAGTGGCCACCTAAGAAGATTTTTTATGCCCAACAAAGATAATTTTTTTATGCCCTTGTGAAAGCTTTGTGAATATAACATGTGATCACAAGATTTATTGTGTTATTAACATATGTTATTAACATGTTCACATGTTCTTGTTTACGTCAGTGAAATCCTTGGTTCACTGCCTTGTTGCCATGCTTTGTAAGGTAGTGTGTGAAAGCCCTACGGAGCATGCTTGCCAATCATCTTGTTCACCCTTGTTGCCATGCTTCATGAGGTAGTGTGTAAAACCCTTGTGGAGCATGCTTTCTCAATCGTCTTATTCACCCTTGTGCAAGCAATAGACCTTGTGCATATCCACTCTGTTATTCCTATCGCGCGACGACGAGCTTCACTTGTGCAAGAAATGAACTTGTGCATATCCACTTGATGGGCTTCACTTACATAATCATGGAGGACACTCTACAGGCCTTCTCGAGCTTGGGATCTTTGAGGGCAGCGACTTAGCTCCATTGTTGTTGACCTTCTTGGGTGGGCAGATGTTAGAGAAATCTTGCTTCTTTGAGAGAAAGATGTGGGCCTAGGTTTGACGAGTAGGCCATAGACCTTGTGCATATCCACTTTGTTATAGCTATCGACAGGCTTCACTTGCATGATCACGAAGGCAACCCTACTACACGCCTTCTCTAGCTTGGGATCTTTGAGGGTAGTGAACTTAGCTCCATTGTCGTTGACCTTCTTGGGTGGGTAAATGTCAGAGAAATCCATCTTCTTTGAGAGAAATATGTGGGCCTAGATCTGATGGAGCAGGCATAGGGCATCCCTACTAAGGTTTTCTATAGAAAAATAGGCCTCTTGGATCCATCCACACCTGTAACCATGTCCCTCTTAGTGGCTTGTGTTGGTAGGAGGCTAGAAACTCTCAGCATAGAATTTTATGTTGACCCTGCATTATAGGTCTCTACCAGGTTCTTGCAAGCCTTATTTTCTCCATGCTTCTCCTTGACCTCGATGTCATTCACCAACTACATGCATCTAGGTGAATTATACTAAAAGTAAACTTTTTTAGGAAAGGGAATAATCCTCCTTATAGTGGCATTGCAATGATAGCAGTTACATTGGCAGCCTTTGGCTCAGCTAGCTCTTAAAATTCAAACCTTGGATTGTTTGGAACTGCCTAGAGGCCTACCACATCTCTGGGGTTTGTAGCATTATACTTTGGTACAAGTAGTGTAGGGGATTTCATATTAATTTTTTCTGGAGGCTTATAGTGACAACCCAAGCTACTATGGTCAAAGAGACAACCCAAGCTACTTACACTATAATAGGAACCTTACATCAAGGACCAAGAGGATCCAAAATAGGTCAGGCATTGGGACAATTCCACACCCCATAGTATTCCCCAACCGTACATAGCTACCTTCCACAGTATCCCAACTTACCTCAAGGGGGCAAGTGCAATATCCAGTATAATGCCGGATTGTCACATCGACCTACTAGAAATACCCATACTATCCCTTGTAAACATTACCTCAACCTACACCTACACCACCATCAACTACACTAACCATGAAAGATATTTTAAGGATAGTAACACAAATAGGGAGGGGGTAGCAATAGGACTCACAACAACTCCATCACCAGCCAACCAACGGTGGTGCCAAACCCTAGATAACAAAATATTATCAAACTGATGCAAATTGCAAAATGCAAAAGTTTAATGTGAGAGGACATCCCATTGCACACTTGGAAGTGTTTGATCAAATGCGTGATACATGTGGTTGATCTGATGACCTGGTAAAGGTGAGTGTCTTCAACCTCACCATGGAAGGGAAGGCGGGACAGTGGTTCTGATCATTGAAACTAGAAAATAAGGCTGATTTTGACACCTTCAAGATTACATTCACAATTGGGTATTCCCATCGAGAAACCTAATGGAACCTAGTCGACCAACTCTACTATGTCAAGCAACTAGATAAAGAAACTTTTCTTCTATTAATACAGTATATCATAAAGATAAGAGCATATACTATAAGGGAAGGTACTCTCCTATTAAAACTTACAAGGTCGATCCATAGTGTGTAAAGAGAACATGGGGGGGAGGGAGAGCTTGGGTTCTTTACAAGCAAACACAGATACACACTACATAGAGCAAGACACGAGAGACATGGATGGCTGAATTTTCTTCTATCTTCTTCTCTTCTATACAACCATTAACATAAAAGAGATAAATATTATATACTATAAGGGAAAGTACTCTCCTACTATAATATATAATGGCCAGGCCATAGAGTCAACCTGACTATATGAGTTGGCCCTATAACTATGCCATAACTATAGTAATTCAAAGTGGCTATCACATAGCTTGCCATCCACCATTGGTAGTATATTAACCATAATCTCACCAACCATTTCAGTGGCACTCAGGGGGTGCACTACTAGAAAACCCTAGGTATCACGTGCATTCAAGAGGTATTCAAAAAACCCCTTAACTAAAAATTTTCCCCTAATAAAACAACCCTTCTTTACTTATGAACTAAATGATTTTTTTCTAAAGTTGAATTTAAAACCCCCTCCTGTTAATGTAATCGTGTTATTTTTTTTAATGTATAAAATTAAAAAACCCCTCTTGTTGAACACACGTGGTACCCTAACATTTTTTAAGGTGAACTCCCTGAGCAGTGGCATAAGTGTGGAAGCTATTACCTAGGTCAGTCATCAATGTCCGCAACACTAGGTGAGCTTGATATCTCAACACTCCCCCTCCAGTAGCTTAACTCCACACATTGTACTCCAAGCAAGCTCCTAAACCTATGGAGCTTCTCTATGCCTAGTGCCCAATGCCTTCATGAATATGTCAGCCACCTAATCCTCTGTGCTAACATGTACCAGATCTATGTCACTTGGAACCTTCTCCCTCATAAAGTGATAATGCACCTGAATGTGCTTCGTTCTAGCATGGTATACTGGGTTACTTGCCAACTATATTCTACTTATGTTATCACAATAAATGACAATAGCCTTATCCATGGACTCACCCATATCACAAAGTAGCTTCTAAAACTAAGCTACCATAGCAGCACCCATGTACTCTACTCTATACTTGACAAGTCTGTTAGCTGTTTGTTACTGCTCCTACTCATAACAGCACTCACCCCTGTACTCTACTCTATACTTGACAAGTCTGTTAGCTGTTTGTTACTGCTCCTACTCATAACAGCACTCACAAAAGAAAACATAAAGCCATTGGTAGATCTCCTTTCTATGACACTCCCCATGTAGTTGTATTTCTGTAGTACCAGCCTCAGACATTTTCATAATTAACTATGAACTTTATAAAAATATTTACAAAGGTTAAATCACATGAGAAGTGATGGAAATTGAGAAGAAGAGATCGCATCCCAGATCTTCCATGGACCAAGCACAAATTTCAATCAAAAGTTTAGAACAATAAATCATAAAAGAGGCTAAGGCAAGTCAAAGAAAAGATAAAGAGGCTAAAGATAACTCCCAAGAACAAGAAAGGATACCAAAGTAAAAGCTTTAAGCTTAACTAGAAAGAAGCCAAGGATCTCCAAAGACAGAGATCTCTACTAAGAGTATCTAAGGACCACCAAGAATCTCCTAATTATGGCGATGGCTTAGCCTTTTTCTTTTTATTAGTTTATTGGTGACATAAGGTCCTATACCATGAGAACCAAGGCATCCTCCTCAAGGTAACACCATGAGTAACCAAGTGTCCTATATGGCGATAGTTATCCCATGAGAACCAAGGTATTGGCCTCAAGGTACCACCAAGAGTCTTACCAAGATTCTATATGGCTATAGTTATCTTCTTGGTCTCTATTTTTCCTTTCTTAGTATTATTATTTTTTAAACCTACAGCTCACCTAAAGTTCACTAAATCTTGAGTGGAAGTACTTGGCAAAGTTTATTTTTTCAAGTTAAGGTTTACCCAACTGATTCCATACAGCAAAAGAGAGTAAATTATAACTAGTACCTATGTCAAGTAGTGCATTATAGTAGAAAGCCTGACCATAAGGGCTAGGTAATTCAATCACTGTCCTGAGAGGTGGAATCATTGTCATCTACTACCTCTCTAATGTATGCTTGTGAAACTTCCATAGGATTTGCTTGAAATGCCCCTAGTTTGTGAAGTGGATCATGAATTTGAGCTGGTACTAAGAGCACAACTTACTACAAAGACGGCACATAAGATGTATATTCTTGAAGCCATTGAGGTTTAAGAACAATTGAGGTAGCACTTCAAATATGACTTCATCTAACCTAGTATATCTCCTTGGGGTGGTTATGTGCTTTTTGAGAAGAAGAAAGATGGAACCTTAAGGTTATGTATTGATTAAATAAGCTAATAAGTATCTAATCCCCAAGATAGATGAGTGTTTGGACCATCTTTATGGTGCTCAAATATTCACAACCATTAATCTAAAATCTGGGTGCTATTAGAATAGAATTAAGGAGAAATCTAGTAGTAGCCATTGATGTTGATATTCCAAAGACCGCCTTTAAGACACGGTATGGACATTATGAATTCATAGTAATGCCCTTGGCTCTTACAAATGCTCCTTTAACTTTTAATCAAATGGTGCAAGAAATCCTCAGGGGGTATTTAAAGACATTAGATCATTTGGGAGAAATCTTGTTTCCCACTTTTAGGAAGATTTGGCCGTATTTACAACTAGTAGTGTCCATTTTTTCATTGAAATATCAAGTACAAATTATACAATATCTTGTCTTGATCACTATTTTGAACTAGTAGTGTCCATGTTTTTATTGAAATATCAAGTACAAAGTAGATAATATTTTACCTCGATTACCATACATGATAGCTTTTTATAGATACAATTTTGCAAAAACCAATATAAAACTAATTTGGCTACCCTTTTACATGAGCTAGTAGCATGATGGGATGCTCGAGAATCGACTAAATGGCCATATGTTTTAAGAAAATATTTAAAGCCATGCTAAGGCAAACAAATGATTGCTAGCATCTTCTTTGTGTGTATAAATGCCATAGAACTCAAATTTGAATCAAGTGTACATCATCTCACAAAACATATGGTGTTGAAATCATTAAAGCTTAACACTAGTAGAGATTTGATTATAAAACCACATATTTCAAGCCTACAAAGATAGATTGTCCCATGGTTCAATGTTAACTTGAGAAATCCTCTATGTTGAATATTTGGCAAAGTTTTAAGCACTAGGCAAAAATCTTCCCTTGTTTCTACATAAGTTTAAAATTGGTTGCAAATGATGTTAGATGTGGTGTTTAGAGACACCATTTGCAAATTTTTAATACACACATTCTCTTAGGATGTAGATTTCAAAGTACTCGTACACACAATTAAAAAGATTTCTCATAGATGATGTGGTGTTCAAAAATACCTTATTAGCTATTCAAACACTCATTTTGTATGCACATAACCACTTATCTAAGGTAAACACGAACAATAAAATTGATGAGACTCATTGCGTTGACAAGGAATAATTAAATTTTCAAGTAAAACTATAGTGATTAATCGAAGTCATAATCAAACAAATAGCTCTTCTTCACACTTGGGCACCCAAAACTTAATGAAAGATAAACTAAAAGCTTACAAGATACATAGAATTGTGGCATTGCTGGCCATTCTCATAATTACAACATTTATAGTGTCGTTTTGTGACACTTATTGTGCCATCTCTCTTATGTAATGGAGAGATGCTAAGTTAACCCAAAATGGGGTTAACATCCCCGGCCCCTACTTGATGGAGACATGCTAAGTTAACCCATAATGGGGTTAACATCCCCCTATTTGATGGAGATTTCATCCTTGGAATCTATTGCCACAGGGCATGCTGCCCTAGATATTCTTTATAGTGGCTTTTCCTTATCTAGAGAACACAAAGGGTGCAACGAAGAAAGTATAATGACCTCCAAAAATTGGTATTAATCATGTCTTCAAAGGTGGTGTGCATGTACGATGGTAGGGTAGTGCATGCGCTGTCCATGATAGTAGTACATGATTATATTGTCAGAGGGCCATTTATTGAGGTCAAAGCACATGTCTTCCTAGTTGTAGTTGTGGACATAATCTTGAATCGCATGAAACCACCATCATGGAAGCACCATGGACCATGGATAAACCATGGTAAAATTCCTATTAGAAAATCAAGCTTCAAGTACACCCTCATGGATTATTATAATACATCATGAAGTTCTCCACCCAAAACATGTCTCTTGAACCAAGGAAACCACCCACAAACACTTCAATCGCCTCTTGCCTCTGATATTCCATCTCTATGGTCAAGAAGTTCTTGAACCTATTATGGGTGAGGTCGTTGGTTGGCTTATGTGATCTCCTTTTGCCTTTTCTCAACCTCCTTTATCTATTTCTACCCCATCAGTTAGCATTGAGCCTTGTTGTTATGGCAATTAAAAAGCTTGCATATGGAAATTACACTCCATTTGGCCAGAAAGGATACTAAGGTTGGATATGTACCCCTTCATCTCATAATCTTCTCTCTCCTTGCTTCAGGTATTCCTCCACCCTATTATACTTTGGCTTTAGGTAGTTGGAGAAGGCCCTTTTCTAGTTTCTGGACTGCCACCTGTGTTATGTCCATATCTTGTAGCTGTAGGATGAGTGGTTTGAAGCTTTCTTCTTTGCTCTATGTTGCTTTCTACTTCTAGCACCACTTGGCTAAAATATCCACAGCTTCTGTAGAACTTACTTGCATGCTCTCTCATGCATGCCTCTTAGAAGATGAGAGTTCGATAGAGGCCCAGGTTTGGACTTGGGCAATCACATCTTCCAATTCAAATAGGTCCACCGAATCTCAAGGGGGGACAAAGGGAATTGAACGGTGTGGTAGAGGTTAGCTTTTCTCGTGGCTCTATGCTTCAATTAATAACTACAGGAGGCTCCTAGAGTGGCATGCAGGGTAAAGTGGCTTTTACGTACACTCTAGAGTGGCAAGTTCTTATGGGATGGGAGAAGATGGTGGAGGAGGACTTGGGGATTCTTCAACAATACTCTCATGTCCTTCAGCATGAGTGGAAGTGGGTGGGTAAACAGAAAGGGATCATTTAGGGATCTTCTTTAGTCTTTTCTTTGCTACTTATTCTAGAGAGCTTAAGCCAAGTTACGTCACCAACTTCTTTATATTTGCTATGATTGTTGAACCCTCCGATAGTTCCATTCTTATTGTATCAGTTTCTAGGGTGGAAAACTTGGGTTCTTCGAGCTAACCTTTCGACAATGGAATCCCGATAGCATGGCATAAAATTTGTTTAAGGATATAGGGGTTCACCACCTTGTTTGCCATGCGTTGTGAGGTAGTGTGTGAAAGCCACTACAAGGGATCGGGCTCATACCCGCGCTCCTAGCCGCTAAAAATGACTTGTGAAAAAAAGTAGCGGGCCTGTATATCAGCGCGTGTATCATCGCAGCCACAGACATGCATGTAAAAGCGCGTGTATAGGACCTCACAGACGCGCTCATACACGGGTGTATTCACGCGTTCTACTCAGTTCAGATGTACTCAGATGCGTTGATACATGCGTCTATACACGCGTTTTTTTAATTTAGATGCGCTTATACACGCATAACTGTCAGTTTTGACGCGTTTATACACGCGTATTTTACAGATTTTCCACGCATATACACGCGATTTTTAGCAGTTCTGACGCGTTTATACACGCGAACAGAGAGCAAAAAAAAAAATCCAGATAGTGCTATTTGGTGCCTGAATACTGTTCCAGCATTCCAGCGCCCAATAACACTCTGGATTTTTTTTTTTTGGTGCATTAGACCATCCACGAAGAACATATGCACGAGGGAAATTAAGACAAGAATGACATGAATGCATACATTGTCAATACACGATTCAAGACAGACATGAGTGTAATACTATCGATTCACGATTCAATATTACTATCAAAATTTCACACATATATACAAGGGAGTCTATATCTCGAAGTAGCCCATGGCTTCAGTTTACAAAAAAATATATACAACCACATCCTCAATATGGAATGTGATACTATAAGACTGAGTACTACTCAGACCCAGATGATGACTCGGTGCTCCCTCCATTCTCAGATGAGCTCACATCGGTCGGAATGTCCGATGAGTAGTGCTCACGTCCACCCTCTGCAGTGGCGGCAGGTGGATCATCAGCAGCTTGTGCCTGTTCAAGTAATATATAGTATATAAGTATATATATATGTAATTCAATAAACCAAAATCATTCGTTTAGAATTTTCAAGTACCTGTCGACCGTATGGTCTCATGGCCATCTCAAACTGCGCGTCCGTAATATGTCCCTCGGCTCTGAAGATGGCCCACGTGTCACGTATGCTATGCCGGCGAGCATACGCAGTATCGTGGGTTGTGGGCTTCCTCCCCGTAACTCGTCGCTGCATCATAATCAACACACTTTGTAAGATTAAAACAATCATAGAATCAATGAATTAAGTAAACAATCAAATAAAGTGGCAAGATACGAACTCTGCCTCCCATGACTCGACGCCGCTAGATCCGAAATGCGAGGATCCAATGGTCTCCATCTGGATCCATCGTGCCTCCACATGCTGCCTGCTCTTCACGCCACCCTCTGCTCATTTCTTTGCCTCCTTCCACTCGCGTTTGTGCGCAGTGGCAGGTTTCTCGAGAGGATAGCCACTCGCAGCTACATTTAGCCGGTCATCGTACGCGAGTTTTTTAAGGTGATATCTTTTATTACTTAAGATCTCCCTTATTCGCGTCCTTCCCCATACATCTGAGAATGTAGCATGTGGGGGATTGGGGTACCGACTATGTACAGCCTCTATCACCTCCCCAACTAATCGGCTATTTTGATCTTTAAATTTAATAAAACAATTTCTATATGAGTTTGATACTACCCCACGCATGTACTCCATTACCTCCCTCCCCCTCGCATCCATCACTATCCCGCCCCTATCCGTCACATCATAGCAGATCACTCTCTCCACCTCTCTCATCTCCTCCTCTTTCGAACTTTCTCCTCTAACTCTTCTCCCTCTATCTCCTCTCTCACCGCGTGCCCTACTACCTCCCCCACCTCCCCCACCTCCCCTACGTCTTCTTTCTTGCTCGGTTTCCTCTCGTGTGTGCTCCTTCTCTGCTCCCTCCTTGCACTTAGGTTTCGTTTCTGTTGGAAGAGGCAAAAACGAAAGCAGTGTTGATATGTTAGTTCAAAATCTTTATTTGGGGAAGGCGGGCTATTTTTAGTTTAAACAGACCGTCGCGTTTATAAATGCGTGTATCTTCGTGTGTATGATATTTAGCTGCGTTTATACATGCATTTATACACGCATTTATAAATGCGTGTATCTTCGTGTGTATGATATTTAGCTGCGTTTATACACGCATTTTGCAGGAATTACTCGCGTTAATACACGCGATTTTTAGGAAATAGCCGCGTTAATACACGTAATTTTTAGGAAATATCCGCGTCAATACACATGATTTTTATACTTTCATTAAAAACATATTATGATTTTGTGTTTTCTGGATTGTACATAGGATGTCATCAACCTCTTCAAGCAGTTCTGGGGAAGATGAGACAATGCATCATCGTAATCGCGATGTGTGGTTGGGACAACGGATCAAATGTATGTGTAATCGATGTCAAGGATGCATTGTACAAGCACGTCGAATTACCTTGAATCATATCTCCATGTATGGAGAATGGAATCAAATAGGTTTAGAGGTGAGTAGATGTAAATTGATGGTATTTAAATGACTCATGGTATCCAAATTAAATTAATAGAGTTGTAATATATAAACTCTAATTGAAGCAGGATGCAGTACCACACCTTAACATGGTGCCCTACGCGCGACGAGAGCACGCAAAGCGTCGACGAGATGATGCTGGAGCTTCGGGATCTATTGTTAGAGATGAGTGGGAAAGGGATGACAATAGCCCTGCACCCCACGAAGTTGTGGAAGAGGAGGTGTTTGATGATACGGTGCGGAATCTTTTTAAGGATGATCCCAAAGGTATGGACGACGATGATATGGAACAAGAGCATCTTTACAAGGCTTCATCGACACCGGTGTTTGAAGGGTGCACATTCTCTGTTTTACGTGCTTCACTTGAACTACTCAATATACAAACAGTTTATGGATGGAGCAATGCAAGTCTTGACGCATTATTGAAGTAAGCATTCTAACTTACAAATTTGAATTAGTGGTTTAAGGTTTAAGATTTAAGACTAATTATAATTGATGATATTGAATGCAGGCTATTATCAAACATGCTTCCAAAGGAAAATAGACTACCCACCTCAAGAGACATAGCGAGGCGCTATGTGACATCTCTTGGAGGACTGGATTATGATCGCATACATGCATGCGTCAATGATTGCATTCTCTTTCGTGGGACGTATAAGGAGGCTCGACATTGTCCCACTTGTGGTGAAGCAAGGTATAGAACAGATATGAAGAGTTTCGATGTACCTCGTAAAGTCTTGTGACACTTTCCTATAATTCCTCGCATCAAACACATGTTCAAGTGCAAATCCATAGCAGAGCTCATGTCATGGCATTCCTCACATCGATCAGATGATGGCATGTGGAGAATTCCCGCAGACACCCCTGCTTGGAAGCATATTGAAGATGAGTGGCCCAGCTTTAAAACAGAGCCCAGAAACTTGAGACTTGGCCTAGGTATGGATGGAGTGAATCCATTTGGTTTCAAAAGCACCGCATACAGCGTGTGGCCAGTTGTGTTGGTGAATTACAACCTTCCACCATCAATGGCGATCAAGAAGGGACATCTTATGTTATCTCTTCTAATTCCAGGGAAACATAAAGTCAAGCATATGGATGTTTATCTTGAACCGTTGATTGATGAGTTGGAGGAACTATGGAGAGGTGTTGCGGTGGTGGACATTAGTAGGCCTCCCTCCTCTCAACACTTCGACTTAAAAGCAGTGTTGATGTGGACAATGCATGACTTTCCAGGATACAACGATTGTTCTGGTAAGAATTCTAATTACCTCCCTACTCTAATACTATTGGCTATATATATTAATTATACATATTGACTTTATTATTCTAACTTTTATTTATATTTTAACAAGTTTGAAAACATCGGGTAAACATGCATGTCCTGTTTGTGGCCCTTCATTAGTACATAAGTATGCTGACGGTTTGTGTAAGACCATATTCGATAATCATCATCGATTTCTCCCCTAAGATCATCCTAAATATGTTGCTAGTAAGAGTAACATTCCTCCACAAACACTTCGTGCAAAAGATTGGAAGCGTATTTGGGAGTCTACAACTATTCTTCCTCCAGATGGCATGAACAGGTATAGTAATGTTTTTTCAACCTTGTTTTGTGAAGTCTCTAATTGGATTAAAGGTCACATAGAGCAATCCCTTGTGTAGATACTCCATTTTTTTTCGGCTGCCATATTGGACCCATCTTAAGATCAACCATCTTCTTGATCCCATGCACATCTTCAAGAATGTGGGATCTGGTATTTGGGAACATATTATTGGCAAACGAGACAATGTTAGCGTACGTGAGGACTTGCGGGTCGCAGGACGTATGCGTCAAGCTTGGCCACAAGAGGTGGGTGGGCACGTTCGTCTTCCGCCTGCACCATGGATTATATCAAAGAAAGAGGAGAAGCAGGTAAAGCAAGCCATCACCACTTTGCGTACTCCCACTGGATGCATGAGATCATTGAAGGGAGCCTTTACAACCACTAAGAAAAGAGGCGTTGAGCAACTATATGGGTTGAAGTCCCACGAGCGATTGGCACAAGATGCTTCAAGTAAGTGTTTTCCAAGTCTTGTACGTTGAAATTAAATTTTGTAATGCCATAAACCATACATACATGTGCTCTTATGTGCGCAGTTCATACTACCTACTTGCATCGACCATTATGCAAATAAGAGTTTGAAAAAATGTATTTGTAAGATGGGCGAGCTTGTGAGGTATGCAAAACCCATGTCAGATCACCCTTGATTATACCTTGCAAAATGAACGTGCATGAGATATAACGTACTATTTATTTATTTTTCAGATATGTTAGTTCCAAAGCAATTGATCCAACCACGTTGGATGATGCACGTGTTATGGCAGTGGAGGTGGTTTGTTTGGTAGAGGAGACTTTTCCGCGAACCATTCTCACAAGTCAACTACATCTCATTGTGCATTTAGTGGACGAAATCGCTTTATGTGGTACTGTGCATGCACGTTGGTGGATGTTCTTCCTAGAGCGCTTCATGAAGACCTTAAAAGACTTTGTGAGGCAAAGTGCAAGGCCTGAAGGAAGCATGGCCGAGGGTTGGTTGATACAAGAGTCTCTTGTATATATTTCAGAATTTCTTGGTCAGGTGGACAGCTCTTTGCCACGACTATGGAGCAATGAAGAGGACTTGAGGATGACCTTTATTGTGCCTCAAGGAAAAGGACAGAGTAAAGTAATTGACAGAACATTGATTGATGATCTCAATTTCACTTGTATCCTTAATAGTGATGTGATGAGCAGATGGGTTACAAGATATGAGGATGCAAAGACAAAAAGGCAAGCAGAAAGAGCTCTCTTTCGGAGGCAACATGGCTCTCGGAAGGCGTACCCTAAGCATCTAGCAACACTTCCGAATGATATCCATGTTGATTGGTTGCATGAGGAAATGGAGAGAGCAGAGAGCGACGAGGGGCTGCATATCAAGGCGGAAGAATGGGAGTATGCACAAGGATGCATGTTAAAGGTACATAGAACTAATGTTTTGCATTAGTTGTAAGTGATTTGCTTTTAATATTTATTCACATTGCTTACACAAATATTGCTTCTATTTTGGTCCAGTGCACTATGTTCAATGCTATATGGTGTGAAGGCAAGCATTTTCGAACACAAAGAATTGATGAAAAGAGAAATACACAAGATTGCGGTGTCATTAGTAGCTTTGAGGGAGCTAATGGAAAAATGGATGATTATTGTGGCATAATCCAAGACATATTTAGGCTTGACTTTCGTCGCTTCTTTGTGTATGTTTTGGATGTCAAATGGCAAATGAACGTGGTGGAAAAAGGGCCTGATGCAACGATAAAACGCCATGCAAGTGGCTATGTAACTATTGACTCTACAAAGTTTTGGCAAACAAAGAAAGATAGGCTCGTATTGCCATAACAATGTGAGCAGGTATGCATTTTTTTACTAATGTGTTTCATGTACATATATATCTAAGCTCGCGTATCCCTTGACTTTTGATATGCTAATTAATTACTGTACTATGTGTATTTGAGTAGGTTATCTATCTACCAATGGTGCATGACATTAAATGGTGGTACGTCATCCCTATTGCACCACGTTCCAAAGTGATGTATAATACATTCACTGATATGGAGCATATGGAGAATGTAACAAGCCGCAATGAAGATGATGTTGAACATGCCAATGAAGATGTTGTGATCGATGATCAAGAAATAAGAGATGATCATGATAATGAGGATGAGCGTGCCATTTCTCATGATCATGAGAATGACCCTACCATTGAGGATGATGGTGATGTTGATGAGGATGATCAAGACATCGATACCATTATCAATGGAGTACAGAATATCGATAGTGGAATAAATTTAATCGTAGCCTTACAAATTGATCAAATGGATATTAATGTTGATCGTTTGGCAAGGATGGATCTTATTGAAGATGAGATCGAACCCTAACCAATCCGTCAAACTGTACGTTCTAAATTGATGACATTTCTATCATCTCATATGCATGATTTATTTTTGAATATATTTCATTGTTGTAAATGCATGTAGTGGGATTGTGTAATGTTGTATACTATAATGTACTATGAGATTGTTTAAAGAAAATAGTTCTTAATTTTGTAAAAGAATTCAGTTTTTCTTCAGTTTTTTTTCAGTTTTTCTTTACCATGCGTGTATTAATCCGTGTATGGTGGCGTGTATTAATCCGTGTATGGTAGCATGTATTAATCCGTGTATAATAGCATGTATAGATGCGTGTATTACTGTGTGTATATAAACGCATTTATACATGCATTGATAAATGCAAATATACACGTGAACTTAAATGATAAAATACACGCGCCCGATTCTATTCAAATACAGACACGACCATACACGCGCTCGTAATTTATCGCGTGTATGAAACGCGTGTATGGCAGCATTGTCTTGTAGTGAGCCCTATGGAGCATGCTTGCCCAATCATTTTGTTCACCCTTGTTGCCATGCTTCGTGAGGTAGTGTGTGAAACCCTTGTGGAGCATGCTTTCTCAATCGCCTTGTTCACCCTTGTGCAAGCAATAGACCTTGTGCATATCCACTCTGTTATTCCTATCGCGAGATGATGGGCTTCACTTGTGCAAGAAATAGATGGGCTTCACTTACATGATCATGGAGGAAACCCTATACGCCTTCTCGAGCTTGGGATCTTTGAAGGTAGCGAACTTAGCTCCATTGTTGTTGACCTTCTTGGGTGGGCAGATGTTAGAGAAATCTTTCTTTGAGAGAAATATGTAGGCCATAGACCTTGTGCATATCCACTTTGTTATAGCTATCGATGAGCTTCACTTTATTATAGCTATCGATGAGCTTCACTTGCATGATCATGAAGGCAACCCTGCACGCCTTCTCTAGCTTGGGATCTTTGAGGGGGGGCTGCAAACTTAGCTCCATTGTTGTTGACCTTCTTGGGTGGGCAGATGTTAGAGAAATCTAGCTTTTTTGAGAGAAAGATGTGGACCTAGGTCCGACGAGTAGGCCATAGACCTTGTGCATATCCACTTTGTTATAGCTATCAAGACGAGCTTCACTTGCATGATCATGAAGGCAACCCTACTACACGACTTCTCTAGCTTGGGATCTTTGAGGGCAGTGAACTTAGCTCCATTGTGGTTGACCTTCTTGCGTGGGTAAATGTCAGAGAAATCCATCTTCTTTGAGAGAAATATGTGGGCCTAGATCCGATGAGCAGGCATAGGGCATCCGTAAATAGGCCTCTTGGATCCATCCACACCTGTAACCATGTCCCTCTTAGTGGCTTGTTGGTAGGAGGCTAGAAACTCAACAGAGTTTTATGTTGACCTTGCATTATAGGCCTCTGCTAGGTTCTTTCCAAGCCTTATTTTCTCCAAATTCTCCTTGACCTCAATGTCATTCACCAACTAAATGCATCTAGGTGAATTATAATAAAAGTAAACTTTTTTGTTATCCACTATCTCATTGTGGTTGAGGATTGTGCCCTGGCACTAGTGCATGAGTGCTGGTCCATGAGTGGTTTAAGATGTCCAAGAGAGCTTGCTTTTTGGTGGACCTACTTGGCTTTTCCCTTGGATCGCTTCTTAGAGGTCTCCTCCCATCGACATCGATGATGACGAAATGGGTGACCCTAGTTCCTTATACCATGGATCGAGTTGGTATCTTTTCACCATGATGCTAGTGAGGGTTATGGTCATGGGACTCGAATGTCATGCAGATATAGAAGGTCGACACAGGTGGAACCAAATTCAAAGAAAGGTAAAAAGTGAAAAATAGAAAGAACAATGCAAATAGAAGGGGCACTCATCTATTTACAAGCAAGGAGAATCATGACTACTAAAAGGACTTAATTCAAAGGACACATGGCACCATGTCCTTGGCATGGTAATTCATGCACTGTGATCACACGAATGATTGGCATCATTTCACTGGCATGGGAATGCATACAGTGTGATAACACCAATGATTGGCATGATCATGTGAACAGTAGCCGTGATCACGATCGTGAACAATGGTACACTCACATCAAGTGAGAGGACAAGATATCATAAGATCCCATCCTTACTAGTCACAATACATCCCTTAGGGTTCGAAAAAGATTAGTTTTGCCCATTCTTTATGGTGTGATTATGTAGGTGTGGGAATCACGATCGTGATGATTCAACCGAAATCATAGTGGCAAGACTGTGAGGTTATGGCCATGTTAGGATCCATATACGATCATGATGCAATGTAGGAGTTATTATAGACTTTCAGGATGACTTGAGAAAATGTTACGGGACATTCACTAGTGCCATTATCCAAAATCGATCGTAGAAAATGGCACTAGTGCCATTATCCCCATTGGGTTATGGAGAATGGCAATTTGAAGTGAAGGCAACAGCTGGAGACACTCACTTGGGTGGTGAGGATTTTGATAATCGCATGGTCAATCACTTTGTCCAGGAGTTTAAGAGGAAGTATAAGAAAGACATCACTGGGAATGCCCGGGCCCTCCGCAGATTGCGGACCTCGTGTGAAAGGGCCAAGAGGACCCTGTCATCTACTGCCCAGACATTTCAAAGGGGTGTTAGATTGTTAGCAAGTTAGTCCTTCTGGGCGTGTGCTTCAAGATTATCATGATTTTCTTGCCTAATGCTCCATGAATAGACCCCAGTATATCTAGACAAAGATCTTATTATATATAAGGGTTTGTTGATGTACCATCTACAATTCTTCTGTGGAACACAACTCTTGCTCCATCCATAGAATCTGTAGTAGGTTCTTGTGTGAACATGTCCTTTTTGGACATGTGTTCTTGTGTGTGTGTTGGTGACAACTTTACACTTAGTGTAGGGAATTTTGGAGTTCACCTATTTTACCCCAGTTTGGT
This sequence comes from Cibotium barometz, assembly GCF_041138505.1. Classification (NCBI taxonomy): domain Eukaryota; kingdom Viridiplantae; phylum Streptophyta; class Polypodiopsida; order Cyatheales; family Cibotiaceae; genus Cibotium; species Cibotium barometz. Next base: position 48,757,940 of record NC_141080.1, on the reverse strand, counting down.
TGGCATGTATTGTGATGTTTAGTTGGGAAGGTTGTTCTAGCTCTTGTTTAAGTTCTTATGGCTTCTGAGTCACATTTTCAGTAGGCACTAATTTCCATTACAATTCCTACCTAGGCTCAACCTTGGGAATAGTCAAACTTAGTGACCTTAGATTTTCATCTTGGTCCTCTTTTGAGTGCCCATACCTGCTTTGTTAATCAACTTAGAAAGGTGGTGTTCTTGACTAGGACCCATTCCTACTTTTCGTTCCTTTTCTAACTTTTCCTAACTAGTTTGGTTGTTGTAGTTTGGCTAGGACCCATTCCTAATTAGTGTTCCTTTCAACTTTTCCTAACTGGTTTGAGTTGTGGTAGTTTGGCTGATTGGTGGTTGATGTGACAAGTTGTTTACAGAGATGGCTTTACTTCAGGGCTTTGTTGTTCCAGTATGTATACTTTTCTATTCCCTGCATAGTATCCCAATACCTTTAACAATCATTTGGGAACCCCCAATAGTGATGAACATGAGGCTTTTGGTTCCATAGACAAGATACTTAGAGAATTTTTGGTAACCGATCTAATTTGAATAGAGTATCATCTGGTAGTTCGTCTCATCAATACTAGTGGTGGCAAGTTCTCCATTAGGTATTTTCAACATGTGGTATACTAATATATGTTGCGAACCTTTCCTTACTATGATAGTAGTAAAGCCAAAATCCATTAATAGCAAACAATTAAAAAAATGAGTAATTCACCCCATCATCCAAGGCCCTATTAACAAGATATAACAAAGCACATGATCTATAAAGAAAATAAACTTATTAGCCAATGTCTGTATTTTTTCACTACATACTCTGTGGCTTGTCCTTCCCTCTCTTGGTTATAGTATAATTCATCTCAGCTTCATTAAGATGTTGACTCACAAAGAAGATTGGGTAATCTAATTTATGCTCTCTGGAGCTGTACCAAAACACACCTAATTATGAAGTATGATCCATTGATATACACATGGAATTTGAGATCCCAATTAGGTGGTGTCAAAATAGGTACACCAGCTAATCCCCTCTTCCATTCTGGTGACACTCCTCAGTCTATTCAAAGATCATAAAAAGCTTATACAATGGCATAGTAATATCAACATAAAACACGATGAAGCATCGATAATAGCCCATGTGTCTCATAAACCGTTATACTCCCTTGTAGTAGTTGATGGGTATGGTGGCAGCTCTAGTATGAGTTTTACCTTAGTATCATCTATGGAAATCCCATTTTTGGACACTATATGTCCCAATATCACTCCATGATTTACCCAAAATTGGCATTTCAGAGGATTTTAGGATATATGATATAATCAAAACCATTTAAACACCCTTTTTCAGACAAGATAGATGTTCCAACCATTGTAGATGCACAAATTTTATCGATGAACATTTCCAGTCATTTTTGTAGGTAATCCTTGAAAGCGATACTCATTAATCCCTAGAATGTTATGGGAGCATTGGTCAGTCCAAAGGGAATGACCTTATACGCAAAGGTCCCCCATGTGGTGGTGAAAGTAGTTTTATGTTGATCCTCTAGTGCAATTGTCGATGTGAATGCACACCTACCTTTGGAGAAGTCTACTAGTATGTCTAGGGTACATGAGACATCTAGTAGTGATGATGTGAATCCATGGTCATGGAGATTCAGACCTGATGTGAGCACTAATAGTAGTGCATTGGACAAAGACAAGAAGAAGATTGAAGGCATTGGCATTGGGAATGTAGATTTTGACTCATCTAGTTTAGAGAGTCTTGATGATGAGTTGGGAATTCCAGTGATTAGGACAGCTATGGGATATAATAATTATGTACCGCCACATGATGCTAGAGTTCATGGATCTAGTAGTGACCCATAGCCATTGAGGAGCTCACAAAGGGTGAGATATCGAGGAGATATCTAGTGTAGAGATTGACATATAGAGTATATGCTATGCATTATGCAAACATGACATCTATGGTGAAGAATGTGCAGCCTACTTACTTTGATGAGGCTTTTGGCAAAGAAGCTACTAGGACAAAGCTATGGATGAAGAGATGGATGCATTGGTACATAATGATACATGGGATTTAGTTTCATCACTAAGTGGCAAGAATGTGATTGGATATAAATGGGTTCATAAGGTCAAATGTATGCCGGATGGATCTGTGGAAAGTTATAAGTCAAGGCTAGCTGCCAAGGGATATACACAAACTCATGGGCTTGATTTTGATGAGACATTTAGCCCAATGGCTAAGATGGCTATACTGTAAGATCTATGATTTCATTGGCTACATCTAAAGGTTGGGAATTACATTTAAATGGATGTCAAGGATGCTTTCTTGAATGGAGAGTTGTAAGAAGAGGTGTTTTCTTGAATGGAGAGTTGTAAGAAGAGGTGTTTTCTTGAATAGCCATAGGGTTATGTGTACACTCAAATTTTCCCACACATGTATATAGATTGAAGAGAGCATTTTATGGGCTGAAGCACGCACCACGTGCATGGAGTGACATGATTAGCAAGTATCTCATTAGCATTGGATTCACGTTTTCTTTGTTTGGTTCCAACATGTTCCTGAAGAATAAATTGTGTTCTCAATGTCTAACAAAACAGTATCTTACTAAACTATTACTCAATCAAAATTACATTAAAGAAAATTTATATTTTTTATAATAATTCTTACCTTGCATGTTACACTCTATGCTTGCATCCTCCACTATTTGCTTTCAATTCTACAAGATTGCGAACTTTCTTCTTTATTTGTCTTTCACCTAATAGAGTTTCTTTGCTTCTTGATTCTCGAAGTTTCTCTTTTGTCTTTTGCAATTCTTCGGCCTCACTTGCAAAGTAGTTCCTTCAACTTTTAACACTCAGCAATCTTTTCACATTTGTCTATTGCTTCTTGTTGATAGAAGTGTTTGTACACATCTGCAACAACTGTCGAGTGAACCCAAGCAAACCTTTGCAACCATCCCCTACAAATATTAAGTGTGATTTTGGATTGAAAAAAGAGAAAGTACAGTTTGTAATTGGGCATTTGTGATAATTTGAGCCATCACACCATAGATCAATAGGGTGCAATCCGCATGACCTCATGTTCTCTCTCTCCATAGCACCAATGCGTGGACTGTTTCTCCATTTTTAAACTAGAGCATAATCTGCTTCAGGATCTATATGAAGATGATAAAGCCTCTTTGGGTTTGAAAGTTCACCTCCTTCTATTTTTTAAGTTGTCTATTGGCTAATATAAACGAGACCTTTTATTGTACAAAACTAGGACTAATGGCGCAAAACTTATTTTTTTCCCTCCAAATTTTAAAAATTCGATGAATTTAATATTTGATATTAAATAAAAAATACCTTCAGTATGGTGTGTACAATAGTCAGTGTTCATTAAGATGATGTGTAACGTAGTTAGACATTCTTGACATCAAATAAATAGGAAAATATAGAATTTCTTAGAGGGCCCCAAAATGAGTTCCGGTTTTCCCTAATGTCTTCCCTAATGACACGTTAAAGGTAAGCTTTCTTCGTTTGGTTATCCTTGAGCTAGTGAGTGTAGTGGGTTTAGGCTTTCCATTCTTATGAATGGAGTCTATATATAGTCCTATGCATAATCTTATACATAAGATTCTATGCGTAAACACTATGCATAATCTTATGCACACAAGACTCTTTACAAAGTCATCTGCATAAGACTCTTTACAAAGTCGTATGCATAAGAGTCTTTTATATATTTTTAAATGCATAAGAGTCTTTTGTATATTCTTATGCATAAGATTCTATTGCATAGTCTTGTATATAACCCTTATGCATATGACTCTATGCTCCGAATCTATGATCCTTTTCCTTTTTGTATCCATGATTTCTAAAATGCAGTCATATGTATGCATATGTTGCTAATGTATCGCCTTATGTATTTTATTTTTTTAGGTTTTTATGATCTTCATCAAGCTCTCTTCATTTTCTGGTAATAAGAGATCTCACCACCATGCTCTTTGCTATTGCACTCTACGGTGCTTGTGGAACTTTGTTCAAGATATGTTTTTTTTCAAATCTAAGACAATATTAGAGAGTTTGGGAAATTTGCAATTCCCACTTTGCAAAGATTTACAAATGGGGAGCATGGTGAACCCTATCAATATTTAGTCAAAACCCCCTCATGTAGCATATCCTTAGAAAGCTTTTGACGTGTAGGTTCTAAATGTACAATCTTTGACAAATTTCAAGTTGGTGATTTTCACTTGGTGTGTAACTTAGAATGACTATTGTTTGTGAGTTATCTAAGTAAGCCTAGGATCGTCATTTTCAAAAACTTTTAAAGAAGATGCTTCCTCCAAATAATAGCATACTCAAATAAATGGAAAAAACAAGAGGAAATCTAGCTACACTTGGCATAGATTACAAATGGATAGATGCATGTACTAATGATTATATTCTATTTTAAGGTGTTCATAAACAAGGCCATCAATTTTCGAAAGTGCATAACACCTTGGTATCAAAATGATTTGCAACTTACAAGGATTCCTCAAAATTATTTTTTAAGGCAATTTCCCATTATTGTATGCATTCACACATGTTTTGATGCAAATCCATTTTCAAGCTCTTTGATCACATGGAGTGCACAACATCAATCCATCAACGTATAATGAGAGTCCTGATGGATTCAGATGCTTGGAAACATATTAACAAGCAATGGCTTAAATTCAAAGAGGATCCAATCACTTGAGGCTAGGATTAGGGATGGCTGCATTTAATCCATTCGGTGTAAGATTGACATCATGGAGCATATGGCTGATCATGGTGGGTGAACTATAATCTCCCTCCTTGGAAGTCCATCAAGAAAGACCATGTGATGCTTGCCCTTGTTATGCCCGACAAACACAAGGTGAATAATATAGATGTGTACTTTAATTAATGAGCTTAAAATATTATGGCACGGCATCCAAGTGCATGAAGTGTCACGACTGCTTTCATAACGTAGTGTGGAGGTGAAGGCAATTTCAATGTGGAAAATGCATTAGGACCTCAATGAAAGGCTTCTTGGGCCCTTTTATTTGGCAGTTTAAGGGAGTCAAACCTTTTCTCTTAAGAAGAAACGTTTTCTAATTAGAAGCTTCAAAACGGCTACTTTATTCGAATTTGAATTTTGGGGGGGAAATGGAATTTAAAATCTAGCGGATAAAACCATATCATGTAACATATCTATGGAAAGCTCTTGATGCGTAGATCACGGATCTATAATCTCCGCTCAAATCGGAGCTTGTATGTAGAAGTTATGGAGGTCCGAAAATTGTAAAATTGCCCCCCTCCCTTTTTGGAAAAAAAGTGCACCCTTTGACCACTCTTACACCTCTCTTAAAAACCCAACATTTCAGTCCACATGGCAACCCCCCATTTGGCTATTCCTTAATCACCTTGATTAGGCTTGGGCAAATTAAAGGGCCCAAGAAGACCCCATTCACTTCCTAATGCATGTCCTTCCAAGGTATCATGAGTGTTGCGGTATGCTTTTTATCTTACTTCTCCATTTTTACAAAGGCATAGATTCGTGTTTTGTAATGGATAGCTCTATCATGATAATTAAAAGGTTTCACAACTTTCGGGCATAGTAGTTGCCCAATTTCTAGACCATCACTTTCGGGCATAGTACTTGCCCAATTTCTGGACCATCACTTGTTATATCAAGGTTGAATCATTTATGAAAATCATCACCAATTTCGTCCACCTCATCATGAGAAGTTGGTGCCATCTTTAAAAGGAGTACCACCACTCACACTATACATAGGGCCTTTTGGAGAGAAGTATCTCCTTTAAATCTCTAAAAACAAGACAAAAACAGAGTACACCACAGGAGCATATATAAGAACATGGCGTCTCCTTGAAATCTAGTCTACAAATGAGACATAACGAGTATAGGAGGGGGGCATATATAAGAATATACCATCTCCGTTACACACATCGATGATCACATTCTCACGAGAGGCATAGATAGTAACATAAAAACTTGCACTTATCTTATCTTCAAACCTTTTACTCACGATACTCTCTAGTCTATATCTCAGAGTATCGTTCTCACACGAGTGGATCCCACCATGCCTCGATTGTGGAGCAATGAGGAGTAAATGGTGTCGCATGTGCCAACAACAAAGGAAAACCAAGGAGAATGGATTGATTAATGCAACATGCACGGTTATATATACGGCTACTTTATGGAAGACTTGGCCATGTGTATAACCATGTGTATAGACACGTTTAAAACCTAGAGTGCAGGCAATCGAGTATGTCTAATTGCATAAATGCAAGAACAATCCTAGAAACAAAGCTGAAGCAAGGTATCTCCTTTAAATCTCTAAAAACAAGACAAAAACTGAGTACACCACAACGGGAGCATATATAAGAACATGGTGTCTCCTTGAAATCTAGTCTATAAATGAGACAAAACGAGGGGGGCATATATAAGAATATACCATCTCCATTACGCACGTCGATGATCACATTCTCACGGGAGGCATAGATAGTAACATAAAAACTTGCACTGAACCTTTTACCCTTGAAGTATACATCAACCTCAAAAACCTTATAAAACTCATCTTGCAAAGGGACGAAGACTCCTCGTTAAGTATGCTGCACTATGTAATTAGCAACCCTCTGTCCTCGTTATGCCAACGCAATGGAGAGCACACCACATCAAACTCAAAAACCTTTCTAAACTCGTCTCGCACGCCCAAGAAGGGACCATAACCTTATTCAATGGTAATCATAATGTGATCTACATGCTGTGCTATAGTGCTTCGAGATAATTAGGTCGTTGGCTTGACGATGACGCCTTCGTGGGTGCAAGACTCGCGGTAACCGACTGTCTCGAGGAACTAGGCAAGGCAGCTTGACATGCAAGAGGAGAGGACGGCCAGGTAGGTGCGCACGCACGGCTGTTGGAGGGCAGGGGCACAGCTGTTCCGAATGGCAACGATGAGAGAGACACAGCAAGCATCCAGGCTTTCCGTCATTCGGGCGACATGATTGATGGCATCTTGGAATGTGGGGCAAGATGAGTCCTCGGTGCTGTACACGATGGAGGGTAGGTTGAAGTAATCGCCCACAGCGTTCTCAACGCGGCAGGAGATGAGGTCATTGCATAAGCAGATGTAGTCCATGGCAGTGTTGCGGAACTGCTGAATGAGGGGGTTTGGCATACATGCTTGTTGGAGCTCTATATATGGCTCACTCTACCTAACTCGGTCTCATCTATATATATGTATCTTGTCCTCAATATGAATCAGTCTTTGGGAGCGTACATGATGTGTCTCTTGTCTCGTCTCTTTCTCTCTACATTTCAACATGGTATCAGAGCATCTATAAGGGAAGCATCTATGTCTTCTTATTAAATTCATGATTATAATTTCATGTCTTACAAGATTATTCTTTGATTATGTGTTGTCTACATGATTTTATAGCTTAACTTGTTGTAATTAGAGTTGTTTCTTAATCGCATCCTTAAAACCAAAATCTATCAAAAAAAGTTTGTAGGTACGTAGATTGTATTGTGCTGGTGAATCCTATCAAAAAAAGTTTGTCAAACGGAGTTGTGAGTCAAAAGTTATGACAGTTCAGGCAAACTGCATCTGTAACAGCAAAACAGGTTCTTTGAATAAGCAAACAGGTTCTTTGTGTGAGCACACAGGTTTCGTCTTCGTCAAGCCTCTTTAGGAAACCGCCAAATCTAGCTTCTTCGTCAAGCGTCTTTAGCAAACCGCTAAATCTAGCTTTTTCATCAAGCGTCTCTTATTATTTTGCTATTTTTAGCAAAACGACCAATCTAGCTTTTTCATCAAGCGTCTATCAATGAATCTTGTGTCCCACGTCTCGCTATTTTGAGGACTCTTTTCTTATTGACGTCTCTTATCTCTTGCGGTCGTCCTTGTCTATGGTGTGCAGATTTTGTGATTTTATCTTATACGTCTTCTCGCAGATAGATATGGCTATGACTGTTCTCGTCAATGGTTTTCCTTCTGGCCAACGTTCTATTCCTTCTTTTCAAGGCCAAGGGTTTCCCGGTTGGAAAGCAAAGATGCTGTTAATTCTTGAAGGCGATGAGCTTTCAAATGTTGTTATTGGCGATTCTCTATGTCCGTCTCAGCCTACTATTCGGGATTCTGACAACGTTCTTATCACAGAAGGCCCTGTTTTTGATGCATGGCGTCTTGCTTATATGGATTGGCAGAGGCGTGATAAAGCAGCTCGTCGGTACATTCTTTCTGCTCTTAGTGATTCTCTCATGCTTGATGTGTATGACTTTCCTACTTCCCATGACGTATGGGATTATCTTATGGCAAATTTTCAGAAAAAGTCTGTTTTACAGAAACACTTTATTTGAGAGGTTTGCTTTCAAAGTTACAGTATGAAGTTGGTACTGCTATGACGGGGCATATTGATTCTTTCAAATCTATTATTAATCAACTTGCTGCTGCGGGTGATCCTGTTCCACGAAAGCAACTTATTACAATTCTTCTTGATACGATAAAGGATCCGTCTTATGACAACATTGTTACCATTCTATCTAACAAGGACGGTCTTGATTTTGACCAAACTTGCATATCTTTGATTGAGTATTCTCAACGTCAACAACGATGTAGCATTGGTCATGATGCAGCTATGTTTTCACAACAAGAGGAGCCTGAGTCCCAACAGTTGGAACGGGCCTTATATGTACGAAAGCGTCCTTTTCAACGAGGAAACCACAGAGGTGGTCGTCGTGGTGGTAGTTTCTCTCGTCTCAAATTTCCTAACAAGCATTGTTCTTACTGCAATAGAAATGGTCATACTGAAGATGACTGTTGGGCACGTCAATATGATGAAGAACACAACATTACCACAAAACAACCACGTTTATCTAGAGATTCTTCTTCTTGTGATTATTGTGGAAAATCTGATCATCCCTCTTCCATGTGTTTAAGCGTCGATTTGATGTAGATCGAAATCGAGCATATGCAGCCGAGCATCATGATAATGATGTGCCTGAAACAAGTTGTGTTTTATGTTCAGTTCCCCTAGACAGAATACTTCATGTACGTGATGGTTCACTTTTCATTATTGATTCTAGTGCTACAGGAAATATGACATATGAATCTAAGTGGCTACATAACTATCATTCTTTACCTGTTAAGCATGTTGTTTATCTTGCTGATGATACAACTTGTCAAGTCAAGGGCATTGGAGATTTATATCTTGGCACCTTATCTTCTTCAACTCGAGTTTTACGAGGGGTTTTACATGTCCCAGAACTTCAACGTAATCTTCTTTCAGTTGCAAGACTTGTTGATCTTGGTTTGTTTGTTGGATTCGACCACACCAAATGCCGCATTGAGAAAGATGGAGAGATTATCGCAACTGCTTCTCGTAATGGTAATTTGTTTGAGCTCTCTCTCAATGATGTTGTAGCAAATGTTGTCACTGCTCCAGGTGATCATGATTGCAAGATATGGCATCATCGCTTTATTCATGCTGATTTCTCAAAGCTTCTTGATCTTCATCGTCAAGGTCTTGTACGTGGCATGGATCTTAAAGCTCATCCTCATATGGGAATCTGTGAATTTTGTGCTCTTGGCAAACACAATCGTAAACCCTTTCCTCTCTCGAATTCAGTTCATTCTCATGATTTATTGGATCTTGTTCATACCGACATTTGTGGACCTTTGCCTCCATCGAGAACACAACATCATTATTTCATTACATTTATTGATGATTACTCACGGTATACAGTTGTTTTCTTGCTTCGACAAAAATCTGAGGCGTTATCTGTTTTTAAGCAATTTCAGAAGGCTGCGGAACTTCAAACTGGTCGTCGCCTCAAGAAACTTCGCAGCGATAATGGTGGAGAATATCTGTCTCGTGAGTTTGAGAGTTATTGTACGGACCATGGTATTCATCATGAACATACTATTCCATATTCACCTCAACAGAACGGTGTTGCTGAACGTAAGAATCGCACTATTATCAATGCTATACGATGTATGCTGATTCATTCTGGGTTATCTCGTGTTTTCTGGAGTGAAGCTCTCTTGACAGTAGTCTTTGTTCAGAATCATCTTCCTACTACTGCTCCTTCTGGTAAGATACCCATCACAGCATGGACAGGTGAAATTCCTTCTGTATCTCATTTTCGAACCTTTGGATGTATTGCTTATATTCATGTTCCTAAAGAAACACGAGCAAAGCTTGATGCTCCTGGGCTTAAAGTTATTTTTATTGGGGATTCTGACACTTCCAAAGGCTACAAATTCTATGACCCGTCCTCCAAGAAAGTGCTTGTGAATCGTGATGCTATTTTCAATGAACAGCTTACGGGCGGTACATGGTCCATGGATGATTTTGATGATACTAAATCTTTGCTTCAAGCTTTTCCATTCTTGTGTGATGATGAATCTTCTTCTATAGAGCAACTTTCCTCTTCACAACCATCTAAAGAGCAACTTTCCTCTTCACAACCATTGATTCCGAATGCTGTCATTGATGATGTTGACATTTTTATTGATCTGCCTATTGATTTTGAGCATGGTTCTTGTCATGTTTATGATGAAGATTTTGATGCATGTTTTCTCTACTTCTGAAGATCCTACCACGTACAGTGATGCTATATGTTCTCCACAAAAGGATCAATGGCAAGAGGCTATGGAAGCAGAGTACGATTCTCTTATCTCTAAAGGTACATGGATACTCACTGAGCTACCTCCTGGCCGTACTGCCATTAAGTGTAAATGGGTATATAAGACAAAATTTAAAGCAGATGGATCCTTTGACAAATTCAAGGCACGTTTAGTTGCCAAAGGTTATTCTCAAGTTGCTGGCGTTGATTATCATGAAACCTTTTCACCAGTTGTTCGCATTACTAGTATTCGGGTTTTTGCTGTTCAATTCGACTTAGAAATTCATCAGATGGACGTGCGCACAGCTTTCTTGAATGGAGATTTGAATGAAGAAATTTACATGGAGCAGCCAGAAGGATTTGTTATTACAGGTAAGGAAGATCTTGTTGCTCGTCTTCATAGGGCCTTATATGGTCTTAAACAAGCTTCACGGGCCTGGTACATCAAGTTTGATCTTGTTCTTACCTCCCATGGCTTTCTCTCGCTCTTCTGATCCCAACTTATTTACCAAACACCAAAATGGTAGTTTTGTAATCCTTGCCCTTTATGTGGATGATACAATCCTTGTTTCCAATGATTTAGGATTTTTACACCAAAATAAGCAGTTGTTATCTTCGGCATTTGATATGGTGGATCTTGGAGAGCTTCACTCGTGTCTTGGCATTCAGATTCAAAGGGATCGCAGCAAAGGTATTTTATTACTTCGACAGTCAAAGTTTATTGAAGATACTATTAAGAAGTTTTGTTTGGAATATGCACATTCAGCAACTACTCCTTGTCTTACAAGTTCCATGAAAAACACTTCTGACGGTGGTGGCCAGCTTGTTACAAATCAACCATATGCTAATTTGGTTGGATGTCTTCAAGTTGTTGGTTTGAACACTCGTCTTGACATTTTGCTTATTGCTAACTATCTCGGGCAACATCTTGCATGTCCTTCTCTTAAGCATTGGTCTTCAGCAAAGCGCGTGTTGAAATACTTGAAAGGCACTGCAGATTATGGTTTGGTTTATCAACGACAATTCACATCCGACTCCATTCCATCTCTTTCTCTTTTGGGTTACACAGATGCAGATTGGGCCAGCTCACATTTATCTATGCGATCTACTAGTGGCAATTGTTTCTTTATTAATGGTTGTCTTATTTCTTGGACCAGCAAGAAACAACGTTGTGTTGCAGTTTCTACAACCGAATCTGAATATGTTGCGGCATCGCTTGCAGCTCGTGAACTCATTTGGCTTCGACAAGTGTTGACAGATATTGGCCATTCTCCTCTTTCTAGTACACCCTTGCGGTGTGATAATCAGAGTGCTATTAGTCTTGCAAAAGACTATGTCCAACATAACAAGTCAAAACATATTGCTGTGCATTACCATTATGTTCGATACGAAGTACGCAAAGGCACTATCATGATTGAACATTGTCCAAGTGACCAGATGATTGCAGATATTCTTACCAAAGGTCTCAATGAGTCACGCTTCATTCTCTTGCGCTCAGAGCTTGGAGTTGCCTCGGGCTCACTCTTTCTAGATTAGGCTCTTTACTCTTATGGTAGCTTTGTACATATATCATTGTAATCTTCTAGACACCATGCACTTTGCACATTTCACAATTGCACACTATGACCTCTTGGTCCTTTTGTATATTTGTACATAGATACACAATGCACTTTCACATCATTACTTCTGGTTCATATTTTCACATTTGTATAGGGGCTTGGGTTTTTCCCTTGTACTCCCCAAGGGTTTTTTCATCCATAGCTAGAGACCCTTGTTTGAGTGGGGGTGTTGGAGCTCTATATATGGCTCACTCTACCTAAGTATCTTGTCCTCAATATGAATCAGTCTTTCGGAGCGTACATGATGTGTCTCTTGTCTCGTCTCTTTCTCTCTACATTTCAACAGTGCCCTCGTCCAATTCGATGCCGGCCGCATACTCCACGAGGGCGAATGAAGGGAGAACGAAAGAGGCTTGGCGGCGGATATCCATGTAGGCCTCCACGTCCGGCAGCCGATGTGCGCTGCGGAAGACCGTCTGCACCTTGACGGCATCAAAGTAGTCGGCCATGGTGGCAGTAAATCGGGCGCGGAGTCCAGTCGGCATGTCCTTGCACGCCTCCTCCCACACCTCGGCGAGTGCCTCCATCCCCCCTCTACTCTTTCTCGTGGCCTTGGATGCAGAAGGGGAGTAATCAAACTGATGGGAGCGGTCTTGGTGATCAGTGTGACCGTTGCGGAGGATCTCCATGACAAGGTCAGCGTGCTGCGCGCTGGCGGCGTAGTCGGAGCCGAGGGCATCGGGGTGGTCGTCATCATCGTCGGCGATGATGAGCCAACATATAATCTTGGTGACGTGGATGAGGCGTGTCAGCATGCCGTTGGGTATGCTTCGGCAGAGCAGCAGGCAGTCGACGAGGAACTGGCGGGCGGCGGCGGATGGAGGCTGCGCCACACCTAGGACCCACCCCTCGCAGTGCTGCCTCACGACCTCGTATTCCGGATGCAACAGTGAGGGGAACGAGCAGCGCAGCGGGGGCACTCGGAAGCTGAGGTCTTCACCAGAAGGCAAGCGGAAGCTGCTAGGTGAGCTGCTGATGACAGACGCGGCAGCAGGAGACACAGCAGAACAGGTTGGTGGGCTGCTGGTGACAGCCGCGGCTGCAGCAGCAGGGAACACAGCAGAATCGGACAGCTTGACCCCTGCAGCAGCTTCAGCCTCCATCTCTCTCTCACACACACACGCACGCACGCAGTACACACTCTCTTCTCGCTCACACGTACGTGTATCTCTCTCACGAGTACGCTCTCTCTCTCTCTTAAACAAGCATTCTCTCTCTCTCTCTCTCTCTCTCTCTCTCTCTCTCTCTTACAGATCTCTACTGTGTGACCTTAATATGCTTCTTCTCTAGCAGATTCCACAAGGGCCATTGTCGTCCGTGAGAATAGATTTTTGATGCGCTGGGCCTTCCAAGTGACGAGTAACCTAAGTATGGGCCATTGTGGTCTTACTCCACCTGTATTGAGCTACCGAGTTTCTCACCAAGCAAAACTCCTCTCAAAACTCCTTTAGGAGAGTGCAATGGCTAATGTTTCATTAGATTTGATAGAGTAATAGCTATCATGATGCTCATCAATGATTTACATTTATAGTAGGAAGGGTTTGTTAATTCATAAACATTTTCTCAAGTTGTTTAACATGTATAAAAATGTAGTATATATTCTCACATGGCAAGTACTATGCTTTTCTAGTAGTCTCTCTTTTTCGAAAATTTGGACACATGTGCATGGGTCGAAGCTTTATATGCACACGGATTGGGTCTCCTTGGAAAATGTAGTTTCTGTTCTTGCATGCCAATCATTGTGCTTTTTCAACAATATCTCTTTTTTGAAAATTATGACAGGTACTCATGTGTCGAGTCTTTATGTGCACATGGGTTGGGCCTTCGAATATTCTCATGTTCTTTAATTCCCAACGCATGTATAAAAATGTAGTAGTATATATATCATGGGTTATAAATATTCTGAAAGCCTATGGTTAAAATCATGGGCCTCTTGACTATTCTAAAAGACTGTGTAAAATTATCGTCCTCTTAAATCTTGAATATGATCATATATAGTGAATTTTAGAATATGGTTAATATCATATTTTAAATCTTGAATTGAATCATTTAAAAGCGATTAAACAAACAGAAATATTTTTTAAAGTGTTGAATTTTAAAAATTTCGTATGATAGATGGATCTGTTGGCTCGATGTTCTCATGAGTTTCGACTATAAACACGACCATATTCTGACCAATATTAAGGAAGTTATGGCTAATATAGGAAGCTTCTCATTTGCATCTATGCACTAGCACACACTAGAAGGGGATTTCTGAGCCCCTCCCTTTTTTTACCCCTAAGTAGCCATGGCTATGGCTATGGTGGGTATGAAGGCTATGCTACACCTACAAATATATACATGATAGAATGGTTCTTTTACTTTTCGGGAATCTACCCATTCAAGGCTTGTTTTTTTTAAACCTTTTAGAAAAAAAAGAGGGCTCACCAAGCCACCATCTGATTTTGCGCCAACTAGAATGAGGGCTCTATGCTCACAGAGCCCCCATTCTAGTTGGCCGCGTTATGGTATTGGTTTGAAGGTTTTGCTACCCACATACACGAAAATGACAAAGTATAGCTTAACTTGTTGGACAAATTTTAGAGAGAAAAAAAGGGGACTCATCGAGCCCCCTTCTAGTCTTCACATACAAGGACTCTGCAAGCCCCCTTTTGATGGCCATCATAGCATAGACTAGAAGAAGGCTCTATGAGCCCCCTTATTTTCTCCAAAAAAGGCCACCGTAGCCATGTGACGAACCCATATTCTAACTATATCTTAATCATATAACTTAATCTAAAAAATATTAAAACTCACTTAATCGTGCTATTTCTACATAGCAATACAATCAATGTATATTCTTGAAGCCATTGAGCTTTAAGAACAATTGAGGAAGCACTTCGAATATAACTTCATCTAGTCTAGTATATCTCCTTGGGGTGGTTACGTGCTTTTTCAGAAGAAGAAAGATGGAACCTTAAGATTATGTATTGATTAAATAAGCTAATAATAAGTATCTAATCCCCAAGATAGATGAGTGTTTGGACCATCTTTATGGTGCTCAGATATTCACAACCATTAATCTAAAATCTGGGTGCTATTAGAATAGAATTAAGGAGAAATCTAATAGTAGCCACTGATGTTGATATTCCAAAGACCGCCTTTAAGACACGGTATGGACATTATGAATTCATAGTAATGCCCTTGGCTCTTACAATGCTCCTTTAACTTTTAATCAAATGGTGCAAGAAATCCTCAGGGGGTATTTAAAGACAACATTAGATCATTTGGGAGAAATCTTGTTTCCCACTTTAGGAAGATTTGGCAATATTTACAACTAGTAGTGTCCATTTTTTCATTGAAATATCAAGTACAAATTATACAATATCTTGCCTCGATCACTATTTTGAACTAGTAGTGTCCATGTTTTTATTGAAATATCAAGTACAAAGTAGATAATATTTTACCTCGATTACCATACATGATAGCTTTTTATAGATACAATTTTGCAAAAACCAATATAAAACTAATTTGGCTACCCTTTTGCATGAGCTAGTAGCATGATGGGATGCTCGAGAATCGGCTAAATGGCCATATGTTTTAAGAAAATATTTAAAGCCACGCTAAGGCAAACAAATGATTGCTAGCATCTTCTTTGTGTGTATAAATGCCATAGAACTCAAATTTGAATCAAGTGTACATCATCTCACAAAACATATGGTGTTGAAATCATTAAAGCTTAACACTAGTAGAGATTTGATTGTAAAACCACATATTTCAAGCCTAAAAAGATAGATTGTCCCATGGTTCATGGTTAACTTGAGAAATCTTCTATGTTGAATATTTGGCAAAGTTTTGAGCACTTGGCAAAAATCTTCCCTTGTTTTTGCATAAGTTTAAAATTGGTTGTTGCAAATGATGTTAGATGTGGTGTTTAGAGACACCATTTGTAAATTTTTAATACACACATTCTCTTAGGATGTAGATTTCAAAGTACTCGTATACACACAATTAAAAGATTTCTCATAGATGATGTGGTGTTCAAAAATACCTTATTAGCTATTCAAACACCCATTTTGTATGCACATAACAACTTATCTAAGGTAAACATGAACAATAAAATTGATGGGACTCATTGCATTGACAAGGAATAATTAAATTTTCAAGGAAAACTACAGTGATTAATCAAAGTCATAATCAACAAATAGCTCTTCTTCACACTTGGGCACCCGAAACTTAATGAAAGATAAACTAAAAGCTTACAAGATACATAGAATTGTGGCATTGCTAGCCATTCTCATAATTACAACATTTATCTTTCATGACACTTATTGTGCTATCTCTCTTATGTAATGGAGAGATGCTAAGTTAACCCAAAATGGGGTTAACATCCCCCCTACTTGATGGAGACATGCTAAGTTAACCCATAATGGGGTTAACATCCCCCTATTTGATGGAGTTTTCATCCTTGGAATCTATTGCCATAGGGCATGCTACCCTAGATATTCTTTATGGTGGCTTTTCCTTATCTAGAGAACACAAAGGGTGCAACGAAGAAAGTATAATGACCTCCAAAAGTTGGTATTAATCATGTCTTCAAAGGTGGTGTGCATGTACGATGGTAGGGTAGTGCATGCACTGTCCATGATAGTAGTACATGATTATATTGTTAGAGGGCCATTTATTGAGGTCAAAGCACATGTCTTCCTAGTTGTAGTTGTGGACATAATCATCTTGAATGGCATGAAACTACCATCATGGAAGCACCATGGACCATGGATAAACCATGGTAAAATTCCTATCAGAAAATCAAGCTTCAAGTACACCCTCACAGATGATTATAATACATCATGAAGTTCTCCACCCAAAACATGTCTCTTGAACCAAGGAAACCACCCACAAACACACTCAACATTTAGATGATAGATTCAAGAAATTGTCATCATCATCTTCACTCTCTTCTTCCACATTGCAAGAAATAGCACACACAAGAGAGATAATTTGCTATAAGAACCAAAAGAGAGGGAAAAAACTTGTGTGAGATAAGGAAAAGAATTTGTAACTTCCTTCTTCCTAACCACCCATCATACGACTTCTCCAACTTCTTTTTGTATTATTCAAAAAGTTATATCATTATGTATGTTTTTAGGACCTTAGAAATAGGCCTTGATCCAAATGACAAAAGCTTCAGCCCTTCAAAAAAAATTTGGGAAACACACACATTGTCCATGGCTTTACAAAGTGCGGACCTACTTTATTCCATGTCAATTTACATAGATTTTTACAATAAAGCGCATGAAATAAAAAAAATGATAGCCAAAAAGCTTGATAATTATCGATGTAGACCAATAAAATGTGCCAAATAATGCACAAATTTGGAGGCTATAGCACCCTCCTGCCACCACACGGTACATTTCTGCCACAAAAATCAAGCTTTTGGGATAGTAAGTACACTTTCCCTCTCTTGAACTAAAAAAACCACCGACAAACACACTCTCTGCAATTAGATGATAGATTCAATAAATTGTCATTATCATCTTCACACACACGAGAGATAATTTGTTGCAAGAACCAAGAGAGAGGGAAAATACTCATGTGAGAGAGATAAGGCAACAAGATTTATAACTTCCTTCTCCCCAACCACCCATCATACGAGTCCTCTAACTTCTTTTTATATTATTCAAAAAAATTATCATTATATATCTTTTTAGGACCTTAGAAATAAGCCTTGATAAAAATGAGAAAAGTTTCAACCCTTTAAAATATTTTTTTTGGAAGCACACATATTGGCCATGGCTTTACATAGTGCGGACTACAGCTATATGCCATGTCAATTTACAATGATTTTTACAATAAATCTCATGAAATAAATAATTTTAATAGCCAAAAATCTTGATAATTCTCAATGTAGAGACCAATAAAATGTGCCAAATAATGCACAAATTTGGAGGCTATCTTTTTGGAGCACTCTCATTTCCACCTGTAAGCTTGATTTCACTGATGAGTGGGCATCAAGTATTTCTCATTTAGGTGAGAAATGACTTTTTGGTGTTTGTCTCTAACATTGTCACCCATTTTGTTTGTAAGCCATGCAGTGTGTCCTTAAGATCTTTAACCTGGATCTCATAGTTATCATCACCATAGCAGCTAATTTCATAAGTATCCTTTGCTTGCACCACCAGCCAAGGCAAAATTTGTGCATTGATGGTAGCCTTGAGTTCTCAATGTGTCTCTTCTAACTGCTTCTCCATGGCTTTATGATCATCTTTGGCATTGGAAAGCTTTGTCTGTAGATCCAAGAATTATGTTAGCCTGTAGCTCCACCACCTCAGTTTTGTGCTTCTATGTGAGGCCTTCTACTTGGATTTGCAGTTGCATTTGTTGGGTCATGATCTTTCTTCAATCGCCTCTTGCCTCTGATATTCCATCTCTATGGTCGAGAAGTTCTTGAACCTATTATGGGTGAGGTCGTTGGTTGGTTCATGTGATCTCCTTTTGCCTTTTCTCAGTCTCCTTTATCTATTTCTACCCCATCAGTTATGCATTGAGCCTTGTCCTTGGTTGGCTTATGTGATCTCCTTTTGCCTTTTCTCAGCCTCCTTTATCTATTTCTACCCCATCAGTTATGCATTGAGCCTTGTTGTTATGGCAATTAAAAAGCTTGCATATGGAAATTACACTCCATTTGGCCAGAAAGGATACTAAGGTTGGATATGTATGCCTTCATCTCATAATCTTCTTGCTCTCCTTGCTTCAGGTATTCCTCCACCCTATTATACTTCGGCTTCAAGTAATAGAGAAGGCCCTTTTCTAGTTCCTGGACTACCACCCTATTATACTTCCGCTTCAGGTAGTGGAGAAGGCCCATTTCTAGTTCCTGGACTACCACCTGTGTTATGTCCATATCTTGTAGCTTTAGGATGAGTGGTTTGAAGCTTTCTTCTTTGCTCTATGCTGCTTTCTACTTCGAGCACCACTTGGCTAAAATATCCACATCTTCTCTAGAACTTACTTCAATGCTCTGTCATGCATGCCTCTTAGAAGATGAGGGTTCGACAGAGGCTCGAGTTTGGACTTGGGTGATCAGATCTTCCAATTAAAATGGGTCCACCGAATCTCAAGGGGGGACAAAGGGAATTGGACGGTGTGGTAGAGGTTAGCTTTTCTAGTGGCTCTATGCTTCAATTAATAACTACAGGAGGCTCCTAGAGTTGCATGCTAGGTGAAGTGGCTTCTATGTACACTCTAGAGTGGCAAGTTCTTGTGGGATGGGAGAAGATGGTGGAGGAGGAGTTGGGGATTCTTCGACAATACTCTCATGTTCTTCAACATGAGTGGAAGTGGGTGGGTAAACAGAAAGAGGTCATTTAGGGATCTTCTTTAGTCTTTTCTTTGTTATTTATTCTAGAGAGCTTAAGCCAAGTTGCGTGACCAACTTCTTTATATTTGCTATGATTGTTGAACCCTCCGATAGTTCCATTCTTATTGTATCATGTTCTAGGGTGGAAAACTTGGGTTTTTCGAGCTAACCTTCCGACAATGGAATCCCGATAGCTTGGCATAAAATTTGCTTAAGGATATAGGGATTCACCACCTTGTTTGCCATGCATTGTGAGGTAGTGTGTGAAAGCAATATGGAGCATGCTTGCCCAATCATTTTGTTCACCCTTGTTGCCATGCTTTGTGAGGTAGTGTGTGAAACCCTTGTGGAGCATGCTTTCTCAATCATCTTTTTCACCCTTGTGCAAGCAATAGACCTTGTGCATATCCACTCGGTTATTCCTATCGCCACGCGAGATGACGGGCTTCACTTGTGCAAGAAATAGATGAGCTTCACTTACATGATCATGGAGGAAACCCTACATGCCTTCTCGAGCTTGGGATCTTTGAGGGCGCAGCGAACTTAGCTCCATTGTTGTTGACCTTCTTGGGTGGGTAGATGTTAGAGAAATCTAACTTCTTTTAGAGAAATATTTGGGCCTAGGTATGACGAGTAGGCCATAGACCTTGTGCATATCCACTTTGTTATAGCTATCGATGAGCTTCACTTGCATTGATCATGAAGGCAACCCTGCACGCCTTCTCTAGCTTGGGATCTTTGAGTGCTGCGAACTTAGCTCCATTGTTGTTGACCTTCTTGGGTGGGCAGATGTTAGAGAAGTCTACCTTTTTTGAGAGAAAGATGTGGGCGTAGGTCCGACGAGTAGGCCATAGACCTTGTGCATATCGACTTTGTGATAGCTAATCGAGCTTCACTTGCACGATCGTGAAGGCAACCCTACTACACGCCTTCTTTAGCTTGGGATCTTCGGAGGGCAGTGAACTTAGCTCCATTGTGGTTGACCTTTTTGGGTGGGTAAATGTCAGAGAAATCCATATTCTTTGAGAGAAATATGTGTGCCTAGATCCGATGAGCAGGCATAGGGCAGGTTTTCTATATAAAAATAGGCCTCTTGGATCCATCCACACCTGTAACCATGTCCCTCTTAGTGCCTTTTGGTAGGAGGCTAGAAACTCAACAGAGTTTTATGTTGACCTTGCATTATAGGCCTCTGCTAGGTTCTTTCCAAGCCTTATTTTCTCCAGATTCTCCTTGACCTCGATGTCATTCATCAACTACATGCATCTAGGTGAATTATACTAAAAGTAAACTTTTTTGTTATCCACTATCTCATTGTGGTTGAGGATTGTGCCCTAGCACTAGTGCATGAGTGCTGGTCCATAAGATGTCGAAGAGAGCTTGCTTTTTGGTGGAACTACTTGGCTTTTCCCTTGGATGGCTTCTTAGGAGTCTCCTCCCATCGACATCGATGATGAGGAAATGGGTGACCCTGGTTCCTTATACCATGGATCGAGTTGGTATCTTTTCACAATGATGCTAGTGAGGGTTGTGGTCATGGACTCAAATGTCATGCAGATATAGCAGGTCGACACAGGTGGAACCAAATTCAAAGAAAGGTAAAAAGTTAAAAATAGAAAGAACAATGCAAATAGAAGGGGCACTCATCTATTTACAGGCAAGGAGAATCATGACTACTAAGGACTTAATTCAAAGGACACATGGCACCATGTCCTTGGCATGGTAATTCATGCACTGTGATCACACCAATGATTGGCATCATTTCACTGGCATGGGAATGCATACAGTGTGATAACACCAATGATTGGCATGATCATGTCAACAGTAGCCCGTGATCACGATCGTGATCAATGGTACACTCACGTCAAGTGAGAGGACAAGATATCATGTGATCCCAGTCACAATACATCAGTTAGGGTTCGAAAAAGATTAGTTTTGCCCATTCTTTATGGTGTGATTATGTAGGTGTGGGAATCACCATCGTGATTCAACCAAAATCATACTGGCAAGACTGTGAGGTTATGGCCATGTTAGGATCCATATATGATCATGATGTAATGTATGAGTGATTATAAACTTTCAGGATGACTTGAGAAAATGTTACGGGACATGATTCTACAAAATCACGGTGGCGGAGAATCTCAAGCTTTTCAAAGGGGTGTTAGATTGTTAGCAAGTTAGTCCTCCAAGGCCTGTGCTTGAAGATTATCAACTTAGAAAGGTGGTATTCTTGACTAGGACCCATTCCTACTTTTCGTTCCTTTTCCAACTTTTCCTAAAACTGGTTTGGTTGTGGTAGTTTGGGTGATTTGTGGTTGATGGCTAGGACCCATTCCTAATTAGTGTTCCTTCTCCAACTTTTCCTCACTTGTTTGATTGTGGTAGTTTGGGTGATTGGTGGTTGATGTGACAAGTTGTTTAAAGAGATGGCTTTACTTCAGGGCTTTGTTGTTCGAGTACCTATACTTTTCTATTACCTTCATAGTATCCCAATACCTTTAACAATCATTTGGTAACCCCCAATAGTGATGAACATGAGGCTTTTGGTTCCATAGACAAGATACTTAGAGAATTTTTGGTAACGAGTCTAATTTGAATAGAGTATCATCTTGTAGTTCGTCATCAATACTAGTGGTGGCAAGTTCTCCTTTAGGTATTTTCAACATGTGGTATACTACTATATGTTGTGAACCTTTCCTTACTATGATAGTAAAGCCAAACTCCATTAATAACAAACAATAAAAAACATGAGTAATTCACCCCATCATCCAAGGCCCTATTAACAAGATATAACAAAGCACATGATCTATAAAGAAAATAAACTTATTAGCCAATACTCTGCGGCTTGTCCTTCCCTCTCTTGGTTATAGTATAATTCATCTCAGCTTCATTAAGATGTCGACTCACAAAGAAGATTGGGTAATCTAATTTATGCTCTCTGGGGATGTACCAAAACACACCTAATTATGAAGTATGATCCATTGATATACACATGGAATATGAGATCCCAATTAGGTGGTGTCAAAATAGGTATAGCAGCAGCAGCTAATCCCCTCTTCCATTCATCATAAGACTGGTGACACTCTTCAGTCAGTCTATTCAAAGATCATAAAAAGCTTATACAATGGCGTAGTAATATCAACATAAAACACGATGAAGCATCGGTAATAACCCATGTGTCTCGTAAACCGTTATACTCCCTTGTAGTTGAGGGGTGCGGTGGCAGCTCTAGTATAAGTTTTACCTTAGTATCATCTATGGAAATCCCATTTTTGGACACTATATGTCCCAATATCACTCCATGATTTACCCAAAATTGGCATTTCAGAGGATTTTAGGATATATGATATAATTGAGACCATTTAAACACCCTTTTTCAGACAAGATAGATGTTCCAACCATTGCAGATGCACAGAAAGGTCATCGATGAACACTTTCGGTCACTTTTTAAGTCACATGGGAATCTTTGTTTTTTACATAATCAATTATCATGTTCTAACTAGCAAGATCATCTCTAGTCATTATAGCTATGTATTAACTATGCTTATGCGTTAGTCCATCCGGTCTATATAGATAAGATAGTCAATCTTGATAGCATTTTCTAAGGTAAAGCCTGACAACAACTGGTCTCTTTAGGAGAGTAATATCTTCCAATGAATTTGGAATGAGAGAAAAGTCAAAACTACAAGGTTTTAGGACTTCTAATATATATAGATAAAATAGTCAATCTTGATAGCAATTTCTAAGGTAAAGCCCGACAACTAGTCTCTTTAGGAGAGTAATATATTCCAATGAATTTGGAATTAGAGAAAAGCAAAAACTACAAAGTTTTAGGACTTCTAATGCTGTATAAAATATATCTCGTTGATGGTTCTCTAAAAATGAGTTCTAAAGTTTCTTTAAGAGCATTCAAAATGGCCAAAATTGTGTTTTCATCATAGAACTGTCAAAAACAGTCAAGTGTCCCAATTTACACTCGAATAACTCAAAAATAAAATGGATTTGGCTTTCTAGAGTCTCATACACTCTTGTAGAGTTTCTTGTCCTCTAAAACTTTTGTATTTACCTTAAGATCTGATTCTAAACACACGAAAAGATATACGCTTCGTAAAATAGCCCCTAATAAAGGTTATACCTAAATTTTAGTCTCATAAACTAGTCAAAACTTTATTAGATGAAATTTTACCATATCTCCTACATCTTGAAAGAGTTAATCAAGTTATTCTAGAACAAACATTTGTTCAGCTAATTCATTACCCTCAAGCTTCTTGGTTATAGCCACTCTTAAGCTTGGAATCATGAACTTTCAAGGCATGACTACCTCAAGTCCATACACCATCCTAAACGTTGTGCAATCAATTACATCTTTATATAATGTGCAATAGGCCCATAAACCATCCTAAAGGTTGTGCAACCAATTACAACTTTATATGATGTGCAATAGGCCCATAAAGCTGCTATGAGCTTAAACTCTCACTCATTGAGTTGAGCCTTAACAATCTTTGTTAGTATAGAAATAAGAACCTTATTAGTGCTCTCTACTTGGCCATTTACATGTGGATAATATGGCATTAACTTGCGGTGTGAAATCATGAATGTGCTAGTGAGATGTTTAATAATGTCATTGATGAAATGTTTACCTTAATCACTCACCAGCTCAAATGGACAAAGCATGTTTAATAATGTCATTGATGAAATGTTTACCTTAAGCACTCACTAGCTCAAATGGACAAAGCATGTTATGATATTCTCATAAATAAACTTAGTAGTTGCCATGCTTCAGCCTCTTGGTTTGGCCCATTTGGTAACAAAATTTGTGAGGCAACAATGATGAAGCGTTCTTGTATGCCATGGGCAGCAGGACTAATGGAAGCAATGAAATCTAAGCCCAATTTTTTAAAAGGTTGGTCCACTTTGACAGATGCAATGACATTATGTCCTTCCTTTGTGGCTTGGTACAACATTGGCACTCATCAGACCCTTTTACAAATAAATCATATTCCTTGAAAAGTGTAGGCCACTAATACCCTGAGTGGAGTATTTTCCTGGCTATGATTTCTATCGCACCTCCTGGTGTGCTTGTTCCATGATCATGAGGTATTCCTCTTCCCGTAGGTAGCGTCTAAGAATTTCATCCTTACCTTTTCTATAACAACTTCCACAAATAAGTTGGTAAGGCTCACTCTCTTTTAGTGACTTCCTTGCTAAATCTTTCCTCATTTTCTTTCCTTCTAGAAAACCATCAGCTAAGAAGTTAACGATTTTCTTGTTCCACTCTGGAATAGCCTTTGGCCTTGAATAAAACAGCATTCGGTAACTCGTCCATCAACTCGGATAGGTGTTTCATCATTAGGTATGCAGGATAGATGATCTACCATGACATGTTTCTTGCCCAACCTCACAACTACTATAAAATCAAACTCAAGAAGAATTAATAACTACCTTGTGATCCTTCCCATGGAGCATGGTTCGTTCACTAGATATAAGGCTTGATGATCTATATAGAAAATAAATTTGTTCGCAAGAAGGTAATGCCAAAATTTCTTTATAGGATAAACCATTGCTAACCCTTCACGCTCAGTGGTCCTGTAATTGATTTCAGCCTTGTCTAGTTGCCAACTTGCAAAACTAATAGGATAGTCCAATTTGTGTTCCGCTAGCTATGCTGGGACACATCCAATTGCAAAATTGGAGGCATCAATGTGAACATGCAAGATGACATCCCAGCTAGGTGCTGGCAATATTGGAGCACTTGCCAAGGCTTACTTCAACATGTCAAAGCTTTTTGACACTCCTCAGTCCATACAAATACAATCAATAGTAGCTTGTACAAATGACAAGCTATCTCTGCATAGGAAGGAATAAATAGTAGCTTGTACAAATGACAAGCTATCTCTGCATAGGAAGGAATAAATCGATAGCATGGCCCATGAATCTCTGGACTCCCTCATAGTTTGTTAGTGGGGGTAATTCCAAGATGACCTTGATTTTTCTCTCACCAATGGAAATCCCATTTTTGGACACTATATACTTAAAATTGGCATTTGTAAGGGTTTAAGGATATGCGATGAAATCGACACCTTTTAAACACCCTTTTTAGGCACACTAGGTGCTCTTTCCAAGATGAATAAATGCAAAAATCATCCAAGAAAACTTCAAGAAACTTTCTTAAGAAGTCCTTATAAAAGTAGTATTCATTAGTCTTTGAAATGTGGCTCATGTGTTGGTTAGATCGAATGGCATCACTTTGTAAACATACACACCATGCTCAGTGTAAATGTTGTTTTAGCTTGGTCCTTAGGTGTAATCTAAATTTTATTATAACCTAAGTATCCATTCAAAAAGCTATAAGCCTCCTTACCCACAATGCATTCAAGCATATGTTCTGAATATAGCAAAGGGTAGTGATCCCCATGGCAACATTCACTTTCTTGAGATCAACACACACTCTGAGTGAGACCCATTATAAGTGTTCAATCTCATAGATAAACCCATTGAGGTGCATTATCACTTTATGAGGGAGAAGGTTCCAAGGGATATAGATCCGGTATATGTTAGCACAGAGGATTAGGTGGCTGACATTTTCATGAAGGCATTGGGCACTAGGCATAGAGAAGCTCCATAGGTTTAGGAGCTTACTTGGAGTACAATGTGTGGAGTTGAGCTCGAGGGGGAGTGTTGAGATATCGAGCTCACCTAGTGTTCCGAACATTGATGACCCACCTAGGTAATAGCTTCCACACTTATGCCACTAATATGGTTGGTGAGATTATGGTTAATATACTGCCAGTGGTGGATGGCAAGCTATGTGATAGCCACTTTGGAGCACTATAGTTATGACATAGTTATAGTGCCAACTCATATAGTCAGGTTGACTCTATGGCATGACCATTATATATTATAGTAGGAGAGTACTTTCCCTTATAGTTTATACTATTTATCTCTTTTATGTTAATGGTTGTAGAGAAGAGAAGAAGATAGAAGAAAATTCAGCCATCCATCTCTCTCATGTCTTGCTCTCTGGTAGTGTGTATGTGTGTTTGCTTGTAAAGAACCCAAGAAGAAACCTTCAGGTTATGTATTGATTAAATCAGCTAATAATAAGTATCTAATCCCCAAGATAGACGAGTGTTTGGACCATCGTTATGGTGCTCAAATATTCACAAACATTTATCTAAAATCTGGGTACTATTAGATTAGAATTAAGGAGAAAGCTAATAGTAGCCACTGATGTTGATATTCCAAACACCGCCTTTAATACACGGTATGGACATTATGAATTCATAGTAATGCCCTTGGCTCTTACAAATGCTCCTTTAACTTTTAATCAAATGGTGCAAGAAATCTTTAGGGGGTATTTAACTTTTAATCAAATGGCTCTTACTTTTAATCAAATGGTGCAAGAAATCTTCAGGGGGTATTTAAAGGTAACATTAGATCATTTGGGAAAAATATTGTTTCCCACTTTGGGAAGATTTGGCCGTATTTACAACTAGTAGTGTCCATTTTTTTCATTGAAATATCAAGTACAAATTATACAATATTTTACCTCAATCACTATTTCGAACTAGTAGTGTCCATTTTTTTATCGAAATAGTACAAAGTATATAATATTCTACCTCAATCACCATACATAACTTTTTATAGATACAATTTTGGAAAAACCAATATAAAATTAATTTGGCTACCCTTTGGCATGAGCTAGTAGCATGATGGGATGCTCAATAATTGGCTAAAAGGCCATATGTTTTAAGAAAATATTTAAAGCCATGATAAGGCAAACAAATGATTGTAAAGCTACATACTTCAAGCCTACGAAGGATAGATTGTCCCATGGTTCATGGTTAACTTGAGAAATCTTCTATGTTGAATATTTGGCAAAGTTTTGAGCACTTGGGAAAAATCTTCCCTTGTTTTTGCATGAGTTTAAAATTGGTTGCAAATGATGTTGGATGTGTTGTTTAGAAACACCATTTGAAAATTTTCAATACCCACATTCTCTTAGGATGTAGATTTCAAAGTACTCGTACACACAATTAAAAATAATTCTCATAGATGATGTGGTGTTCAAAATACCTTATTAGCTATTCAAACACCCATTTTGTATTAACAAATTATCTAAGGTAAACATGAACAATAAAATTGATGGGACTCATTGCATTGACAAGGAATAATTAAATTTTCAAGTAGAATTATAGTGATTAATCGAAGTCATAATCAACAAATAGCTCTTCTCCTACATATATATTTTCAATTGTTTCTATAATGTCATGTATGTCCATAATCAAATATGCTTACATTAGTCTTTGATTTTGACCATCTTGGTAATTCAAGTGCAAGAACAAAATAGACATTTTCTTTCACATTTGAGGTCTTATAGTAGCTATTGATGTATCCTACAACATTACCATATATACACCTTATCTTGAGTACATGTGACCCTTGGATCTTCACGCATTGAGTAACTTCTTATCCTTAGACAAATTGAACACATTCGTAACCAATGTGAGAATGTGTATTTATCTCCTCTATAATGTAGGATACTAGTTCCCTTCCTTACACTTGTCTACAAGAACAACCCTAGATCATCTCCTAATATAGTTGAAGCCTGTACCATGTAACTCACATTATTAATCTAGAATATTTATCCAACTTGGATAGGAAAATTTGGTACTTAAAGAGGATCATCCCTTATTAACACATATCTACTTAAGTACGTCTTAAAAGCTCCCAAACATTTTGAGCCAAAAATTGTGCATTCGGTTAGTTTTGGAATACACAAGTGAAGCTTAAGTTGGTCCCTTGCAAATCTCTTATACCTTAGATGATTTATTTGCCATATGAGATGCTAGGCTTTACACATTTATGCTAGTAGTAGGGATAGTAGGTCTTAGTTGCATGTGGTGTGATCCATTTAATAGTGTATCCTAGATTTGTAGCATAATCTTTAATCTCATATATAGGTGGAACTCTCTTTAAAATCAACATATATAGGTGGAACTCTCTTTAAAATCAACATCATGGCACTAAGTGTTATAATTAAAGTGTGGACCTTATTTGATGTAGGGCTTACACCTTGTATCTCTTTGCTAGTAGCGTACTTCACTTTTTTTGGTTGGCCAAGAATTTTATCACTACTCAAATTGTATGTAATACTTGACCATTCTTTATTCTTCTCCTCCCATTCACTAACCCCAGTGATTCAACCACTTTGTACCATGGGTGTCCATCAACCCCACTAACTCTTGTGCATATCAGTCAATTGCTATGACAATGCATGCATCATAAAGCATAAGAAAAATTCTATAAGTATAGTAGTAACTCATCTTTAAGAACATTATCATTTGCATTAATGTTAAATATGGGTGAAAAGATATCATTTAATGCAGGGTTAACATATTCCTTGTAAGGAGAGTCATCGATGAGGATTGTCTATCTTGGATCGCATCGAAATGCAACTGAAGCTTTAGTTAAGGGTTTCCTCCACAACTAACTTATCCGGTCAATAAATCCTTTTTTTGTGATAGATGTAGATCCCTCCTAGCCCCAAACCATGAAGAAAGGGAACTCTCTTCTTGTATAGTTTTCCAATGTTGCCACTATAGGCATTACATTATGCTTTATTGCAGTTGACCAAATACCATATCAAATACTTATGCAGCAAGGGCTCTAGTAAATCAATGCATCTTGGATGAAGTACAACCCACATGTTGCTACATTTTAAGTTCGCATGCCTACTTAACTTGTTAAAGCAACACTACATAGTAATAATACATTTAAATCTATTATGATTGTCATCTTTGGCTTGTCCATGACTACCAACTCTGGCTTGTCTACATAGTTACTTTCTATTGTCTCAAATACCATTCTTGTTATTCCTTCCACTACCAACATTGGATTGGCATGAACACTAGTTCTTGTCTCCATTGTCAACCCCTCGCTTGCTTTTTTCTGCCAACATTAAGAACAATAACAATGTGTTATATAGCTAGATGTAAGGTGAAACATGCTACAAAATCAATGATTTAGTTTTATCATGAAAACACTTTGATGTATGTTTCTAAGTCCATAAGGATTGTTAATGACAAGTCTTAATGAACATTTAGTATTGTGTCTAAATCCATGTAGCTGAGCAGATAACTTCATGAAGATCTTTCCATGTAGCCAAAATTTTGGAGACCTAGCTATGTGACCAAATCTCCAACATACATAGCTTTGAGATCTAGGATTGCTCAATGAGATTGAGAAGATTTGTCTTTACTTTTAAATCTTCTAAGCATAAGGAAATGAGCACAATCCATATGTCCAAATCACAAGGCATTGAAAAGGCTTTGGCAAGGGGGTGACCATAGAACCTAAGCATAAAAACACTTTGGCAAGGGGGTGACCATAGAGCCTAAGCATAAAAACACTTTGATATATGTTTCTAATTCCACAACAAGGATTGTTAAGGACAAGGCTTAATGAACATTTAATATTGCTTCTAAATCCATGTAGCTGAGCAGATGACTTCATGAAGATCTTTCCATGCGGGCAAAGATTTTGGAGACCTAGCTATGTGTCCAAATGTCCAACGTACAAGGCTTTGAGATCTAGGATTTCTCAAATGAGATTGAAAGTAAAGCCAAATCTTCTCAATGAGATTGAGAAGATTTGGCTTTACTTTCAAATCTTCTAAGAACAATCCATATCTCCAAATCACAAGGCATTGAAAAGGCTTTGGCAAGGGGGTGACTGTAGAGCCAGAGCATAGAGATTTAGAAGATTTCATTGTGAAGGGTTTACCATGGTGACCAAATCTCCTATTTACAAGGGATTGATCCCAATCCAAAGGTATTTGGCTTAACCATAAGCAATGAATTGAGAAGAATTAACATGTAATCAAATCTATGATTCACTATAACATTCTACACTATCCTCTCCCAAAGAAATGTACAATGCTTACCTTCACATGCTAGTATCTAAGCTCGTATCTCTGAAAACTCCAAACTATGCTAGTGGTAGCTATCTCTAATCCTTTGCCTCCTCCTCAAGCTATCACCATGAGGTTGCCTCTCTTCTCATAAGGACACTCACTCCTCTCTACTCGCACACTCATGGGCATAAGTATAAGAGGAACATATACCAAGAATAACACACTCTCTCTCTCTCTCTCTCTCTCTCTCTCTCTCTCTCTCTCTCTCTCTCTCTCTCTCTCACCATAGACATAAGAGAGCAAGGAGATAAGCGTAGACTGAAATTTGCATAAAGGGGGATTCTGTCTTGCATTTTAAGCATGTTGTTATTTATACAATTGGCCCTTGTTCACAATTGGGCACCCAAAACTTAATGAAAGATAAACTAAAAGGTTACAAGATACATAGAATTGTGGCATGGCTAGCCATTCTCATAATTACAACATTTATAGTGCCGTTTCATGACACTTATTGTGCTATCTCTCTTATGTAATGGAGAGATGCTAAGTTAACCCAGAATGGGGTTAACATCCCCCCTGTTTGATGGAGATTTCATCCTTGGAATCTATTGCCAACAGGGCATGCTACCCTAGATATTCTTTATAGTGGCTTTTCCTTATCTAGAGAACACAAAGGGTGTAGCAAAGAAAATATATTGACCTCTAAAATATCTAGAGAACACAAAGGGTGCATGCTGCCCTAGATATTCTTTATAGTGGATTTTCCTTATCTAGAGAACACAAAGGGTGCAACAAAGAAAATATATTGACCTCCAAAATTTGGTATTAATAATGTCTTCAAAGGTGGTGTGCATGTACGATGGCACATCCGCTGTCGATGATAGTAGTACATGATTCTATTGTTAGAGGGCCATTTATCGAGGTCAAAGCACGTGTCTTCCTAGTTGTAGTTGTGGACATAATCATCTTGAATGGCATGAAACCACCATCATGGGAGCACCATGGACCATGGATAAACCATGGTGAAATTCCTATCAAAAAGTCAAGCTTAAAGTACACCCTCACATATGATTATAATACATCATGAAGTTCTCCACCCAAAACATGTCTCTTGAACCAAGAAAACCACCCACAAACACACTCAACAATTAGATGATAGGTTCAAGAAATTGTCATCATCATCTTCACTCTCACTATTACTCTCTTCTTCCATATTGCAAGAAAGAGCACACACACGAGAGACAATTTGCTAAAAGAACCAAAAGAGAGAAAAAACTTGTGTGAGAGAGATAAAGGAAAAGAAGTTGTAACTTCCTTCTCCCTAACCACCCATCATACGACTTCTCAAACTTCTTTTTGTATTATTCAAAAAAAATTATCATTATGTATGTTTTTAGGACCTTAGAAATAAGTCTTGATCCAAATGACAAAAGCTTCGACCCTTCAAAAAAAATTGGAAAACACACACATTGTCCATGGCTTTACAAAATGCGGACCTACTGTATGCCATGTCAATTTACATAGATTTTTACAATAAAGCTCATGAAATAAATAATTTTAATAGCCAAAAAGCTTGATAATTATCGATGTAGACCAATAAAATGTGCCGAATAATACACAAATCTGGAGGCTATAGCACCCTACCACACGGTACATTTCTCCCATAAAAATTGGTCTTTTGGGATAGTAAGTACACTTTCCCTCTCTTGAAATAAGATAAACAACCCACAAACACACTCTCTGCAATTAGACGATAGATTCAATAAATTGTCATCATCATCTTCACTCTCATTATCACTCTCTTGTTCTATATTGCAAGAAAGCACACACACAAGAGAGACAATTTGCTGCAAGGACCAAGAGAGAGGGAAAAGACTCGTGTGAGAGAGATAAAGGAATAGGATTTATAACTTCCTTCTCCCCAACCACCCATCATACGAGTCCTCTAACTTCTTTTTATATTATTCAAAAAACTTTATCATTATATATGTTTTTAGGACCTTAGAAATAAGCCTTGATCAACATGAGAAAATTTTCAACCCTTTGAAATATTTTTTGGAAGCACACATATTGGCCATGGCTTAACAAAGTGCGGACCAACTATATGCCATGTTAATTTACAATGATTTTTACAATAAATCTCATGAAATAAATAATTTTAATAGCCAAAAATCTTGATAATTATCAATGTAGAGACCAATAAAATGTACTAAATAATGCACAAATTTTGAGGGTATCTTTTTGGAGCACTATGACATTTCCACCTGTAAGCTTGATTTCACTGAGTATTTTCTCATTTAGGTGAGAAATGACTTTTTGGTGTTTGTCTGTAACATTGTCACCCATTTTGTTTGTAAGCCATGCAGTGTGTCCTTAAGATCTTTGACCTGGATCTCATAGTTATCATCACCAGAGCATCTAATTTCATAAATATCATTTGCTTGCACCAGATGCCCCTCCAAAGCCACAATTTGTGCTTTGATGGTAGCCTTGAGTTCTGTGTCTTTCTCTTGTAACTGCTTCTCCATGGCTTTATGATCATCTTTGGCATTGGAAAGCTTTGTCTGTAGATCCAATAATTATGTTTGGGCTTTAGCCCCCTGCAGCTCCACCACCTCAGTTTTGTGCTTCTATATTGTGAGGCCTTCTACTTGGATTTGTAGTTGCATTTGTTGGGTCATGATCTTTCTTCAATCACCTCTTGCCTCTGAGATTCCAGCTCTATGGTCAAGAAGTTCTCGCCTCTTGCCTCTGAGATTCCAGCTCTATGGTCAAGAAGTTCTTGAACCTATTGTGGGTGAGGTAATTGGTTGGCTTCTGTGATCTCCTTTTGCCTTTTCTCAGCCTCCTTTATCTATTTCTACCCCATCAATTACCCATTGAGCCTTGTTGTTATGGCAATTAAAAATCTTGCATATGGAAATTACACTCCATTTGGGCAGAAAGGATACTAAGGTTTGATATGTACGCCTTCATCTCATAATCTTCTTGCTCTCCTTGCTTCTGGTATCCTCCACCCTATTATACTTCGGCTTCAGGCAGTGGAGAAGGACCTTTTCTACTTCTTGGACTGCCACCTGCTTGATTGTTATACCGATATCTTTTAGCTATCGTATGAGTGGTTTGAATCTTTCTTCTTCGCTCTATGTTGCTTTCTACTTCTAGCACCACTTCGATAAAATGTCCACATCTTCTCTAGAACTTACTTGAATGCTCTCTCATGCATGCCTCTTAGAAGATGAGGGTTCGACAGAGGCTCGGGTTTGGACTTGGGTGATCAGATCTTCCAATTCAAATGGGTCCACCAAATCTCAAGGGGGGACAAAGGGAATTGGATGGTGTGGTAGAGGTTAGCTTTTTTGGTGGCTCTATGCTTCAATTAATAACTACAAGAGGCTCCTAGAGTGGCATGCTAGGTAAAGTGGCTTCTACGTGCACTCTAGAGTGGCAAGTTCTTGTGGGATTGGAGAAGATGGTGGAGGAGGACTTGGGGCTTCCTCGACAATACTCTCATGTTCTTCAGCATGAGTGGAAGCGGGCGGGTAAACAAAAAAGGGTTGTTTAGGGATCTTGTTTAGTCTTTTCTTTGTTTAGGGATCTTGTTTAGTCTTTTCTTTGTTGCTTATTCCAGAGAGCTTAAGCCAAGTTGTGCCACCAACTTCTTTATATTTGCTATGATTTTTGAACCCTCCGATAGTTCCCTTCTTATTGTATCATGTTCTAGGGTGGCAAACTTGGGTTTTTAGGGCTAACCTTCCGACAATGGAATCCCAATAGCATGGCATAAAATTTGTTTTAGGATATAGGGGTTCACCGCCTTGTTGCCATGCTTTGTGAGGTAGTGTGTGAAAGCCCTATGGAGCATGCTTGCCAATCGTCTTTTTCACCCTTGTTGCCATGCTTCATGAGGTAGTGTGTGAAACCCTTGTGGAGCATGCTTTCTCAATCGTCTTGTGTTCACCCTTGTGCAAGCAATAGACCTTGTGCATATCCACTCTGTTATTCCTATTGCGCGACGACGAGCTTCACTTGTGCAAGAAATAAACTTGTGCATATCCACTTGATGGGCTTCACTTACATGATCATGGAGGAAACCCTACAGGCCTTCTTGAGCTTGGGATCTTTGAGGGCAACAAACTTAGCTCCATTGTTGTTGACCTTCTTGGGTGGGCAGATGCTAGAGAAATCTTGCTTCTTTGAGAGAAAGATGTGAGCCTAGGTCTGACGAGTAGGCGATAGACCTTGTGCATATCCACTTTGTTATAGCTATCGACGGGCTTCACTTTGTTATAGCTATCGACGGGCTTCACTTTGTTATAGCTATCAACAGGCTTCACTTGCATGATCACGAAGGCAACCCTACACGCCTTCTCTACAACCCTACACGCCTTCTCTAGCTTGGGATCTTTGAGGGCAGTGAACTTAGCTCCATTGTCGTTGACCTTCTTGGTGGGTGGGTAAATGTTAGAGAAATCCATCTTCTTTGAGAGAAATATGTGGGCCTAGATCTGATGAGCAGGCATGGGGCATCCCTAATAAGGTTTTCTATAGAAAAATAGGCCTCTTGGATCCATCCACACCTGTAACCATGTCCCTCTTAGTGCCTTGTTGGTAGGAGGCTAGAAACTCAGCATAGAGCTTTATGTTGACACTGCATTATAGGCCTCTGCCAA
This sequence comes from Cibotium barometz, assembly GCF_041138505.1. Taxonomy (NCBI): domain Eukaryota; kingdom Viridiplantae; phylum Streptophyta; class Polypodiopsida; order Cyatheales; family Cibotiaceae; genus Cibotium; species Cibotium barometz. The sequence continues at coordinate 48,722,752 of NC_141080.1, read as the reverse complement.
GTTCTTGCCAAGCCTTATTTTCTCCAGCTTCTCCTTGACCTCGATGTCATTCACCAACTACATGCATCTACGTGAATTATACTAAAAGTAAACTTTTTTGTTATCCACTAGTGCATGAGTGGCACTAGTGCATGAGGATTGTGCCCCCATGAGTGGTTTGAGATGTCCAAGATAGCTTGCTTTTTGGTGGACCTACTTGGCTTTTCCCTTGGATCGCTTCTTAGGGGTCTCCTCCCATCGACATCGAAGATGAGGAAATGGGTGACCCTGGTTCCTTATACAATGGATCGAGTTGGTATCTTTGCACCATGATGCTAGTGAGGGTTGTGGTCATGGGACTCAAATGTCATGCAGATAGCAAGCAGGCACAGGTGGAACCAAATTCTAAGAAAGGTAAAAAGTCAAAAATAGAAAGAACAATGCTAATAGAAGGGGTATTGGTCTATTTATAGGTAAGGAAAATCATGACTACTAAGGAATTAATTCAAAGGACACATAGCACCATCTCCTTGGCATAGAAATGCATAAGTACGCTACACAAGGACGGACGGCGGTACGGACGGTGGCACAACAGGGCATACGCTACACAAAAATGCGTGCCGACTGAGGAGCACCCCGGGGGTTTATATAGCTGAGGGGTGAGGGTACGGTCGCTGCGCAAAGCAAGGACGAAAGGACGGTGTACCTTCAAAGGCTATGGATCAGTGGCCTGCATGGGTCTAGGGGAAAGGTACGGTGTCGGTTGTCTGGGAAAGGAGTGGTACGCATGTACCTTATCTGGTCTGGGTGTCCACCTACTAAGGGTACGCATGGACCATACAGTGGTGGGCGGCCGTCCTTTGGTTCTTGGACGGCCATTGTACGGGCGCCCTAGTAAGTGTGTACGGACCAAATTTTGGGACGGGGTACCCAAATTTGGGACGCCCGCCTCGATTTGCGTGCCGGACCGCCCCGGGGGGCGAAAATTTTTTTTGTCCAGGAGGTTCTCCTGGTCGCAGGGGTTCAGACCGTTCGTCAATCGGACGTGCGGTCGTGCATTTATTAAGGTTTAAAGGTCGCCGTTTTTTTAACTAAAATGATTGAAATTAGCGTATAGGCTTGATCCGGTGTCCATTTTGGATGCTGTAAAATCCTATATTAGGGTAAAATCGCGCGCAGATTCCAAATTTGGGCTTAGAATTTGAAGATTCTAAGTAGAAATGACTCAAATAATAAAATCATTGATATTTATACCATAAAAACTCATAATTACATGGACATTTCTTTATTAGTGAAGATGGGTACGTTACACATTTCATCTATTTGATTGGAAGGTTATTAGGATTCACGTTTTCTTTGTTTGATTCCAATATGTTTCTAAAGAATAAATTGTGTTCTCAATATCTGACAAAACAGTACCTTACTGAACTATTACTCATTCAAAATTACATTAAAGAAGAATTAAAATTTTTAATAATAATTCTTACCTTACATGTCGCACTCTATGCTTGCATACTCCACTGTTTGCTTTCAATTCTGCAAGACTGCGAACTTTTTTCTTTCTTTGTCTTTCACCTAATAGAGTTTCTTTGCTTCTTGCTTGTCTAAGTTTCTCTTTTGTCTTTTGCAATTCTTCAGTCTCACTTACAAAGTAGTTCCTTCAACTTTGAACACTCAGCAATCTTTTCACATTTGTCTATTGCTTCTTATTGATATAAGTGTTTGTACACATCTGCACAAAAACAACTGTCGAGTGACCTGATATATACCCAAGCAAACCTTTGTAAGCATCCCCTGCAAATCTTACGTATGATTTTGTATTGAAAAAAGAGAAAGTAGAGTTTGTAATTGGGCATTTGTGATAAATTGTGCCATCACACCATAGATCAATATGGTGCAATCCGAATGACCTCATGTTCTCTCTCTCCATAGCACCAATGCATGGACCGTTTCTCCTTTTCTAAACTGGAGCATAATTTGCTTCAAGATCTATATGAAGATGATAAAGCCTCTTTGGGTTTGAAAGTTCAACTCCTTCTATTTTTAAAGTTGTCTGTTGAGGCTAATACAGACGAGACCTTTTATCATACCAAACTAGGACTAATGGTGCAAAACTTGTTTGTTTCCCTCCAAATTTTAAAAATTCAGTGAATTTAATATTTGATATTAAATAGGAAATACCTTCAGTATAGTGTGTACAATAGTTAGTGTTCGTTAATATGATGTGTAACGTAGTTAGGGTCATATTTTCCATCTTAAATGCACGAGAATCTAAATAGGTTCACCTTTTCAGTACTATGTGGGGATATTATAATGTTTCTTTTGAATCATGTTTTTTCTTTTTACACATTCTTGACATCAAATAAATAGGAAAATAAAGAATTTCTTAGAGGGGCTCCAAAATGAGTTTCGATTTTCCCTAATGTCTTCCCAATGACACGTTAAAGGTAAGCTTTCTTCTTTTGGTTATCCTTGAGCTAGTGAGTGTAGTGGGTTTAGGCTTTCCATTCTTATGCATGGAGTCTATATATAGTCCTATGCATAATCTTATACATAAGATTCTACACGGCGTAAGACACTATCTTATGCATAAGACTCTTTACAAAGTCATATGCATGACTCTTTACAAAGTCGTATGCATAAGAGTATTTTATATATTCTTATGCATAAGAGTCTTTTGTATAGTCTTATGCATAAGACTCTATTGCATACTCAAATAAATGGAAACAACAAGAGCAATTCTAGCTACACTTGGCATTGATTACAAATGGATAGATGCATGTAATAATGATTGTATCCTCTTTCGAGGTGTTCATAAACAAGGCCATCAATTTCCCAAAGGGCATAACACCTTGGTATCAAAATGATTTGCAACTTACAAGGATTCCTCAAAAGGATTTTAAGACAATTTCCCATTTTGTATGCATTCACACATGTTCTGATGCAAATCCATTTTCAAGCTCATTGATCACATGGAGTGCACAACATCAATCCATCGATGGTATAATGAGAGTCCCAATGGATTCACATGCTTGGAAGCATATTAACAAGCAAAGGCTTAAATTCAAAGAGGATCCAATCACTTGAGGCTAGGATTAGGGATGACTGCATTTAATCCATTTGGTGTAAGATTGACATCATGGAGCATATGGCTGATCATGGTGGTGAACTATAAACTCCCTCCTTGGAAGTCCATCAAGAAAGATCATGTGACAACCGCGGCTGCAGCAGCAGGGAACATAGCAGAATCAGACAGCTTGACCCCTGCCAGCAGCTTCAGCCTCCATCTCTCTCTCTCTCTCACACACACACACACGCAGGCACGTAGTACACACGCGTACACACTCGCTCTCTTAAACAAGCATTCTCTCTCTCTCTCTCTCTCTCTCTCAAAGATCTATATGCTTCTCCTCCTCCTCATTTATAGGCGAGAAACCACTAACTAGCAGATTCCACATAAGTCCCCAAGGGACAAGGGATACTGGACCACAAGGGCCATTGTCGTCCGTGTGAGGGTAGAGTTTTGATGGGCTGGGCCTTCCAAGTGACGGGTGAAGAAAAGTAACCTTAGTGTTGGCCATTGTGGTCTTACTCACCTTTATTGAGCCACTGACTTTCTCACCAAGCAAAACTCCTTTAGGAGAGTGCAATCGATAATGTTTCATTAGATTTGATAGAGTAATAGCTATCATGATGCTCATCAATGATTTACATTTATAGTAGGAAGGGTTTGTTAATTCATAAACATTTTCTCAAGTTGTTTAAGCCCCAACACATGTATGAAAATGTAGTATATATGCTCACATTGCAAGTACTATGCTTTTCTAGTAGTCTCTCTTTTTTGAAAATTTGGACACGTGTGCATGGGTCGAATCTTTATATGCACATGGATTGGGTCTCCTTGGAAAATGTAGTTTTTGTTCTTGCATGCCAATCATTGTGCTTTTCCAACAATCTCTCTTTTTTGAAAATTATGACAGGTACTCATGTGTCAGTCTTTATGTGCACATGGGTTGGGCCTTCGAATATTCTCATGTTGTTTAAGCCCCAACGCATGTATAAAAATGCAGTAGTATATATATCATGGGCTATAAATATTCTGAAAGCCTATGGTTAAAATCATGGGCCTCTTGACTATTCTAAAAGACTAAGCTTAAAATTATCATCCTCTTAAATCTTGAATATGATCATATATAGTGAATTTTAGAATATGGTTAATATCATATTTTAAATCTTGAATTGAATCATTTAAAAGCGATTAAACAAACCGAAATATTTTTTAAAGTGTTGAATTTTAAAAATTTCGTATGATAGATGGATCTGTTGGCTCGATGTTCTAACGAGTTTTGACTATAAACACGACCATATTCTGACCAATATTAAGGATGATATGGCTAATATAGGAAGCTTCTGATTTGCATCTATGCACTAGCACACACTAGAAGGGGAATTCTGAGCCCCTCCCTTTTTTTACCCCTAAGTAGCCATGGCTATGGCTATGGTGGGTATGAAGGCTATGCTATCTACAAATATATACATGATAGAATGGTTCTTTTTCTTGTCGGGAATCTACCCATTCAAGGCTTTTTTTTACCTTTTAGAAAAAAAGGGGGCTCACCAAGCCATCTCCCTAATTTTGCACCAACTAGAATGGGGGCTCTATGCTCACAGAGTCCCCATTCGAGTTGGCTGCATTATGGTGGTGGTTTGAAGGTTTCGCTACCCACATACACATACATGACAAAGTATAGCTTAACTTGTTGGACAAATTTTAGAGAAAAAAAAAGGGGACTCACCGAGCCCCCTTCTAGTCTTCACAAACAAGGACTCTGCAAGCCCCCTTTTGATGGCCATCATAGCATAGACTAGAAGGAGGCTCTATGAGCCCCCTTATTTTCTCCAAAAAAGGCCATCGTAGCCATGTGATGAACCCATATTCTAACTATATCTTAATCATATAACTTAATCTAAAAAATATTAAAACTCACTTAATCGTGCTATTTCTACATAGCAATACAATCAAGTCCACCCTCTCAAATAGCAAAATAAGTATGCATATCATATCCAAGATTCTTATCACATAAGCAAAGAGTCATGTAATCTCAAACAAACATTCATATACTATAAATCTCTATCAATTAAAGCATATCCAAGATTCTTATCACATAAGCAAAGAGTCATGTAATCTCAAACAAACATTCATATACTATAAATCTCTATCAATTAAAGCATAGCATCTCAATCAATCAACATGTATGTGTCTATTGATCTCAAATATTTTGTCATCTCATCACCATGCTCGACAACATGGTTAGTTATAATGACCGAAATCCAGCCAATCTAGGACTTTCTTCAATGCCCGTCCACCCAACCTCCACATCGCGGCTATCCCGAGTATGCCTCTTTCTGAATCTCGTCCTCTCTGGGTTCTACCACATGGTTCTCAGAGGGTATAAATCTCATTCTTTGTCTCTGACATTCCCTGTCTAAGGACGGCTGGCCCGAATCTCAAAATCTCATGTCGAGTCTCATCAAACACATGCATATCAATCATTCATTCTAAAATAAAGGAAACACAAGTCATACATATCATCTTACACTCATCTCTAGTCCATAATCTTTCAAGGCATGCATATTCAAATCAATCAAAATCAACTTTAAGTATAAAACAAGCTTTTAAGTCAAACAGTCCTTAACTTCTCTTAGTCTTTTAAGTCACATGGGATTTTTTTTTTACATAATCAATTATCATGTTCTAACCAACAAGATCATCTCTAGTCATTATAGCTATATAGTAACTATGCTTATCCGTTAGTCCATTCGGTCTATATAGATAAGATAGTCAATCTTGATAGCAATTTCTAAGGTAAAGTCTGACAACTGGTCTCTTTAGGAGAGTAATATCTTCCAATGAATTTGGAATTAGAGAAAAGTCCAAACTACAAAGTTTTAAGACTTCTAATATATATAGATAAGATAGTCAATCTTGATAGCAATTTCTAAGGTAAAGCCTGACAACTAGTCTCTATAGGAGAGAAATATCTGTGAAATCATGAATGTGCTAGTGAGAAGTTTAATAATGTCATTGATGAAATGTTTACCTTAATCACTCACTAGCTCAAATGTACAAAGCATGTTATGATATTCTCATAAAGAAACTTAGTAGTTTCCATGGCATTTGCTTTTCTTCACCCTCTTGGTTTGGCCCATTTGGAAACATAATTTGTGGAGCAACAATGATGAAGCGTTCTTGTATGCCATGGGCAGCAGGACTAATGGGAGCAATGAAATCTAAGCCCAATTTTTTAAAAGGTTGGTCCACTGTGATAGATGCAGTGACATCATGTCCTTCCTTTGTGGCTTGGTACAACATTGGCACTTATCATACCCTTTTACAAATAAATCATATTCCTTGAAAAGTGTAGGCCACTAATACCCCGAGTGGAGTATTTTCCTGGCTTCAATTTCTACCGCACCCCCTGGTGTGCTTGTTCCATGATCATGAGGTATTCTTCCTGCCGTAGGCAGTGTCTAAGAATTTCATCCTTACCTCTTCTATAACAAGTTCCAGAAATAAGTTGGTAAGGCTCACTCTCTTTTAGTGACTTCCTTGCTAAATCTTTCCTCATTTTCTTTCCTTCTTCTAGAAAACCATCAGCTAAGAAGTTAACGATTTTCTTGTCCCACTCTGGAATAGCCTTGACCTTTAATAGAACAGCATCCAGTAACTCGTCACATCAACTCTGATTGGTGTTTCACCATGGAATTTTTTTAATTATAATAGTGTTATTCTCATTAAATTTAATTTTTATGCATAAAAAGATGCATAATGGAAATTTTTTTTATTATAAAAGTATTATTCTCAATAAAATTTATTTTCATGCATAGAAAGATGCATAATGGAAAATTTTTTATTATAAAAGTGTTATTCTCATTAAATTTGATTTTTATGCATAGAAAGATGCATAATGGAAAAAAAATTTATTATAAAAGTGTTATTCTTATTAAAATTAAATTTTTATGCATAGAAAGATGCATAAAGTAAATTTTTTATTATAAAAGCATTTTCTTATAAAAATGGATTTTTGTGCATAAATAGATGCATAAAGAATTTTTTTTATTTTAAAAGTGTTATTCCTATTAAATTTGATTTTATGCATAAATAGATGCATAAAAGGATTTTCTTTTTATAAAAGTGTTATTCCCATTGAAGTTGATTTTTATGCATAAATAGATGCATAAAGAATTTTTATATCAAAATTAGAAGTCTCTTAAATTCTATGTTTAAATTCTATGAGTAATTGATAAATGAATAATTAAATACTCTAAGAGAGAAATTTCTATCGTTTTATATTCACACGGTTTGTAAAAAGAAAATTTAAGAAATCTATTGAGATTGAAATATTCAGATAAATGATTAATTTATTCCTCATTGGAATTCCTAACTAATTTAGAAATTAGTTAAGTGTATATTCAAAGAAAGAAATTCAGTAAAATAGTAACTGAATTATCAAACCTTTTTGAGAAAGTTATCTTAGGAAAAATCTTATAAAAATCGAACCTGAATAAGACTATGACCAAGGCCAACCTCTTTTGCTAGGTTCGAGGAAAGAAGGTGTGACCAGTTTAGAAAAATACACTCAAAACTCCCGCCAAATCTGAAACTAAGTTTGAGACCCTTCGAATTGATTTATGGATCAAGGTTACAGAATTCGAGGAATTCTAGTATGAAATCCAAAATTCCATTCAAGAAGTTTTGGGGATATTGATTCAAGAAATACTCATTGTATTCAAAAGAAAATCAAACAGAAAACTTGCCTAGAAACCCTGTTTTCTTAAAGAACTGTCTTACTCCAGAATGTTGGAGGGATCATTTGGTATATGTTTTTCTAAGGGAAGTTCGATTGCAACAGCTGGCGCGGCGAGTGTTCAAAGGACAGCTCACGCGGCAAAGCCTGCCCAGGTCTTGAGACCAGCCTCAGTATGGTTGAAAAATGGTGTGCTTCCGGTATGATGGGTGAGGGCCGACGAAGCGGTCCCTGAGTGAAGTGCCAGGACACCTAAGGAGGATCCTGGAGGGTTCTGACCAGGCGATACACGGGCTCACGGTGCCTAGGACATCCATGCATATGTCGTGGAAGATATGTATGATGGACAAAATGATTATTATAATCTGTTTACTTGATCTTGTTTGCTAACTAGTGGGTCCCAATGGAGAGTCCAGAGTGATACTGTTTTTTTAAAAATAAGGGACTCGATGAAAATTTTGAGTTATGGTATCTGTAACCAATAACTGTTTGTCAATGGATTATTTATATCTTAAAGTTTTAAAGAGGAGTGTGTGCGTATCTATATTCGAAAGCAAAAGTTAAGAAAGGCATTCAATCATGGGTGGGTGAGTAATTGTCTGGTTCTACCGATTCCAGTGGTTGGGTGGTGGCTAACCCATGGGCAGGATGGGGTTAGGCTAGAATCAGTGGAGTTTTAATAATTAAATTGAGATAATATGATTATGCTTAGAATTTGAGTAGTTAAATAAAAACCTGAAGAATTTCTCAAATGAGTAGATCAACGGCGGCTGTGCCTAATTTCGGTTAGGAAAAAAGCGTTGATTTTCTCATATGATTAGATCAACGGCTATGCCTGATTTTGGTTAGGAAAAAGCATTGATTTCTTCCAATTTAAGTCAGTGATAGTTTTCCTTCTATATCTGGTTTAATTAGGTGAAGGATAGTTTAGTCTCTTGACCCCGTTAGAAAATTCGTTAAGAAAATCAAAAAGGTGAAATTGTCCCCGTTTTCCAGGCAAGGGAAATTTTCCCAATTTTAGTTTCGGAATGACCACCAGATTAGTCTCGTGTCCGGACATTCGAGGGCGAGGCCCCGAGTGGGAAACGCTGCCCCGCGTAAGAGGAAGCTACTTCCGCTGCTATAGCAACCAGGAATTCGATGCGTGGAGGGGCAGAGAGGTCTCACAGCTGGTATCAGAGCGTTGTTGTAAACTTACAAAACAGCGAGCGGCAGAAATTGCCTAAAATTTTAAAGTAAATCTGGGAAATAATGTTTTCACTTGTTAAGATTATGTTTGAAATGAACTTCATAAATTGAAAACTCATAAATTGAACTAGATTTTTAGATGGATATCCCAAATATATCTAGTATTCCTTGACTCTCCCAGAGTGAGGATATGAACGCCTTTGCCTTCGAAAATCTCATCAACTCCGCTACAACCGGACTAAGTAGAGTGAGACTCGCTCGTCACTTTGAGAATCTATACTTTCCTGATTCAGTAGAGCGACATTAGCATATGTGGTTCTTTGGAGGGCAAAGTATTCGCGTCAACCATAGTAGCCAGGAGTTTCATAAAAAAGGTTTTTGAAACGCGTTTCGAAACGTTTCATTGCCCGACCCAAAAGTATGAAACGGGAGGGGTACCTGGGGGGGGGGGGGGAAGACCCAACAATAGGGACCCTCAACAAGTTTCATATCAGTGTGTGTGTGTGTTTGTGTGTGTGTGTGTGTGTGTGTGTGTGTGTGTGTGTGAGAGAGAGAGAGAGAGAGAGAGTCTTGAGAGAGAGAGAAAGCTAGAGGAGAGAGAGAGAGAGAGAGAGAGAGAGAGAGAGAGAGGTAAAACCTGCTAGTTGCAAGGCTGTAGCAAACACGCACGCACGCTCTCTCTCTCTGTGAAACTCGCACGTAAGCTCTCTCTCTGTGAAACGCGTGCGCAAGGCTGAAAAAGGCCCAAATTTTGAGCCGTACGTTTTCAAACGGCAAAAATCCCCAATTTTGACATTAAAAAAAAATAAGCATAAAAAACTCGTTTCAAATTTAATGAAACGTTTCGAAACGTTTCGTACTTCAGTGGGGATGCGAAACGCGTTTCATTGCTACTATGGCGTCAACACCAATCAACGACAGAGAATGAGACAGAATATCTCGCTAGCCATAATCTTGATATAAGGCTAGGAGTTATTCATTATGTATAACTCTATAATCATTCACCCAAGAATTTTAGAATTTCTTGCCGTATTTTTAGACTTCTTAGCTGCTTTATTCCTAGGAGAAGAATTACAGCACCATTATCAGTGATGAATCGTGTATATCATAGCATGTCTCCATCGCAGTATCACCTTTTTATGCGTACGCAATTGAGGTAGTGACTTTTGGAGCCGAGACGCTCTATGTATATATGAAAAACTTTTGATAATAAATGATGTTTTGCAAAAGATTCTGAATTTTTTTCGTGGTTGTGAATATTGGTTAATAAAATTATCAAAGTGAATCTTGTTTTCAAGAATTATGATGGAATATTTATTTGTTTAAGAAATAAATCTCAAAAATTAAATAGTCATAATCTGATGACAAAGCTAAGTTGACAAAAATATCATTTTGTCAGAATCATGAGGCGCGCAATCCATGCTAGAGGCAGTCGGATCCTCTTACAGATGATGATGAAGAGTTAGATCTGGACGTTCGTAAAGCCCTGCACTGATCCCAACCTAGTCCCTTCAAGGGTGAAGGGGAACAATTAGGAGAAGTAGTCGAAAAATGGATCGAGGCAATGGAAGAGTATTTTGATGTAACCGGTTATAGCAAGAGGAGCAAGATGGCTCTCGCCAGATTAAAAATTGTGGAAACGGCTAGGGTCACAATGGAGGAACCATTGCAAGGCAAACCGTCTCGACCGAAATACCAAGACCTGGTCAGATCTTAAAGCTTACCTCAGGAAGAGGTTCTATCCTTTGGGCTTCCTAGAAACCTAAATGAATGATTTCTTGGAACTGAAGCAAGATAGTCGGACGATTGAAGAACACCATCAAGAATTTTCCCTTCTCCTCAAATATTCTCCACTTTTGGATGAAGAGCAGTTGATGGCCAGATTCATTCGAGGGATGAACGAGCCATTGGACACTTTAGTGAAAAATGCCAGACCAATCTCAATGGCAAAAGCTATCAGGATGGCAAAGGACTTTGCCAAAGCATTTGATGTTAAGGTCCCACCGAAGCTTGCACCCTCAAAACTTTAAAAGATTCCAAACTCCGGGAAGTGCTTCAAACTTTCCACCCCCAAGGCCCTAATCAGAATCAAGATGCTGGGAGATTCAGAAGTGAAGGAAGACCCTTCCCTCAAAACACTTTCTCAGGAGCCCCACCTCTTTCAAGGATTCAAAGGGATGAGCGTAGAAGTGAGAATAGGTGTTTTGGGTGTTAGGGTTTCGGTCAAGCATCCATCACGTCTGTGCGACATCGGAGACTTTCGTGCGCCCATCTGCGTTTCGTGTGTTTCCTCATCTAATTGAATACTTTACGCAACAAGTAAGTCCTTCTTTAATTGATTGTCTATATCAATATAAATGCTTACTTGATTGCACGCTAAGTGTGCCATTTGTCAATCGTTGCTCGTCGTAGATTGTTTGCACTTCTTGCTGCTCTCTTTTGTATCTTCACATATGTCGAGAACCTGTAAAACTGATCTTTGTGTACATTATATAATCTAAATGACAAGGGTTCCCTATATAAACATGGTATATGTGTCACATATCTGAGTGCACAACTTGGATATACACTCCACCTTAAGTTCGAGCCTCCCCCCATTCGCCCCCTACATAGAACTTATGTGTTAACACTCGACCTAGATTGAGTCTTTGTTCTCCATGTTAGTGTACCTCGGCCTTAAGGCTCGAACTTGAGTTTGAGCCTTTGCTCTCCATGCTAGTGAAACCCGGTCTTAAGGCTCGAACTTGAGTTTAAGCCTTTGCTCCTTTACTCTCCATGCTAGTGCACCCCGGCCTTAAGGCTCGAACTTGAGTTTGAGCCTTTGCTCCTTTGCTCTCCATACTAGTGCACCCCGGCCTTAACGCTCGAACTTCAGATTGAGCCTTCGTTCTCTATGCTAGTGTACCCCGGCCTTAAGGCTTGAACTTGAGTTTGAGCCTTTGCTCTCCATGCTAGTACACCCCGGTCTTAAGGCTGAACTTGAGTTTGAGCCTTTGCTCTCCATGCTAGTGCACCCCGACCTTAAGGCTAGAGAGACATTATATGTAAGATACATTTATTTGAGAGTGGTGAGCACACCTCACCACTCATCCCTCCCCTACATAGAACTTATGTATTAAGGCTCATTCTCCATGCTTAACTTTACATGGAACTTGGCCTTAAGGCTCCAACTTGAGTTCGTCGAGCCTTGCCTATCTATGCTAGCGTATCCCTACCATATGAGTGCACAACTTGGATCTAGGCTCCAGCTTAAGTTCGAGCCTCTCCTACATAAAACTTGGCCTAAAGGCTCGAACTTGAGCTTGAGCCTTGTCTCTATATGCTGGTGTACCCCTGTCATATGAGTGCACAACTTGGATCTAGGCTCTAGCTTAAGTTCGGGTTTCCCCTATATGGAACTTGGCCTTAAGGCTCCAATATACTAGTGTACCCCTGGCATATGAGTGCACAACTTGGATCTAGACTCCAGCTTAAGTTCAAGCCTCCCATACATGGAACTTCGCCTTAAGGCTCAAACTTGAGTTTGAGCCTTGCCTCTCTACGCTAGCGTACCCCTAGCATATGAGTGCACAACTTGGATGTAGGCTCCAGCTTAAGTCGAGCTTTTGTATGGATTAAGTAAATGCAAGTGAGGCCTCTCTACGCTAGCGTATCCCTAGCATATGAGTGCACAACTTGGATGTAGGCTCCAGCTTAAGTCGAGCTTTTGTATGGATTAAGTAAATGCAAGTGAGGCCCCCGCTATTCAAGAAAACTAAGTGAAGCATCAATAATTGTAGCATGCATTAAGTTTCTTAAGTTTGATAGGTTTTGATTTGATATGTAGCATTTAAATCCATTTTTTTAAAGGTTTTGAAACTTTTTTTGTGCTTCATAGGAATGGAAGCTAGCAGAGCGCAACCACATGGTGCACCAATCTTTACTCTGGATGCTCTCGAAACAACAACTCAAGCTAAAAGTGTCACTCCTAGAATTAAGGTGGATAAAACCTTCGAATTGAGTAACCAAGAAGGAGTAAAATGGTTTGTGGATAGCTACTACGATGCTAGTGCAAACTTCAAAGGAGTCCTCCATTTGTTTATGTCTCAAGGTGATACATCATATGGAGATATGGGGATTGTGATAGGCGCTAAGGATGATGTGGATGCAAGAGCAAACCCATGGGGAGAGGTATTGCTTGCAAGAGGTGGTGCTTCACACGCTCGTGCTCAAGGCGATGTAGCAGCATATGGGGTGGGGCTCTTATGTTGGTCAGGACCAAAAGCAAATGTATGGGCGCGTGTGGAAAAGCCCAAAGATATTTTCTGGTTTGTTTGAAAGACCAAAAGCAAACGTCCGGAGGGTTTGGAAAGACCCAAAGATATTTGTTGATTTGTGAGAAATGAGCTATAGTCATGAAGGTGCCAATACATGCAGCAATTGTCAAGGTTAAGGGGTATCCTTTGAAGACGGGCGATGCACAGATGGTATCGGTGAGCTTCTCCTCGCCCATGTTTATCCCACATGCCCTCAGCCTGCCCACCGCCACCACCACAGCAAGATACTCTTATTACCCTTTGGTCACCACCATTCACTGCTGCTCTCCAGACAGCATCTCTCAGTTTACGAAGGGAGCCAGACCTCGCAGTCCGCAGCAACAGTTGCTTCTGGACCAGCTCTCTGCAGAGCTCGAGAAGGACAAGGACCATAAGCTCTTTAGACCTTCCATCCGTGTCCTCTCAAGCTCCCTCGCCTCTGTACAAGATGTCACCCAGGTAGATTCTCTTCTCCACGGCTTGCATTTCCCGTTGCCTGTCTTCTGTTCTGTCATCCGCAAGCTCGGAAGCTCCCAAAAGGTCCAGGCTGCCTTCTCTGTGTATGAATGGCTCCAGCAGAGGGACCTCCCAGATGAGAGGCCGGATGTGTTCATATACTGCAGCATGCTCGGAGTGGTCAGTAAGAGTGGGAAATTCGAATTTTTGAGCAAAGTGGTTGAAGAGATGAAGACCAATGGGGTAGAACCTGACCTTGTTGCATACAAAATCGTCATCTCCTCCTATGAGCATGTGGATCTTCATCATGAAGCCATGACTGCTTTCAGGGAGCTTGAACAGAAGGGCTTGATCCTCAATATCAGCACTCTCCGCGCCCTCCTGAAGGGCTCAGAGAAGTCAATTGACATACATGGGGCTCTGAGCTTGTATTTTGCTGCAATGAAATCGAGCCCCGATGATAACATCATTGCTGAATTCAAAGAGAGAGTGTCCAGCATTGCTTACAGGTCCATACGCAGTTTGCTGCTTGCCCACAAAAGCTCGTACCACATACTTGCTCTTGTTCAAAAGATTGAGGATACAATATCAGAGCTTTGCCCTGGGGACTATCAAGGAATAATATGGTCTTGTGGGTCTGGACCTGAAGATCATATTGTGGCTAGAAGCATTCTAGCCCGCAGGAGATTGAACAGCTATCCAGTGTCAGTGCCCCTCTGCAACCATGTTATGATGTTGCTTGGAAAAGCAAGGAAATGGAGGGCAGCATTGGAGGTTTTCGAGCAAATGCTAGATGAGGGACCTTATCCAGGTAAGGACTCATATACCATCATAAGATCACACTTCAACTCACTGCTTAGTTCTTCACGAGAGGCGAGCAATAGCAATTGGAGTGTACAGCTCCTTGAGAAGATGGAAGCCCATGGCATTATGCCAGATAGATTTGCATGGGATACCACCCTAGTAACTTGTGCTAAGAAACCTGATCCTGTGGCTGCTGTGCTTGTTTTCCAGAAAATGGTGGAGAGGGGACAGAACCCGAGCCTTCTTGCATATGGATCTCTGCTCACGTCTCTTGAGAAGTGTGGCTTCTTAGAGAGAGCAGAGCAAGTGTGGCAACACATGAAGAGGCTCGGCATAAAGCCCAACATCGAGGCTTACACCATTATGATTTCTGTGTATTCAAGCTCCTCGAAGCAGGAGGAGTTGATGAGACTTGTGGAAGAGATGCGCGCTTCTGAGGTTGAATTCAACCTTATCACATACAATGCTCTCCTCACAACATGTGCCAAGTTTGGTCATGGAAAAGGTGCACTCAACTGGATGAAGCAACTTATTGATGATGGCTTGGATCCAGATACCACAACATATGACCAGCTTGTGAAAGCTTTGTCTCAAGGTGGGGAGGCAGAGCTAGCTAGAGATATGTGTATCGAGGCAAAGGGACTACAACTGGTTTTATCCCAGTCTGCTTATAATGCTGCAATTGAAGCTTGTAGCATGCATGGTATAGCCTTTGATTTTGATGCATTGGGGTTAGCCTCTTGCAACATGCAGTCTGATTGATGACTCCAATATACTGTAATTAAGCCAGGAAATATAAGATAAGGGTCATGCCATATGGGCTGTGCCATCTGCAATCATATTTTCTTCTGTACATGAAGAGCACTTACAATGCTGAGTAATCAGCAAGTCATCAATGAAGTGATACATGGACATGGGAGTTCTCTCCTCCTTTCTCTCTTTTAATACCACAGTCCTTCATTATGTACATTTTGATACCTTTATTTGGCTTTAGGTTGGTACTAAGCTAACGTGTTTTTTCTCATTTGTCTTCCTCTTTAATTTAGAGAAATAATTTCTTCACTTATCCAGTAAAGCTGGACTCCCTGTGAGTTTGCTATTGACATAATCTGAAATGGTGTATCCTCTCAATGGGTCTTCAACACCGATGCTACAGTCTCAGGGGTCAACAAGCAGATGGCTAATCTCTTTATGGGGACAGTCAGCCAGTGTTTTGTACCTTTGGACAACAAGGTTATTTTCACTAATTCATCCAAGGACATTTGCAACTTGGAAACCAAGCAAATTCTTCGTTTGTGAACTCATGGATGTTGTATCACTCCATGAAATCAATGGATTGTCCAACAAGGAATTTTGACTGTGAGGATATCAGACATGATTTGGGGGATCACGGCTTTATATGTGTCCGTCATAGGGTGGGTGAGATGCCCACGAGGATTATTGGTTTGACATTTGTGATGTGTCAGCAGATATTGAGTGACTCTATTTTCCTTAAATGAAAATAACATTGCCACTCGAATGGATCTTGAGCACACAGTAGATGGACTTACACCAACAAACTCATTGTTTGTATAACTTGATCACAATTGACCATGACAAAGATGAAGGCTTGAGTGACAACTTCTTGATTGATAGAGCTCTTTGTTTTGCTCTAGCCTCTAGCTCTCCTCAAGGGACATGTCACCTTGTTGAATGGTGGCATTGATGCCAATAGCATTAATGATTCATTGTACATGTTACTATGTAAAATGAACACGACTTATCAAAAATGGCATGACATGACACTACTGCAAACCTAAGTATGTGGTGCACCAATTAATAGATGATTGATTCTAATTCTTGCTTTGAAGAAACAAACATGACTTGCGCACTTGCTTAATTGTGGCATTAAGGCTAGCCTAAGCACGCAAAGTGCTAATTGTGGCATTAAGGCTAGCCTAAGCAATTGATCAATGATTCATTCTCACCACTACACTGTAGGACATGATCTCTTACTTTACACACACTCTTTTTTTTACTAGTGGGAAACTTCAGTACGAGGTGAAAACCCACGAAGGAATATGCATTGTACAATGGTGAGTCCCAAAAGAACCCATACTAGAGTTCCTCTCTAGTATCGGTGAAACTTCATCACATTTCAAGGTGGTGGAGAGCGATTTATAGATTTTGAGAGGTGTTGCGTTCTTTTATTCATGAAAATTTACTCATGCTCTTTTTTACCACAATCAAGAGATACCACATACTAGTATTTTTTAATAGAGTATTAAAATAATATAATTGATTGTAATAAAATAAGCATTTATAATATTTTTAATGTAATTGATTGTAATAAAATAAATTTTTTTATATTAAAACATTAGTATATGTACATATATATCGATATCTTTATATGTATGTTTTGGAGCATTTGTGAGGTGCGGTGAGGTTTGGTGAATCTAACCTACCTTGACTCATTATCAAATTCTTCTTAGTTTTGGTATTAATAGCTTGAATATAATAAGAATTTATCCTTGTGCTCTCTTTGATGATTGTCTTGCTCGATTTAGCAAGTTTGATGATTGTCTTGCTCCATTACCTTGTTGTACTTGGCATTGCTTAATGTGAAAATCCTCTCAACATGCACATTTTTTCCATAGTAATAGCATAGGCCTTGGCTTTGCATTTAATTTTGATTACACCTTTGTTGCTATTGTTTTTTTTTCTACCCAAATGAAGAGTTCTCACCTTTGCTTAAAAAATAAAATTCAATAAAGAAACCCCTTATATAAATATATTTTTATGAATTTACTTTAAATTTTTGAATGAACAAAAACCATTTATTTGAACCCAGATTGTATACTGAGATATTTTTAGGTGAACCCTACATATTTTTAGGTGAACTCCCATATTTTTAGGTGAACCCTACATATGTAGGGGTTCACCTAAAAATACTCACATATTTTTAGGTGAACCCTACATATTTTAAGGTGAACCCCCATGGTTGTTAACCATGTGGTTAACATAACCCCTCCTAATCGTAGTTCGGTCTGTAGGGTTCACTTAAAAATATGTAGGGGTTCACCTAAAAATACTCACATATTTTTAGGTGAACCCTACATATTTTAAGGTGAACCCCCATGGTTGTTAACCATGTGGTTAACATAACCCCTCCTAATCGTAGTTCGGTCTTCTCAGAATAGCACCGAGGTGTAGTAGAGAGTTAGTAGAAGTAGATAGAATAATGGCAATAGATATCATAGCACAAATTCTGGTAGGTCATCCAATGGAAGGTCTTGTAGAATGTCCAAAAAGTTGTCTCAAACATGTCTTCGAAGGTGAGTCATCCCAAATAGCCTTGGAGCCACTATACTCGCATGTAATAGCTGAGTGTCTGCTTGAGTGTTGGGTCTTTGTTGATGTCAAAAAAGGGCCCTTGTCAAACCTATGCCACTCTAGAAATTCCAATAAGAGAGTAATCATTTTGGTGAGTACTGGCATGGGGTGTCCTGTGGGGCACCATGATCCTTGGACTTGTAGGCCTACTCCCAAGACTTGAACTTCTTCTCGAGGTAACCCTTGATCAAGCTAATGTCAACCCTATCGATGATGTGGTTGGCTTCCTCTCAGGTGGAGTCTACACTCTAGCACATGGATGCCTCTTTCATATCTTATATAGTCAAACAGATCATGCCACTTATATGAGCGTATTCTGGGAGGATCCAATCGTTGGTGATGATTGATGGAGCCTGAGTACATAGCCTGAGTACATACTTGAATGTATAAACAATTGTAAAAGCATGAGTCATGCTTAAAATCAATTTGTAAGTGATCTCACCACCTATTTGAGTTTATTCACTATCCACATCACTGTGAATTACACCTTCTATTTCTAGCATACTAGTGATGTGTGAGGGTATCCCGGTATATGGAAGAGAGACCGATGGAGCATGTCTTGAGCTCACCGTGCCGTGAGTGCCGTGGAGCATGTCTTGAGCTCACCGTGCCGTGAGTGCCGTGGGAAAACGGTATGGTGAGGGATTAGGTACATGGTGGTGAAAAAATGGCACAAACCTTTGCCCTTGGATTAAACTTGGGTAAAGGGGTTGGAAGAGCTTGGTCGGGAGATCGACAAGCTTCAATGTGCTCCATCGACATACATTCTCAAGACAACATCATCAAGGCAAAACATCAAGACAAATCTTGTGGCAAAATGATGCATGGGTGAGGTATTGGGACACTTATGCATTGATTTTGGCATGCAAAAAGCCACTTGTAATGGTCAAATGCACATGCAATTGGATTTCATTGGACATTAGGCAATTTGGTAATGAGTGCATGCGTGTTGTAACACTTGGTTACCTTGAGATTTTACCCTGATTTCAAAGGAGATGTTGTCCGATTTTACTTAGAAATTCATGTGTGGCCGTAACAAAAACCCTAATTCAGTCATCAAGTTTTTGGACAAGTGACAAGGTCTCTACATCATTGCAAAGTGCTTCTCTAGAGATTTGAAACAAGCTATTGGTTGCACAAATCGTATAGTGGAAGTGGGCCTAATTTAGGGTTTCACTAGATTCATAAAACCCTTATTTAGTCTGAGGGGTTTTGGAGGTTCAAAAAAGTGATTGGATATGCTTATAGTACTCCCTAAGACCTAATTTGGAATTGGGTATCGGATGCTTGGTCAACACACATAGTTGACTTTAAAAAAAAGTCAAAACAAAGAATACTTCCACTTTGACTCAAGCAATGGGATTTGGTTTAGGGGTAGTAACACTCAAGTGAAAAGATGCAGGGGGGAATAGAGATTGAGCTATTGCAAGCACACACACACTCACACAAAACCTAGAAGAGAACACACAAGGTGAGAGGCTAAAATTTCTTCTTATTCTTCACATAACAATAGAGGTCTACAAAGAAGATAAAGTGACTAACACACATAATAGAGTATATACAAGCGGTCCATAATGTGAACACGCTAAGAGAAGTGGGTAGGTGTGGACTAGTTGGTGTAGTCCAGCTGTAGAATCTTTAGCGAAGATATGTCGGTGCCAGATACCAAACTCGCGAGTGATGTAAATGTCGAACGGTCATGCTTGCGCCTCATGAGTGTCAGCTCATGTTGAGCTTGACATCTCAACACTCCCACTCAAGCTCAACTCCAGCTCATGAACTCCAAGCATATCTTGAAATCTACGGAGCTTCTCAGCTCCCAAGGCCTTCGTGAAGATGTCAACGACCTGATCCTGTGTGCTGCCGTAGGCCAAGTCGATGTCGCCTGCCAAGACTCTCTCCCTGATGAAGTGATAATGTACCTCAATGTGTTTTGTCTGCACATGGATAACTAGGTTCCTTGCCAACTATATACTGCTAAGATTATCACAATAGATGATAACCTTTCTCTCCACATGCAACCCCAAATCAACAAAGTAGCTTGCGTAACCAAGCTACCTCACATGCTGCCACCATAGCTCCTCTGTGTACTGTGCCTCTATACTCGACAAGGAAACCGTGGGTTGTTTCTTGCTGCTCCATGTCACAGTAGCACTCCCCAATGAAAACATAAATCCAATGATAGATCTCCTGTCCGAGATGCCACCTGCCCAATCTGCATCTGTGTACCCATATAGCTCCAATGGTACACCTGCTGCATAAAACAGTGCATCACCAACAACTCAAATTCCGAAGTGTGCGTCGCACACTTTCAAGATGTGGTTTGTGCGGAACCTGCATAAATTGGCTCTATAAGCCAACAATGTAGCTCAAATTTGGCCTACTGATTGTGACATAGATCAAACTCCCTACAATCTTCTTGTACATAGTGGGATCCTACAACACATAACCTGCATCCGCATTAAGCTTGCCATTTTGGTTTAATGACACCGAGATTGATTTACAATCAACCATCCCATACTTGGACAATATGTCCAATACAAACTGTCTTTGTGTTATGGGCTACCACACCTCTAAGAGGGAACTCTACACATTCACCTAAAGGATGAGCAATAGATCACAACTGTCATAGGGTACTTACCAATGCTTCAAACTTGAGTCCCTTGAGACCTCTAAGCTCACTTGTTAAGCTCCAACCTCCAAGTTCCACCTCCATACTGTCACCGTAGAGTCGCTCACACATCGCATATAAGGCAATCACTCTCTCTCACACACAAACATGAATCACACAAGCATAAAAGAGGAGAAATGCTAGAATTCTCTCACTCTTTCAATCTCTCTCAAGACACAAGGGAGAGCTCTCTATAGCATAAAGGGGATTGTGTCTTTTCATTATGAGAGAATGCCTTATATACATTTGGTCCTAATTCACACTTGGGTACCCAAAACTTACTTACTAGGCCTTGGGTGGCCAATATCTCATAATATACAACTTTTATAGTGCCGTTTCATGATACTTATTAATGTCCTCAATTGAGGATCATGTTTGTTAATCCAAAATGGGATTAGCATCCCCCCCTTCTTTCCTGATGTAGGTTCTGTCCACAAAACGTGTTATGCCTTTCTATTATCCCTGAATGAGCTTCTTTCAATATGGTGATGAACTCATCTTCTCTAACGTATCTTTTGAGCACATTATCTTTTCCTAGCTTATATAGTTCTCCCGCAAAATCAATTGATAAGGTGCAGCAAGCTTGATAAGCCGTCGCATTTTATCTTCGTTCAAAGGTATTTCCTCGGAAAACCATAAGCTAGATACTCTAAGATTTCTTCACTTCATTTGGGTACCATGCCCAACTTTAATAAACAAGCATCAGGGAGATCATCATCAACACCAGTTGTTGTTGATTCCCCATTTGGAATTCTTGACATGTGATCGGCAAACACATGCTGTGTTCCCTTCCTTATCGCGAGACGACTGTAAAATCGAATTCCAAAAACAATAGTAACCATCATGTGATTCTCCCCGTGGTGCATGGTTTATTTACTAGGTATAGTAAGGCTTGATGGTCTACGAAAAATATGAATTTGTTGGCCAAGAGGTAATCTAACAACTAGCGAAGCAGACTGGATAGTCCAATTTGAACTCACCAGGCTGGGCTAGTACGCAACCAATAGCAAAATTTGATGCATCAATATGCACGTGAAATATGACCACTTTTGTAAGTAGTTCTTGAAGGCTATGCACATCAACCGTTGAAAGGTTGCCGGGGTGTTTGTGAGGCCGAACGGCATAACCTTGTATCCAAATGTCCCCCACATTGTATTAAAAGTTGTCTTGTGCTGGTCCTCTAGTGCTATGGACACTTGATTGTAACTAGAGAATCCATCTAAGAAGTTGTAAGATTCTCTCCCAGCCACTCTTTCCAAAACATATTCTGTATAAGGCAATGGATAATGGTCTTGCTACATTAACTTTTTTAAGATCAACACATACCCTAAGCTTTCCATTCTTTTTTGGCACTATCACGATTGTTGACAACCAGTCCATATGTTCAATTTCATAGATGAAATGCATAGCAATGAGCTTGTCAATTTCCTCCTTTAAAATTTTGCATACTTAGGATTCATCTGGTATGGTTTCTGCTTGGTTGATCTCGATCCTTCCATGATTGGAATTGTATGCTGTACTACCTTAGGCGGTACCCCCTTCATCTCTCTGTAACTCCAGGCAAAACAATCCTTAAATTCCTTGAGAAGAGCAATGAGCTCATCTTCTTTAGCCAAATTCAAGTCTTTAGCAATATATATGGGCCGAGCTTCTTCCCTTGGTCCCGCAAATCCACTTCCTTGACTTCTGCCGCCGTGCCATCGTATGATGTGGATAGCCCATCCTCTTTCACCCTTATAGCTGTCAGTTAGACCACTTTCCATTCGTCACAGATAGTATAGGTTTTGAAGTGGTCAGGTATTGAGAGCAAGTCTGGTTTGTCCTCACACATGTAGAAACAAATGTGGATACAGAGAGAAATTGTTCTTCACATATGCAGTCAGTCTTTCATATGGAAGTGCTAAAGGAGAGAAACACATATTGCAAGCAGAGCATTGAGGATGCAGACGCAGAGACACATGTAGAAACAAATGTGGATACAGAGGGAAATTGTTCTTCACATATGCAGTCAGTCTTTCATACTAACACACATGTGCAGGACAGGGGAAATGTCAATGCCTCAAGTTTAATGCCATCAAATTCAAGGATATTTTTCAAGAGATTGCCAAGAACGTTGTTGTTGCAGCTTGACAATTGTGGTTCTGAAAATAAGAATCGTTATGTATTTGCCTATCTATCCCTATTGGTTGCACGAGGAGTGTTTGACATGATGCAGCTTGGTTTTTTTTTATGGTTGGTCATACTTATGAAGATATTGATGCATTGTTTAGTCGCTTCTCTGAGAAGTTGAGGAAACAAACCATTTTCACATTTCCACATTTGATGAAGATCTTTAATGAGTGTGTTAGCATGCATCCAGCACCCTTTCTCCTACAAAAGGTGGTAGACTTCAAAGCCTTTGTCAAGGGATGCTTACATGATGGAGCCGATCGCTTGATTGGACATTCAAAGCCATTGCAATTCAGGTTTTATATGAGTGATGGAATACCTTTGATGCAATACAAAGTACACCCCAAAAATGTTGATTGGTTGCCAGAAAGCGGTATAGAGTTATGGAAGAGAAATGACCAGGGAGGACCCAAGCTTCCTGAAGGTTTTCCAAAAGTATTGCCACCCTTTGAGTATGTTAAGGAAAATGAGAAGGTTGTGGAAGGCTTTAAAAAACATGTCAATTGGTGCAGAGAAAGGAGACCAAAGTGATTATGCTAAGTGGATCAATCCGGTCCTTGCCTATTGGGAGAATTGGAGAGACGGAAAACTCTCTCACTTGTAGCAAGAGTAGTATGATCCACACTTAGCTCAATCCAATGGGATTTGCATCCCTTTCGGAGCTAGGGATTCAACCCGTACATACCAGTGCACAAAAGCTTATCCATTTGATGGAGAGAATGCTAGGAATACTACTACCATTGACATAGACTTAACACATACACAAGCTCAATCTTGCTGTTGCTCACTCAACTCCACATTCCACTCATCCATGCATCCAAACAAGAAGAAAGCTTAGCTATTGCATACACAAGATCAAAGCATTCTTCATTCTCAAATACACATTTCCCTAGCATGCACACAAACCTTGAAACTATCAACCATGAAACATACACACTAGAGAACAGACATGAGAAGAGAGACATATATCAACTCATTGCATTGAATTAACAAAAATAGAACTTACAACAATGTAGATGGGGAGAGAGAAGAGCTTGCACCTCTATGGGAAAAGAGGGAGAGCTAGTCTCAAGAGAGCTCAAACATGAGTTTGCCCAATGTGTCTAAGCTCTCAAATGAGCCACTTTTTATACAAAAACTCTAAAACTCCCAAAAGTTCCCATGTGGGATTATTGTCAAACCCACTCCCACACTCATCTACAACTTGGAACTCTTTACAAGAGCCCTAAGTATCTTTTTGTTGCATCCTTGCATTGATCTTCACTCGTCATGCAACACTCCCCCCTTCCTATTTTGCGCACGTCCTCGAGCGCGGTAGAAGCAAGAGCTGCAAAA
The DNA here is from genome assembly GCF_041138505.1 of Cibotium barometz. Taxonomy (NCBI): domain Eukaryota; kingdom Viridiplantae; phylum Streptophyta; class Polypodiopsida; order Cyatheales; family Cibotiaceae; genus Cibotium; species Cibotium barometz. The sequence goes on along the minus strand of NC_141080.1, from coordinate 48,698,675 downwards.
AACAATGGATACAAGTAAAGCCTTTTATTGAAAAAAAGAAAAGGAAAGGAAAGAAAAAAAACAGCAATGACAATTTCACACGTGAGCATACAAGTGAAAGGCTGATTAGAGTTTTAAAGAGTACTAAAATAGGTGAGTAAAAATAGTCAAAGTGAGACTAAGTGGTAGATAGTGCTATGCAAAGGCAAGTGTGCTTGCACACCACAAGTTATAACCGCAGTCTCAATGTCCTACAAGTATTTAAGTTATTCCTAAGTGGCAAACCTACTCCTAAATATGAGCAATGGTGATTTGACCCCTTTTTTTTTCCTTTTTTTTGATGTGTGTGTAGAGGATGATAAAGATTAAGGTTCCATCCCAATGAGACCCAAGCAATGGCCAAGAGACCTCCGCCGCCAAGAGAATCTAAAGGCCGCTAAGTATCTCAAAGGTGACAGACCCTTTTCTTTCTTTTTGTCATAAGGAGTACCCCATGAAGATGAGGGCATCGGTCTCGAGGGCCCATAGTGTACCCCAGAGTCCTACCAACATCTATCAAGGCGATAGATTCCTTGAAGGTCTTTTTCTGAAGTTTTTAGACGTCAGTGTTCACCCCATGGAAACCAAGGCATCGGCCCCAAGGTGCTAAGACAACCCTAGGTCCTACCAAGCATTCCACATGGCTGTAGACACGTCATGTCTCGATTCACTTGTATATATTTTTTTAGGGTATATCTTCGTAAATTTTTTATTAATCCTAGCACCTAGCCCATACCTAAGAGGTAGCTACCACTAGGGATAACTAATATACCTTGAGAGCATAAGAACTTGGCATACTCCATTGGTATATATCCTACACTGTCTTTAAATAGAAATACCTTCTACTAAGTCCTCTAAGTTCTAGAAATCACTCACCACATTTTAACAACTAATCAAAAACTTAAACTAGCCAACTGTGTGTGAACATGCAAACCATATATCCAAAAGATAAAAGCACATAAAGAACAAAAGATTATGATTTGAATACACCTGTTGTAGTGCCCGTTGATGTTGTTCATTTGCATTGATGCATTGCTGATTTTGTGCAGATTGCTCCTCCTTGGTCTTTCATTAGGAACTCAATGGAGTCTTTTTGGGCCCTTTAATTTGCCATGAGGTTATGGAAACGTTTAACTTTTTGACAAATAGGAGCCCGCCATGTAAGCAAAAACCAATGGTTTGTAAGAGAGGTGTAAGAGTGGTCAAAGGGTGCACTTTTTCCCCCAAAAAGGGGAGGGGGCAATTTTACAATTTTCGGACCTCCATAACTTCTACATACAAGCTCCGATTTGAGCGGAGATTACAGATCCGTGATCTACGCATCAAGAGCTTTCCATAGATATGTTACATGATATGGTTTTATCCGCTAGATTTTAAATTCCATTTTCCCCCCAAAATTCAAATTCGAATAAAGTAGCCGTTTTGAAGATTCTAATTAGAAAACGTTTCTTCTTAAGAGAAAAGGTTTGACTCCCTTAAACTGCCAAATAAAAGGGCCCAAGAAGACTCCATTGAGTTCCTAATGGTAGGCGTTGCATGTCTCCCCCCTTCCTAATTTGTGTGCACGGTAGGTGCACTGTTGGGCGTGTTTGATGCTCTTGTTTAGCTGAGATCTCTGCAAAAATTTTTATTAACAAACAAGAAAAGAAAAGAAAGGAATAAAATTTGTTATTGGTGCCAATCACCGAATATAGCCGAGGGGAAAAACCCAGTGGGAGAAAAGTGCCCTGGCTTGTCGATCTTATTGTGGAGTCGCTGAGCTTACCCTTGCGCTGATGGTGGATCCGTGTCCACGTCTGCTGGAAAGATGGTATCAATTTCTTCAGGATGCAGGGACAGCCCTTCACAAAAATCGGCCTCTGGAGAAGGTGGTAGAGGAAGGAGTGCTTCCTCGCTAAAATATGGCATTGGTTCTATGGGAAGGTTAAGCAGACAATTTCGATTTTGGAACTGCGCAATATAGGTACTCATATTGATCCAATATTGACATGTTGAGGCTTGGGGAAGGAGGGCTTGCAAGATCGGTGGTTGCAAGTCATTTAAGCATGTATCCCTCCATTCTTGTGCTTGAACCTCCTCAGGTAATCTACGTTGATTTGGTCCTCTCTCTGGTATTCTCACATTAAGAAGATTATGGCGTTGGGGTGTAATTCCCACAATTTGTTTCATTAAGCCTGTGCCATATCGTCTAAAGTAAGAGCGGCATATCCAACAAATGTGTGAAACTTCTCCTAATACGAGTCGTGCACACTCTTGATAATGTGGAAATGGGTGATGCTGTTGATAGAATAACGTGACAAAGTGATGCCCACAGTAATTTTCACCTAAGGGAGCATAGAAGTACCTAGAATGAGTTTGAAAAGGAGGAGCACTATAACCCCCGCGATGATCAGGTCGAGTACTATCAGGGTCAATGCATGGTGGACATGTATCTCCATCAGGAGTTATCTGGACGTAGAACAATGAAATTTAGAACACTCATATCCATCATTACAATCCCAATCAAAAACATTTTAGATAAGATCATCTCAAAAAGAACACAATCCTCTAAAGGCATAAGGAACCACACTATTCAAACATTGATCTACCAAAGAGCTTCAATTGTAGTGTTAATGCCTGTCCTTCTTAAGAGGTGGGAGTTTTAGCAATTGTCTAGGAATTTGAGCAAGATAAGAGGATTTAGGCATTGAAGTGCTAGAATCTATGCTCAAATGAGACTCATTTGGACTTGTCTTAGGTACACAAGTTGATGGTGGAATTGTATAACTAGGAGAAATTGGGACAACTGGTGATTCAATACATGTTTTGGGAAGATCAACACACAAGAAGATTTATAGGTGCTATCACAGCCACCTATCCTATCTTGAAGAGGTTGTGTTGATTTCTTTTGCACCCGCTGATATGGAAAACCGAGGGTGGATTTTGGAATCTTATTGATACACTCTTTTACCCCTAGCAAACCATGGCATTTGGGAAGCCAAAGTGCTGTTGCACTCTCATAGTAGCCTTGTGCTTTAAGAACATGCTTTGGGACCCAACGAGTAACAATCTGAGGTTTAGGTTTGGCATAGATGTGCTTTTTAGGAGGCTTAGCAGCTGGGCTAGATGGTACAAGTTTGTACGCATCTTTGGGTAGCCAAATTGATAATTCCTTCTTGCCTGGCCTTCTTTGAGCAGTGACTAAAGTAGTTGGAACATGCCAGCCATGGCCCTCACTTGAGTACTCATCAATTATCCACATCATTTGTGTTGGAGCTTCAAGAGCAGATTTTGAAAGTGGGTTGTGTAGGGTAGAAACACCACCCTTTTGACATGATAATGCTCGTGGAGTAGCAGATCCCAATACGCAACCAGAATCAATTTGCAATTTGCATTCTCTATTCTTCCAATCTAATGAACAATTGGTAGCACTTAACCATGATCGACCGAGAATAGCCTCTACCACTGCCTTGGACTTACTTGCCACATAAAAGGGCAATGACATCTGGTGATCCTGAATGGACATCATAATGACACATTTTCCCTCTATAGGGTTATCTTCACCTAAGAAGCTTCGTAAGTCAACAGGAATGTGCACAAGTGTTGGTTGTCATCCCAAGGCTATCCATGTGTCAAACGAGAGAACATTATAATCTGCACCAGAGTCAATTAAGGCAGAGACAAAGTAGGTAGTGTCATGAAGATGAAGGCACACTTGAATATTGAAAGGATCGACATATGGTTCATCAGTAGCCAACTATAGGGCCAACATAGAAGCTTTGCGATGCTCCTTGGCTTTTGCAACTCTAGCTTTAGCCTCTTCTTGAGCCTGACGTTTAAGTAGGTCAAGGGCTTCTTTCCGTGTTTGTGCAGCATGCATTTGTTGAAGCATGGCTTCAGTTAATGGTTCATTGTATTTCTTGAGACGACTCCCATTAATGAAGTTAGGCATTTGCTCACCTTCTAGTGTCTCTAAACGCACTGCACCACTTGGGGTAAGCTTCATTAATCACAAACGGTCCTAGGCCACGTTTCTTGAGCTTTCTCTTATGCTTCTTAAGTGTGTACAAGAGCACAAGGTCCCCTTTTTTAAATCGGCCAGTTGTTACATTTCTATCATACCATTGCTTTTGTCTCCTCTTCTCAGCATACATTCCCATTACCGCCAATAAGCGGGTCTCATCAAGCTTTTCCAATTCATCAATGCGTTGTGAAAGCTCATGACCAGTCCAGTCCAATTGTTTAGCTACTCGTAGAGTAGGTACAAGAAATTCAATGGGAAAAATTGCATCTAGCCCAAAAGCAAGCTCAAATGGGGTTGTGCCCACAGATGTTTTATAGGCTGTCCTATATGCCCAAAGAACTGAGTGCAACTTTTGCTCCCAATCAGTCCTATGTCCCTCAACAATCTTTGTGAGTGCTGTGCAGAGAATCTTGTTAGTACTCTCAGCTTGTCCATTGGTCTGGGGATGATAGGGTGCAGAATGCTTGTGAATTACCATAAATTCTTGAAGCAAAAACTCTATGATCTCATTCACAAAGTGCACACCTTGATCACTAACGATTTTAATAGGTAAGCCATAGCGTGTAAACACATACTCATACAAGAACTTGGCTGTGGTTCTGGCATCATTTTTGACTGTAGCCTTTGCCTCTACCCATTTGGTCAAATAGTCAGGTGCGACTATAATATATTCAGCATGCGTGTGACGAGCTGGAGGTTTAATGGGACTGACAAAATCAATACCCCATTTTGCAAAAGCACGTGTGCTTAACATAGGCCGCAATGGCATATTGTCCTTTGTGATGGGAGGTTTGGTCCTTTGACAATCGTCACAACGTTTCACATATTCTTCGGCATCCATTTGTAAGGTTGGCCACCAAAGCCTAGACCACCTAATCAACTTAGCTGTGGTATTGCCCGAAAAGTGTCCACCCCCAACACCTGCATGTGCATGAGTCAAGATTTTCAAGTAGTCAGCTTCACATACACACATGCGTAAGTTGCCATCCTTGCCCCTCCTGTAGAGTTGGTTCTCTATCAGCAGATAGTTGGCCGCTTCAACTTTAATAGCACGCTTTCGATGTTTAGGAATTTTTTGATCAGTATGACCATGTTGAAGATAGTCCACAATATACTTACTCCAACTTGGTGTAGTTGAAATTTGGAATAATGTGACATTATGAATTGGCTGTTGAATTTGACATGAAGCATAGTTACGAACAAATTTTTCAGCATCCGCATGCATGGTAGGCCACCACCATTGCCCATCCTGAGATATACGTCGCACACAAGTAGTGGCTGATGCATGGATTCCACCGATACCCGCATGTGCCCATTCCAAGATCTCCTCATATTGGTCAGGGTTAGGTATAAGCCGCAACACTCCATCATTACCCTGACAATATAATCTCCCTGAGATTAACTTGAATGGTCGCTATAGGTCCACATTAGGACCCGCTAGTTGTATCTGCCCACTTGTCAAAATTTTTAAGATGGGTTCAGACCATCTAGGAGCTGTCTCTACAAGAAAAAGTGTTGAATCTAACATATCATCATCCACACCCACAGGAGCTTCGCCAGAGGTGATTTGAGACAAATGTTCTGCTCGAAGATGAGTTGTTCCTTTTCGAACTGCCACTTCCAAATCAAACTCAAGAAGGATGATAAACCACCTCACAATCCTTCCAGTTGCACAAGGCTTATTGACCAAATATAGCAATGCTTGATGGTCCACAAAAAATATGAATTTATTTGCCAAAAGGTAATGGCAAAACTTTTTCACTGCATATATCATGGACAAACCTTCTCTTTCTGTTGTGGTATAATTCTTCTCAGCATTGTTCAACTGTCGACTAGCATATGAGATTGGGAAATCCTTATTATGTTCTCCCGATTGAGCTAAAATACATCCAATTGCAAAGTTTGAAGCATCAATATGGACATGAAAGATTTGGTTCCAATCTGGTGCCCGTAAGATGGGTGCAGTCACTAATGCTCGCTTCAACTTTTCAAAGGATTCCTCACACTCATCAGTCCAATTAAACTTTACAAGAAGAGCATATAATGGTCTGGCTAGGACAGCGTACATGTAGATGAATCGACGATAATAGCCACAATGTCCCATGAATGTTTGTACCCCTTTAGGGTTGATAGGCCGAGGTCATGAGACAATGACATCAATTTTATCCATATCTGTTGAAATCCCATTGCGACGAGAAACAATATGGCCCAAGATTTTTCCTTGTCTTACCATGAATTTGCACTTGTCAGGATTCAAGCATATACGATAAAGTTGACACTTTTGAAACACAAGTCTGAGGTGTTCTATGTGATCATCACGCTCTTGTGAGTGAACACATAAATCATCCACCCATGAAGATCTCAAGAAATTACCTAAGGTACTCCTTGAATACATGACTCATTAACCGTTGAAAGGTTGCTGGTGCATTTGTTAGACCAAATGGCATAACACGATAGGCAAAGATGCCATCTTCAGTAGCAAAGGCTGTCTTGTGTTGATCCTTTGGATCAATTGACACTTGATTGTAACCGGAGAATCCATCCAAGAAACTATATGCCTTTTTCCCTGCAACTCGTTCCAGAACATGATCCATGATTGGAAGTGGGTAATGATCACGTATAGTAGCTGCATTTACCTTCTTGAGGTTTACACATACTCGAAGTTTTCCATTTTTCTTGGGCACCACTACAATAGGGGAGACCCATTCAGTGTGTTCAATCTCATAGATAAATTCTACCTCTAAGAGCTTGACTATTTCTTCCTTTATCTTCCATGCAAAATTCTCATTGTAAGTATAAGGACGTCGCTTGGAAGGCTTTGCATCCTCTCGCAATGGAATTGTATGCTGACATATGCTTGGATCAACTCCTTTGAGGTCTTTATAACTCCAAGCAAAAACATCGCGATACTCCTTTATTGTTTGAGTTAATAACTTCTCCTCATCTAAGGACAAGTCTGTGGCAATCCACACATAGCGAGGCTCTTCTCCTGGCTTAGCAATATCAATCTTTTTTGCATCTTCTGGACCATCATATGAAACCCCTGGCATGCTTGGCTTTTGTCGCATGGGCTGTTGAAGAACAATCTTCCGATCTTGAAGAGTGTACTGTGTGAAGTTGGGGGGAACATTGAGACCTTGTTCTTGTCCACTTGAGTTGTCACTCATTGAAGACCATGTTCTTGTCCACTTCAATGAGTCGTCACTCATTGAAGACCATGCGGTTTTGAGCTCTCCTTTGCCATCTTGCATCGGATTTTTTTGTTCAACCGTTGTCTTTGCACTTCCGACACTCTCTTTTGAATTGGTTTTAGACTTGAGTTTTGGTTTTTGTTTCTTCGTTTTTTTACAATTTTTGCTAACAGTTTTTTAGCTTTTCTCCTTCTTGGAATCCATCTGATCGTTTTACTTGATCTTTGATACTCTCTTGTGCTTGGACATAGTATAAATATCCGTTCTTTCCTGAGAAGTGAGGTGGTTGTCTAGAGAGTTCATTCTTAGACTCCTCCTTTTCCTTTTGTAGTCTCTCACGTCATTCCCTCTCATCTTGTTTATGGATTCTCTTATGGCTTTTACAGCATTTACGTTTGGGTCGGCTACGAGGGATCTCTACTTGAACCTCCCTTCCTCTCAAGAGTAGGCATGCCTTTCCTAACTCTTCCTCAAGGATTATCACATTATTATCAAAATCAGAGTCCCATCCATCTTCCTTATCAGCATCATTAGCAGATTCGAGTGTTAAATCCTCCACTGAGACTTCCTCTACATGCAGTGCTGTTGTGGATGTATTCCTATAGTACAAATCATCTAGAAGGTCACGTGGTTGTACCATTCGTATAGGAATAATGTCATATCCATCTGAGTCACAAAATTTAATTGGCTTAGGTAAAGCACATGTCGATAATGTTGCAAGGACATGACTCCATTCTAGTGGATCAATTAAATGCTCAGGGAAGGGTTGTGGAATGTATGCCTCATCTGCTACACTTCGATTACCCTTAAGTCTCTCAATGTTGAAATCCCTACATGAGGCTCCACACATCCACAGATCTTCTCGCCCATCTGACAATGTAACTCTTGAGCCCTCAGATGAAGCAGAATCAAACTCATCTATTGGAGACCTTGTTACATCACGATATGAGTGATTCTTTAGGTTGACCCTTGTGATGACAGAATCATGTCGGAGGTACAAATAATTGTATCCCCAATCTTGAATCATTTGAAATTGTCGCATGAATGGTCTACCCAATATCACTTCATAGTTTGGATGTTTTCCAAAATCCACTACTGTAAAGGTGTGCTCATATTCAATCCCACATGTGGTGACCAATATGTTCTCAAGCAGCCCAAGGGGATGTTCTAAGCTTCTATCTGCTAGCTGCAAGCGCATCCTGGTACTCCTAATAGCTGGTTTGCCCCACTTTTCCCAAATGGACCTTGTCACAATGCCCACTCCTGCACCACTATCAAGTATTGCAGTTGAAGCTACTTTTCGCACTTCTAATGGGAGGGTAGCATTTCCCTGATCGTCCTCACAAAATTTTCCTACTTTGTTGATAGAAACTGGCATAACATGCTTTGTCTCAGGGTGTATAGTACACTCATGGTGACTTTTTTGTAGCAATACCTGCTCTGACAAACATGTGGCAATATCATTCCACAACTCAGGTCGAAGCTTTATCAAATCAAGCAAAGGTAAGGTACAAGCCACTGGTGCTGACAAAATAGCTTGCACGATACCCATATCCATCTCCTTTGTCAACCTTTTATGCATGGAGGGTATCCTCAAGGTTTGAGAACAGTTCTCATATTCTCCCAAATATGATGGTAAGGTTTTCATTGTATGCTTACTTCTAGGAGAAATAGTTGTTTGAACTTCCTCCTGGATGCTTGGGCGTCTAAAGTTGTTTTCTGTGCCCCTGGTAAAATCCACCTCAGAGAATGGAGGTGAACTAATAGAGGACATGTTCTCATTAACTTTCTCATGAACTGCTGCCCACATCTCATTTGCCATGTCCTCGTTAGCATCAATAACTTCATCATTGCATGGGAAGACAAGGCTAGGTGGTGGCAGAATACCTTCTTTCAATGGGGTGTCAATTGGTGCAGACCTTTCGCTATGAGCTTGTGAAATGAGCTCACTTTTCATTTCCTGACTTGATGACACTTCTGGTATGGTTTCTAATGTTGGCTTAAGAGAGGTTGGGCCCCGAGGAATAGGTGGAGGTGGTCCCTCAAGTATTGATTGAGCTTCCCTAATGAGTTGCTGATGTACAGCTAGATTGATCTTCTCCTCACGAGGGTTTGGGTATTCTTGAAGCTTCTTGGGTAGCTCAGATAAAGCTACAATGCGACTTCTATGAGCATCAATGATGGCATCTAGAGTCTCATTCACCTTATCCACAAAAACAGAACCCTCGGAACTATCCTCGGTCGTACTAGCCTCATCTTGTTTAGCCCAGGTTGAGGTTGATGCTCCTCATGCACTTCTTGGGATGTAAAAGTTTGATCCCTCATGTTTTGTTTAGAGGCTTCTTGAGAACTAGTGGATGCACTTTTAGTTTGCTTGTTGCGGTTCTTTTTCCTCCTAGTGGTCCTTTTTCTATTGGAATGTAGGGTCTTGTCCACTAGATTTGCCTTTGCATCCCTAGTTCGAGGTGTCTCATCAGTCTGTATTTCAGCATTTCGTGTCTGTGATCTAGTCATGACTCTAAGTGGCACAACATCCTCATTCTCCGATGAAGGTGGCGATGGAACTGCCCCTACAAGGTTGAGTGAGACCTTTGGTTGAGAGGTGCCTTCCTCATGTGGTTTTAGCAAACAATCCTTTGGGAAGTGTTCTACACAACACCCTAGACAATATCTTTCTATTGGTGGAAACTGTGGTACTATTGTAGTGGATCGAGCTGCTTGCCTTGAGCGATGTGGACAATCACGAGCCCAATGGGGTTCTCCGCAGGGGCCCATTAGTTTGGCTTCTACTTTCCTTTGCTGCCATTGACCTGAGGGGCCTGGAGTCCTAGGTTGGTAGCCGCCTAGCAACATCAAAGAATTTTGTTCCCCTGGTTGAGCCTCCAGTGCTTGGCTTGGGTATGCGGGACTTTCAAAGAGATTTTCCTTGGATGAATATGATGCATATTCCTCCTCCAAATAGCCTGGGTTTACCAAGTCTCTACACATATTTGAATTGTCGTAGTCAACAACCCTCACAGGAGCAGTCCCAGGAGCAGGAGGTTGAGCGCCAAGAACAGGTCGTGCTTGCTCTTGTGCCATCGGTGGCTTACGTTCAAAATTATTATACTGTTGATGCATTTGTGGAGCCACTCCACCCCTTTGCTACTCACGCTCCTGTCTCATTCTTGCAATGCGAGTACATTCCTGTGTGGTATGGGTAAAGTTCCAAGCACAGGCTTGGCACCACTTTTTTGTGGGTTGGTTTGTGACTAGAGGAGAAAAGGTATTACATTCTTCAGTTTTATGGTTACCACCACATGCTCCACAAAGATGAGGACCTGTAGGTAGTACACTCCTCATTCGCTGCTGCTGCTGTTGTGGCTGCATGGGTGGGCGATAGGTTTGTCCCAATCTCCTTAGTACTAGGTTAGCTATCTGGTCTGGATTTACTAGCGCGCTAGACCCTGAACTTTGGTCATCACCCCACTGATCTCTAGGTTTCACCTCAGGGCCAGAACCATCTTGGAATTTGAAGTTATCTGTGAAATCCATAGCATCATGGCAACACTCATTTGAAATTTGTATGCTTCTTTGCATAGAGATGTGTATGCAGTGTTGAATTTTTGAGTCCTTTTAAGAAGAGAGAAATTAATCGACTCTGGGCGGGCTTCTCATCTTCTGGGTAACGATTAATGTACTGCTTCATTCTATTTACACAGTCTCTAACACTCTCAGTCTCACCTTGCTTGAAAGAGTAGATGTGTGCTACCGTGTCATGTTGAATTCCCATCAAGGAAAAAGCAGCAATGAATCTCTCTTCCAGAATTCGTAAAGAAGATTTGTCTGAAGCCTCTAGTGCCTGAAACCAAGCAAGGGCCTTTCCCTCAAGAGTGAGCCCAAATCCTTCAATTTGAGTATGCTTGTCAGCCACTTGCTCAGCTCGAACTGCTTGCCTAAATGCTGCTACATGGTCGTATGGATCTCCCGACCCTTCATACTTCTTTAGCAGTTTCTGAAGAGTTGATGGCCTTACTTGTCTTGAATACTCATCATAGGGCCTACGGCCTCTCACTCTCAGTGGGAATTGTTCCTCTCTTTGGTAAGATGGTCCACATGCATCCCAAATTGGTGTGGGTCCCCTATTACCAGCCTCACCAATCCCCTCCAAGGATCTTGTTACCCGCATTTCAGGAGGTGCATTTATGTGAGGCCGAGTTGGCTCCCCTACCCTCCGATTGTCATAGTGAGAGAAATGTTGTTGTGGTGTGATCTGTGGTCGCACTTTTGGTGTAGGACAATATCTTGGTGCTAGAGTTGGGCTACTTGCAGTGGTCCACTTTGATGTTGAGGGTCCCTCTCTAGTGAACTCTCGTAGGGGAGGAGCAACAGTTTCTCCAAGAAAGGCTGTCTCTCCTGGTTTAGCTGTATTTGTTGAGGACACTTCCATGAATAATGGTTGTCCTTTCCACGTGAGCTCCCGAATCTCCTTCCAATCTAAGGTTCGGTATTCATTGGCCCATTTATCAATTATTCGGTTCATGTGTCCTGCAAGCTTCTCAACTACCACCACTAGTGCTAGAGGAAGATCGAGCTCTTGCAATCTAGTTGTGGCATAATATCCTTCTAAAGAGTCCTTATAGACCTCTTGAAGTGGGTCATCCTGTAAGACCTTTGTCACTGGAATTTGTCGTACAAACTCCCATTGATTCTCAGCCCCCTGATCCATTTTGCTCTTGCCTTTCCTATCCCTTTCCAAATTTAGATCTACAAGAAGTAAATCATCTATGGATGGCTTTGAGGACGGGGCATTGGAGGGTCCAGGCATGTCCGGCTCAATGAGCCAGTCATCTCTAGACTCCCTTGCTTTGGAAAGCTTCGATAAGTCTAAGAACTCGATTTTAGAGAGCTCCCCTAATTTGTCTACATTCTCTGGATGGTAGGTGACTTCGTAGCGAACACCATCTCCACCCTGGTCATTGACTAGAGGTGCTCTATCAAGTTCTGAGAAAATGTCTACGATCTTAACAAGATACCGTTGTTGTGGATCCCTAAAGATCTCAGCTCCTTGAGCGTTCGTGTAGACATATTGGAGTCTCACATTGAGTGTTAACCCCATATTGTTAACTTCAAATGGATTAGAAGATCTTGTGGGTGTCCTATTTGGGGCTAAGGGATGACTATTTGATGGCCCTAGATTGTCCATGGACAATGAGCTAGTTGTTCTGGAAAAGGTATCAGATTGGGATTCGGAAAAGGTTTCAGCAATATCTACCAAATTTCCTACTGATTGGGTCCCACTTTCCTACGTAGGTACTCTAGAAGGTGCCCTAGGCCCTATGGCAGAGTCTATAAGACGTCCCGACCGCAAGTGCATAAGGTCAAATTTTTTTGGTTTTTTATGTGTTTTTTTTAATGTTTTTCTTTTTTGTTTTGTTTTGTTTTATTTTATTTATTTTTTAAAAATATATATATATATATATTTATGTATATATATATATATATTTTTACCCTACCTAACCACTAAATGCAACTAAAATCAATATGTGTATAAATACCTATCTTATTTTTTAAATTTTTTTTAAATGATTTTATTTTTTACTTTTTTTTCTTTTTTTCTAATTACAAAAAATATGAATCACGCTAAAAAAATACTAATTATGCACAAAATTACAAAAATTTTAAAAAAATACAAGTACTCTAATTATGCAAAAAATTACAAAAACTTAAAAAAAATAAAAAAGTATAAAATATGCAAAGAATATGGACTCCTAAAAAAAACACATAATTTACAGAATTTTTTTTTCTATTTCTATTTCTTTTCTTCTCTTTTTCTTTTAAAATATTTTTTTATATTTTTTAAAACTAATTAAACAAAAATACTAATTATGCACAAAATTTACAAAAGTTTAAAACAATGCAAGTTACACTAATTATGCACACAAAAAATTATAAAAGTTTTTTAAAAAAAATGAAAAATTACAAAATATGCAAAGAATATGGATTCCTAAAAAAACACAAAAATTATTATTTTTTCTTTCTTTCTTTCTTTCTTTCTTTTCTCTCCTTTTTTTTTCAAAATTTATTGTTTTATGGTTTTTATTATTATTATTATTATTTTTACAATTAAAAAGGAAATTAATAAAAAATAAATTAAAAAAATTAAAAAAATAATAAAAATAGTAAAAAAACAAAAAATCACTAACCTTATCAGCTCCGGATTCCCCTGCTGTCTGCAGCCCGTTGCCTTCACGTGCTTGGCTTTGATGATCTTCACAGCTGGCCTTCACCCACCGCCTCCCCTCCACGCAGGTCTTCTGCGACCTTCTCTCTCCACGCCACTCTCCAACCTTCCACTGCTGCTGTGCAGGCAACAGCCACTCTCCTCCACGTGGCCGGCTTCCACCTTCGCTTCCTTCCATGCCTTCGTCGACCACTGGCTACGCTCTTTCCACGCTGCCTTGCCTCCACGCGGCCTCTCAAGCCAGCCACGCAGGCTTACTCTCCAGCCGCCTTCAGCTTCACGTAGCTACAGCCCGCCTATACGCAGCTACAGCCCGCCTACAGCAACACCTTCAGCTGCCTCCATGCAGCCTGCACTTCGACCTCCTCTTCGACGGCCTCTCCACGCAGGTCTTCTCTTCGACGGCCTCTCCACGTAGGTCTTCTTCGTTCACCACCTCCTCTGCCGCCTGTCTTCCGTGCACTGCTGCAGTCCGCGCTGCCTTGCTCTCCACGCGGCCTTCAGCGTATTCGTGTTTTTTTTTTAAGGCCTCCATGCAGGTCCTTCCACGCCGGCTACTTCTTGCTCTCCACGGCCTTGGCCTTCAGCGTATTCGTTTTTTTTTTAAAAGGCCTCTATATACTATATAAGACCATGAACACAAGCCTAGCAACCTTAATATATTACACACTTTTAAAATGCAAAGGTTGGTGCCTACGTGGAAAAGGAAAGACTGAATGCCCATCGCTTAGCAACTCTCTCCACGCTTTTTTCTTTTCTTTTCTCCCTTCTCTTTCCCTCTCTCCTCTCTTCCTTAAGCGGCCTTCACGCTTGGGAGTCTATGGAGCTTGCATAAGCTATGGAAGAGCTTAGCAACGCACCTCTTTTCTTTTTTTAAATTTTTTTACTAATCACATGTTAGCGAAAAGCATGAAAGCATGAAATGGCACAAAAACAATGAATGTAAGCATAATGACGGTACTTGAAAAGAAATAAAAGCAATAAAACATAAAAAACAATGCGAGAGAAACCTCAACCGCTCAATGGTGTTTTTCTTATCCTAACCTTATCCACTCACACCGGGATCGCACACTCGAACTTAACCTAATCACTCAATGGTTTTGCAACCAAAAGAGGAAATAGTGGTGGTTTCCACACACTCTCAACCGGATTTGAGTCTTTTCCCTGGCAGCGGCGCCAATGGAGAGAGGAAAAACTCTCTCACTTGTAGCAAGAGTAGTATGATCCACACTTAGCTCAATCCAATGGGATTTGCATCCCTTTCTTCGGAGCTAGGGATTCAACCCGTACCGGTGCACAAAAGCTTATCCATTTGATGGAGAGAATGCTAGGAATACTACTACCATTGACATAGACTTAACACATACACAAGCTCAATCTTGCTATTGCTCACTCAACTCCACATTCCACTCATCCATGCATCCAAACAAGAAGAAAGCTTAGCTATTGCATACACAAGATCAAAGCATTCTTCATTCTCAAATACACATTTTCCTAGCATGCACACAAACCTTGAAACTATCAACCATGAAACATACACACTAGAGAATAGACATGAGAAGAGAGACATATATCAACTCATTGCATTGAATTAACAAAAATAGAACTTACAACAATGTAGATGGGGAGAGAGAAGAGCTTGCACCTCTATGGGAAAAGAGGGAGAGCTAGTCTCAAGAGAGCTCAAACATGAGTTTGCCCAATGTGTCTAAGCTCTCAAATGAGCCACTTTTTATACAAAAACTCTAAAACTCCCAAAAGTTCCCATGTGGGATTATTGTCAAACCCACTCCCACACTCATCTACAACTTGGAACTCTTTACAAGAGCCCTAAGTATCTTTTTGTTGCATCCTTGCATTGATCTTCACTCGTCATGCAACAAGAATCTTATGCTAAACATGCAAACCCCTAGTGCAAGGGAAGACATTGGATTTCATGACTTTTGCCCAAGGAGTGTATGCGAAAAAGCTTAGCCTCTTAACCTTCAAGTGGAGGATGATGTAGATGAAAGGTTTGATGTAAATGAGGACCATTATTGTGGTCCAATGCACAACAGACCTGCTGAAGAGTTCAACCGAACTCTTGATGTATCTAAAGGAGATTTTGTGCTTGTACAACCTTGTGATGCAAATTACCCAATATGGTTGGGAGTGACAACAAGTGATGTTGATCAAAACAACAACTTGATAAACTACCTACAAGTTTAGATACAATATTGGGCACCAATTTCAAAGAAGAAGAATGCAAGTGATGTGGAGGTTTATAAGGATTGCTGGAACAAGTATTGGCGAGAGAACAGAAATGATCCTCAGCGCGCGCTGGGAAGACACTAGCTGCATCATTTGGGCATGGAAGCCCAAGGGTGGATGACTTCCAGAGAAAATCAAGATTCCAAAGGCTATAAAACTCAAGGCCAAACAGAATAAATTGAATCAACATGACAGTGAGGCACCATCACACGTCAGTGCAGTTGAACAAGAATGATTTGTTAGCACATGGGCAACTAGCTTCGTAATCTTTTAGCAATGTTGTATGAAACTAGGCTTTCTTAAGCTTTTAGATTTATGGTTCACCCATTGTTCAAGAATTTTGATTCAATACAGATGGTGATCTTTTTAATTCTATCACCTAGTCTTCCTTACAACTTAAAGTTACATTGAATATCCTTTCTTTGTTAAAGTTTCTGTGTTTGATAGTCAACTCGAGGCTATGTGATATAAACAAACTTAATTCTTGGTGTGCACTTTTGTGTGTGTGTGCAAGCAAATTTACATCCCACCAACATCATATATACTTGTTACAAATGTACAATAGTACATAAATCATATCGCATTATTCAAATGCTTGTTTGAGAACATCCAATAATAAATCTTGCATATCGCACAGTAAACATTGTATTGGATCTAACAAAGAATTGTCCCAAAATTGTGCATATTTTCCAAAATTCCTAAATTTGAGTTTTAGTAGCTATAGGAAAAAATTACATAAATTTAGAGAGAGAATATTTTTCCTGGAGTCTTTTTTATCTCTCTAGAATATAGGTTATAAATAGATTCTTGTCCTAGGGTTAAACCTTGACCTACTAGTAGAGGAGGAATAAAGGGTTGAATATCTGTTGTACCTTGGAATATTTCTAGAGACAAAAGACTTCTCTAGAATTCATGTATCTTTCTACAGTAATGGGATTATGTTTAGAAGGTCGGGGTAGTTTGTAGCTTTGACTCCGAACTTGCAACAAGGTTCCGAAATCCTTTTCCTTTCAGAAAGCTTTTAGTCCTGTACTTCCATGCCTGGAAGTTCTTCCTATCCAACTTCTCACCACAATCTGTCCTAGGTTGTCTGACATATTTGCTCAATGCAAATACACCTTCCGCACACGTCCAAATATATAAAGGAGCCTTCCTCAGCTCAACCTTACTCTAATAAGTGTTCCAGATACTCCAAAGTACTCAACGAACTTGAATGTTGATGTAGAAAATCAAACTGATTGCATTCAAATTGAACTGGCATACATAGTCCAAAGTACCCTATTTTGGCACACTTTCCAAGGCTTCAAATTACAATGTAGTGGTTCAATCAAGTGTGGATAACTTGCATTGACACCTAAACAAGCTCAATGTTGCATATCAACACCATCCAAGGTGCGTACATACCAAATTTATCAAATCCCCTTCTCTGTTTTGAGAAAAACCAGTAAAACCAATAAAAACTAGTAGTAAAAGTGCTCTAATTCCTTTGATTCTTGTCCAAATTAAGAGACCATGCATTCATTAGCTTAGAATTGATGTCTACTAACTCCATGTAAAAGTAATTAGACCAATTGTTTAAGTTGAGAGAGTAATTAGCCGATTAATCATCCGCTTTTTTACTAATCATTGTAGACAGCCTATTTAATCAACTCTCAGCACCAAAATGCATAACCGCTTCAACCAATCATACAATATCCTTCTCAAGTGTGTGTACCACAAAGTTTCTAAGGAGATTTTGGAATTAATCAATCACAAGACTCCTCCACCTAGCAAAAAATGAAAATCTGCTCTGTTTCTTCTAGACAGCCTGCGTTGTAGAGGAAGATTGAGAGGTTTGTTGTGATATTTGAGAGCATATATAGCTACCCAACACTCCAATGCATGTGAACTATCCACCAATTAGTTGATTTTTACAAAAAACCAACTTTAATTTCATCCACAATGGACCCTTGTTCTCTGTTTTTGTGAAGGCTTCAAACCAGTGATTTTCCACTCACATAAATTCATCAACTTTGCTCCGAATTCAGTGTAGGGCTTGCACATGAGTTGCCAATACATTCCCATTTTCTAGATACATGATTCTTTGTCAGATTTGCAACCATTTGCCTCATACATTCACCACACTCAAGCTTCAATGGAGAGCTTGCAAAACCGAAATTTCTCTTTGCTCAAATCTGGTGTTGTTTTGTGTTTTTGCACCTCCAATCTGCTCAAGGATGTTTAGTAGTCCTTACTACCCGGTAGGCCAAGCTCTCAGATTTGATGGAAATTGGTGTGCTCCAAGCTTCACAGCTCCAATGGTAAGCTTCACAGCTTTTCTTCACAACTTCTTCTCCCTCTTCTCTCACTCACTCATAAACCCTAATAGAGAGCACAAGGCTCTTATACCATGATGAAAAATAGGTAGAGGGAGAGGAGACACACACAGAAGCAAACCCTAGGGTATTTTCAAACCCTAACCATAGAGGAAAGCCATCTCCCTTCCCACACAATGCATAAAGCCATAATCCATAATCTACAACACACTACATGTGTTGTGTCCACACACTGCTAACCCTAGCTAATGTCCACACACTATGACCAGCTGGACGCGGTCACTTACATCTCACACATGTTACTACCTAACATGCCAGCACATAGTGCAACTGGCACAAGCTGACATCGAGCTTGAATCTCAACAGTTTACTCTCTTGAATTTAGAAAATTGTGTAGATTAGAGTTCTATGAATATAATCCATAATCTACAACACACTACTAACCCTAGCTAAAGTCCATACACTATGACCAGCTGGACGCGGTCACTTATATCTCACACATGTTACTACTGTGACATGAAAAATTGATATCTTTCATTTTCAAGTTTGTGCATATTTTGATGGTTTCTCAATGGTAATAAGGTGGAAGCTTGTCCAAGAAGATTGCGGCACCCACAATGGAATAACGGCGTGGTGATGCGGCGGCTTGGCGGCTACCCCGACAACAGCATTCTATCTTCAAATATAATGGTTTTACTTGATTTAGGGTGCACACATTGTAAATGCCACAAGTATGCTTGATAAATACTTTGGTATGGTAGATAGGCTAGTGATGTGGAAAATAAAAGTGGGCCTTCATGCTCACATGGATTTTAATTGTATTATTAATATGGTATTCACCATAAGGCAACAAGTTGGGGAGTGTGGAAGGCATGTGGAGGAGTGTGTGTAGGTGCATAATTGGGAAAGATTCTTCTAGAATGCCTACATGGAAGAGGAGAATTCTGCCATGTGTAAGTGGGATCTCCACCTACACGCCACTTAGGCTTGGCTATTATCTCATCACACTCTCAAAGTCAAAAAGTCTTCAATTTAATAATCAATAGAAGACTTAGCCTAAGAGGACAATTGATGGTGACATCTACCCTTATGTCACTGAAGGGTTGAAGATTTTTATGTTGTAATTTGTAACAATGGAAGAGAGGGTGATTCTCCACCTATAAAAGGAGCCCTCCTCTCCCTTTCAAATCAAGGAATGAGCCTTCTCAATTGAGCATTTTGTGTCATTGCCATTCTCTTATCTTTCAAACCCCTATTCAAACACTCTCTTTACATGTGAATGTCTCATTTAGCATTAGCTCCTCATGCTTAACCCAATTTTGGATCTCTTTGATGATTCATGATAAGTGGGATAAGGAGTTATTATCTTGGCGGGCCTGTGACTTCTCAAGGTAGCCCTTGCCTTATTGCCGCCCTCCTTTGGAGGTACCAATGGTTTTAGCGGTAATGAGCATGTGGAAAGACTTTGGGGACCATAGGTAAATCTTTACGATTGTCCGCTGAGCAATGTTAACCCTTACCCTCTAGCTTGAATCATGAAGGAGATGATAGGCAAGAGGCTATGTGAAAATTGAGGTTTCATGCAAAGAGAGGGAAGTGCAGTTTTTGTGGTCTAATATCCAAATTTCAACCGGTAATTACTCATCACTCGGGTATTAATTTCTTAAATTGATCATATGGCTAGGAAGCTCTTTCTATGCTCTTTCCACTCATGTAACTAATTTCTTAATCCCTTACTTCATTGATGATCAGAATTTCTCCCGAAGTTGCTAATTTTTAGGCGAATTTTGGCAGTTTTATAGTCTTGTAGTAAAATGCTCATAACTTTTCGCTCGGTTGTCCGTTTTTGAAAGTTTTTATATGGGCGCGAAGCTCTCTTCAAGCTCTACGCACCTATCTAATCATCTCTTGCACAGCCTATATGGATTTAAAACTGCAATTCTCTGTGTATATCTATTTTTATAGAATTTTGGCAGTTTTATAGTCTTGCAGTAAAATGCTCATAACTTTTCGCTCGGTTGCTCGTCTTTGAAAGTTTTTATATAGACGCGAAGCTCTCTTCAAGCTCTAGGCATCTATATAATCCTCTCTTGCACAGCTTTTATGGATTTAAAACTGTAATTCTCTGTGTATCTCTGTTTTTATAGCCTTTTGGCCATTCTTTCTTCTTAATCATGATTAATTCCTCCTAATCTCTTATCAAAAGGCAAACCTCATGTGTCTTATCCTCTTGTAAGTGATTGCTATATTCATTTTCTTTAATATGTTTCGTCCAAATCGCCCAATTCGAACGGATGAACCTTACCAATATTCCCCGTATGTTTCCGTTCACATAATCCTGAGTCGGAAGATTTTCTTCCAACAAAGAATTGCCCTCTTGTTTGGAGCTGCAAGACTGGCAGAAATTCTTGCTTCTCCGGAGCCTTTCATCTTTCCTTCCATGAATTATGATCTCACCTTTGATGTGTATATCTTTATCTTAATCTAGGGAGAGAAAGGGAGGTGAGGAGGCTGTGAGGTTTCATACAAGTGTGTTTTGATTCTGAGAAGTGACCGAAGTCCAAACCCCAACTTCGTGTCACATATTTTGGTGGAGGTGACGGGCAGGTTTTACTTAGAATTATTCTATTTTAACCTCAAGGTCCCTCATGATTAAAGGAAAGTTGTTTTGAAACAAGTAAATTTTCCTTGTTGCTACTCATCTTTTGGTGCAAGATGTTCAACATTCCGGTGTTCCAAGGATCGGAAGGAGAAGACCCGGGGAGTTATCTCCGAGAGTTTAACCGAGCATGCCGCTTGACGGGTTGGTCTATGAAGGAGAGGGCAGAAATACTTCCAGATTTCTTGGAGGGTGGTGTGGCCTTAACTTGGCATGAGGCTTTGCCAGAGGAGTCCAAGAATGATTGGAAAAGGTTGACCAAAGCAATGAAGGAGAGATTTGGGACAGTGGAGTCGCCAAATGCTTTACTATCGCAATTGGATCAAATTTTCCAAAAGGAAGGAATGTCAGTTTCTGCCTTTTCAGTGAGGTATGAAGCCTTATTCATCAAATATCAACAAGCGCCGGCTTTACATGTTGTTGCTTCTTCTTCTTCACCTTCTATGGAAGATTCAAAGAGTTCTTTAGCAATGGAGCACCTTAAGATGAGCAAGTTTATCAGGGCTTTGGATCCCCGCTTGCATGGAAAAGTTCTTAGCAAAGATCCCACTAGTTTTAAAGAGGCCCTTCGTATTGCTTTGAAGAAGGAGGCCACTCTTCATATTGAGTCCACATTCCAATCTTCTCCAAGTGTGCCAACCCCACCACGAGTAGAGATAGCCTCAACATCTCAGGTACAAGCTCCATCTTTGGATCATAACATTGCACAACTTATGGCAGAATTTGCTGATTTGAAGTTACACTTAGTCAATGTAAGGCCACCTAGGGTTCCACGAGCTGAGGATAAACCTAGGGATAGAAGTAGTGTCACATGCTATGAATGCAAGAGAAGGGGCACTATCGTATTGAGTGTCCAAAGTTGAGGAAAAGTGAGGATAAAAGTTTAGCACTTTTAGAGGAAACATGCTCAGAAGAAGAAGAGGAAACATTGATGCCATTAATGGCAAAAAGGGGTCGTAAAACTAGGAGTCAAGAAGAAGAAGAAGAAGATAAATCTGAAGAGAAGAGGAGAAAAATAAGAAGAAGAAGAAGTCATCTAGGAGAAAAATTGGACAATATGACTTTCCTCTTGGACAAGGATCTCTTAGTTATGACCTCTTAACGGATCTTAGGGAGAAAACAGCACAAATCACATTTGGGCAGCTTTGGCACTCTCTCCAAAGCTTAGAAAGGAATGGGGTAAGCTGGCTAACACAAGGGAATCTAAGAAAAAGAAGAAGAGGGATAATGGGACTCCTATGGTTCAAAAGGTGGATATTGATGTAGGAGATGACGTGCCTGTGATTGATGTCATCATTGAGGGGCAGACAATTTCTAATGCATACATTGATGGAGGTGCATCAATCAATGTCATGAGTGAAAAAACAATGAAAGATGCTGATTTAAAGTTGTCTTCTACCAACTCTCCCTATCGCATCAAACTTGCTGATAATACTAGGGTGAAAACCTTAAGAATTGTCAGGAATTTGGGAGTGGATGTATGTGGTATTTCTGTGCCTACAACTTTTCAGGTCATTCCTACAAAGCCTGATGTTAGGGCTTACCCATTGATATTGGGTAGGCCATGGCTTCGCCAAGTGAAGGCAATTCAAAAGTGGGAGACAGGTGATCTTATTCTACAAGGTGAGAATAAGAAGGTCCAATACAACATCAAGAGTCGTCGCAAGAAGGTGGTAAGAGGTGAACCTTCAACTTCCGAAAGTTCAGAGTCAGAGTCATCCGATGAAGAAGAGACAAGTGGTAGCTCCGAGGATTCCATCTCAGAAGGAGAGGTGGAGGGAGTTGCATTTGGTCTTTCCCTAGGAAGGGATCGAGGGGATGCTGAAGACAATGGAGCCTTGGAAGGGGAAGCTTCTTCAACCATGTGCAAGAAAGGAGATGTGGACCTCACTAGTCTTCACCAACAAAATGAACTTCTTCTTGATGAGTCCATAGTAGCAGGTACTGAAAGGGAGGATTACTTAAAAATGTTAGATGGATTTCCTAACCTTTTTGCAAACAGCTACTCACAAGTACGCCAAGTTACCTTAGTAGAGCACAAGATTGATCTCAAGCCCCAAAGTAAGCCAGTGGTACAGCGGCTAAGGCATTTGGGAGTAGTGCAAGCAGAGGTGCTTAAGAAGGAGATAACTAATTTGCTTGAAGCTGGATTTATTTTTCCAGTAGAGAATTCAGAGTGGCCAGTTGTAGTCACTCCCAAAAAGGGTGGAAAATGGCGTGTGTGTGTGGACTTTCGCCCTCTGAATGCATGCACAAAGAGGGATTATTATCCTCTACCGTTTCAGGATGAGATTTTGGATCAAGTTGCAGGTCATGAGTTGTATTCAGTGTGTGATGGATACTCTGGATACTTCCAAATCCGGATTTGTGAAGAAGATCAAAGGAAAACCTCATTTATCACCCCTTGGGGAGTGTTTGCCTATAGGGTGATGCCATTTGGCTTGACCCATGCACCAGCAACTTTTCAATGCCTCATGAGTCAGGTATTTGCACCTTACTTGGGAAAGTTTATAAGGGTCTTTCTGGATGATTTTTGCATTTATTCAAGCCGCATGGATCACTTGGAAAAGTTGAGGTTGGCCTTGCAAAGTATTGATGATGCAAAAGGGTGTCTTAATCCTCGAAAATGCTGCTTGGCACGAAGGAAGGTGGTTCTCTTGAGACATGTTATCTCAGAAGAAGGCATAGAGATGGATCCTGAGAAGGTGCAGGCAATTGTGGCCCTCCCACCGCCTACCAATGTGAGGGAGGAATGCATGAGTCAAAGTCCAATTGTGCAGCCTCCTAGGTGGAGGGAGGACTTTTATGTGAACCCAAGTGTCTCATCACATTCAGTGGGTGCTATACTCTTGCAAAAGGGAGAGCAAGGGTGTATGAAACCAGTGTATTATGCAAGCCAACAACTCACTGATGCCGAGGAGAGGTATGGTGAAATGGAGAAAGGTGGTTTGTCTCTTGTTTTTGCAGTAAAGAAGTTCAGGTCATACTTGTTACCTCGCCCTTTTTTCTTCCTCACATCTCAACCTTCTTTACAATTCTTTGTCCGCAAACCCAATCCTGCAGGAGGGAAGTTTGCAAAGTGGATTTGCGAGCTTCAAGAATTCTCTTTCACTTTTATTACAGAAAACACCACTAGGGCCTCTCTTGCAGATTTGCTTACAAGGAAGGAAGAGGAAGAAGGAATAGGAGCAAAGGAAGAAGTATATGAAGATTTGGAGACATTTGATGGAGCCTTTAGCCCTTCCAGGCAATGTGGGACTGGGGGGATAGTCTTATTTGATCTAGGAGGAAAAAAGGTATGATGGCCGTGTGGAGAAACGGCTAGATAAGAAGCTTCTTCGACGTTGGGAAGGCCCCTTTAGAATAAAGCAAAAGTTCAAAAATAACACCTATCTTCTAGAGGATGCAAGTGGCCAGGAGGTTCCCGGACGTGCCAATGAGTACCGGCTAAAGATATTCTACCCTCGAGCACCATGGCTAGCAGACCCCCAAGACAAGCATGGAGGATCTGCTGGGGGGGGAAAGATGTGACATGAAAAATTGATATCTTTCATTTTCAAGTTTGTGCATATTTTGATGGTTTCTCAATGGTAATAAGGTGGAAGCTTGTCCAAGAAGATTGCGGCACCCACAATGGAATAACGGCGTGGTGATGCGACGGCTTGGCGGCTACCCCGACAACAGCATTCTATCTTCAAATATAATGGTTTTACTTGATTTAGGGTGCACACATTGTAAATGCCACAAGTATGCTTGATAAATACTTTGGTATGGTAGATAGGCTAGTGATGTGGAAAATAAAAGTGGGCCTTCATGCTCACATGGATTTTAATTGTATTATTAATATAGTATTCACCATAAGGCAACAAGTTGGGGAGTGTGGAAGGCATGTGGAGGAGTGTGTGTAGGTGCATAATTGGGAAAGATTCTTCTAGAATGCCTACATGGAAGAGGAGAATTCTGCCATGTGTAAGTGGGATCTCCACCTACACGCCACTTAGGCTTGGCTATTATCTCATCACACTCTCAAAGTCAAAAAGTCTTCAATTTAATAATCAATAGAAGACTTAGCCTAAGAGGACAATTGATGGTGACATCTACCCTTATGCCACTGAAGGGTTGAAGATTTTTATGTTGTAATTTGTAACAGTGGAAGAGAGGGTGATTCTCCACCTATAAAAGGAGCCCTCCTCTCCCTTTCAAATCAAGGAATGAGCCTCCTCAATTGAGGATTTTGTGTCATTGCCATTCTCTTATCTTTCAAACCCCTATTCAAACACTCTCTTTACATGTGAATGTCTCATTTAGCATTAGCTCCTCATGCTTAACCCAATTTTGGATCTCTTTGATGATTCATGATAAGTGGGATAAGGAGTTATCATCTTGGCGGGCCTGTGACTTCTCAAGGTAGCCCTTGCCTTATTGCCGCCCTCCTTTGGAGGTACCAATGGTTTTAGCGGTAATGAGCATGTGGAAAGACTTTGGGGACCATAGGTAAATCTTTACGATTGTGGTTTCATGCAAAGAGAGGGAAGTGCAGTTTTTGTGGTCTAATATCCAAATTTCAACCGATAATTACTCATCACTCGGGTATTAATTTCTTAAATTGATCATATGGCTAGGAAGCTCTTTCTATGCTCTTTCCACTCATGTAACTAATTTCTTAATCCCTTACTTCATTGATGATCAGAATTTCTCCCAAAGTTGCTAATTTTTAGGTGAATTTTGGCAGTTTTATAGTCTTGTAGTAAAATGCTCATAACTTTTCGCTCGGTTGTCCGTTTTTGAAAGTTTTTATATGGGCGCGAAGCTCTCTTCAAGCTCTACGCACTTATCTAATCATCTCTTGCATAGCCTATATGGATTTAAAACTGCAATTCTCTGTGTATATCTATTTTTATAGAATTTTGGCAGTTTTATAGTCTTGCAGTAAAATGCTCATAACTTTTCGTTCGGTTGCCCGTTTTTGAAAGTTTTTATATAGACGCGAAGCTCTCTTCAAGCTCTACGCATCTATATAATCCTCTCTTGCACAGCCTTTATGGATTTAAAACTGCAATTCTCTGTGTATCTCTGTTTTTATAGCCTTTTGGCCATTCTTTCTTCTTAATCACGATTAATTCCTCCTAATCTCTTATCAAAAGGCAAAACTCATGTGTCTATCCTCTTGTAAGTGATTGCTATATTCATTTTCTTTAATATGTTCCGTCCAAATTGCCCAATTCGAACGGATGAACCTTACCAATATTCCCCGTATGTTTCCGTTCACATAATCCTGAGTCGGAAGATTTTCTTCCAACAAAGAATTGCCCTCTTGTTTGGAGCTGCAAGACTGGCAAAAATTCTTGCTTCTCCGGAGCCTTTCATCTTTCCTTCCATGAATTATGATCTCACCGTTGATGTGTATATCTTTATCTTAATCTAGGGAGAGAAAGGGACAATGGAGCCTTGGAAGGGGAAGCTTCTTCAACCATGTGCAAGAAAGGAGATGTGGACCTCACTAGTCTTCACCAACAAAATGAACTTCTTCTTGATGAGTCCATAGTAGCAGGTACTGAAAGGGAGGATTACTTAAAAATGTTAGATGGATTTCCTAACCTTTTTGCAAACAGCTACTCACAAGTACGCCAAGTTACCTTAGTAGAGCACAAGATTGATCTCAAGCCCCAAAGTAAGCCAGTGGTACAACGGCTAAGGCGTTTGGGAGTAGTGCAAGCAGAGGTGCTTAAGAAGGAGATAACTAATTTGCTTGAAGCTGGATTTATTTTTCCAGTAGAGAATTCAGAGTGGCCAGTTGTAGTCACTCCCAAAAAGGGTGAAAAATGGCGTGTGTGTGTAGACTTTCGCCCTCTGAATGCATGCACAAAGAGGGATTATTATCCTCTACCCTTTCAGGATGAGATTTTGGATCAAGTTGCAGGTCATGAGTTGTATTCAGTGTGTGATGGATACTCTGGATACTTCCAAATCCGGATTTGTGAAGAAGATCAAAGGAAAACCTCATTTATCACCCCTTGGGGAGTGTTTGCCTATAGGGTGATGCCATTTGGCTTGACCCATGCACCAGCAACTTTTCAATGCTTCATGAGTCAGGTATTTGCACCTTACTTGGGAAAGTTTATAAGGGTCTTTCTGGATGATTTTTGCATTTATTCAATCCGCATGGATCACTTGGAAAAGTTGAGGTTGGCCTTGCAAAGTATTGATGATGCAAAAGGGTGTCTTAATCCTGGAAAATGCCGCATGGCACGAAGGAAGGTGGTTCTCTTGGGACATGTTATCTCAGAAGAAGGCATAGAGATGGATCGTGAGAAGGTGCAGGCAATTGTGGCCCTCCCACCGCCTACCAATGTGAGGGAGGAATGCATGAGTCAAAGTCCAATTGTGCAGCCTCCTAGGTGGAGGGAGGACTTTTATGTGAACCCAAGTGTCTCATCACATTCAGTGGGTGCTATACTCTTGCAAAAGGGAGAGCAAGGGCGTATGAAACCAGTGTATTATGCAAGCCAACAACTCACTGATGCCGAGGAGAGGTATGGTGAAATGGAGAAAGGTGGTTTGTCTCTTGTTTTTGCAGTAAAGAAGTTCAGGTCATACTTGTTACCTCGCCCTTTTTTCTTCCTCACATCTCAACCTTTTTTACAATTCTTGGTCCGCAAACCCAATCCTGCAGGAGGGAAGTTTGCAAAGTGGATTTGCGAGCTTCAAGAATTCTCTTTCACTTTTATTACAGAAAACACCACTAGGGCCTCTCTTACAGATTTGCTTACAAGGAAGGAAGAGGAAGAAGGAATAGGAGCAAAGGAAGAAGTATATGAAGATTTGGAGACATTTGATGGAGCCTTTAGCCCTTCCAGGCAATGTGGGACTGGGGGGATAGTCTTATTTGATCTAGGAGGAAAAAAGGTATGATGGCCGTGTGGAGAAACGGCTAGATAAGAAGCTTCTTCGACGTTGGGAAGGCCCCTTTAGAATAAAGCAAAAGTTCAAAAATAACACCTATCTTCTAGAGGATGCAAGTGGCCAGGAGGTTCCCGGACGTGCCAATGAGTACCGGCTAAAGATATTCTACCCTTGAGCACCATGGCTAGCAGACCCCCAAGACAAGCATGGAGGATCTGCTGGGGGGGGAAAGATGTGACATGAAAAATTGATATCTTTCATTTTCAAGTTTGTGCATATTTTGATGGTTTCTCAATGGTAATAAGGTGGAAGCTTGTCCAAGAATATTGCGGCACCCACAATGGAATAACGGCGTGGTGATGCGGCGGCTTGGCGGCTACCCCGACAACAGCATTCTATCTTCAAATATAAAGGTTTTACTTGATTTAGGGTGCACACATTGTAAATGCCACAAGTATGCTTGATAAATACTTTGGTATGGTAGATAGGCTAGTGATGTGGAAAATAAAAGTGGGCCTTCATGCTCACATGGATTTTAATTGTATTATTAATATGGTATTCACCATAAGGCAACAAGTTGGGGAGTGTGGAAGGCATGTGGAGGAGTGTGTGTAGGTGCATAATTGGGAAAGATTCTTCTAGAATGCCTTATGGTGAATACCATATTAATAATACAATTGGGTGCATAATTGGGAAGGCATGTGGAGGAGTGTGTGTAGGTGCATAATTGGGAAAGATTCTTCTAGAATGCCTACATGGAAGAGGAGAATTCTGCCATGTGTAAGTGGGATCTCCACCTACACGCCACTTAGGCTTGGCTATTATCTCATCACACTCTCAAAGTCAAAAAGTCTTCAATTTAATAATCAATAGAAGACTTAGCCTAAGAGGACAATTGATGGTGACATCTACCCTTATGTCACTGAAGGATTGAAGATTTTTATGTTGTAATTTGTAACAATGGAAGAGAGGGTGATTCTCCACCTATAAAAGGAGCCCTCCTCTCCCTTTCAAATCAAGGAATGAGCCTCCTCAATTGAGCATTTTGTGTCATTTCCATTCTCTTATCTTTCAAACCCCTATTCAAACACTCTCTTTACATGTGAATGTCTCATTTAGCATTAGCTCCTCATGCTTAACCCAATTTTGGATCTCTTTGATGATTCATGATAAGTGGGATAAGGAGTTATTATTTTGGCGGGCCTGTGACTTCTCAAGGTAGCCCTTGCCTTATTGCCGCCCTCCTTTGGAGGTACCAATGGTTTTAGCGGTAATGAGCATGTGGAAAGACTTTGGGGACCATAGGTAAATCTTTACGATTGTCCGCTGAGCAATGTTAACCCTTACCCTCTAGCTTGAATCATGAAGGAGATGATAGGCAAGAGGCTATGTGAAAATTGAGGTTTCATGCAAAGAGAGGGAAGTGCAGTTTTTGTGGTCTAATATCCAAATTTCAACCGGTAATTACTCATCACTCGGGTATTAATTTCTTAAATTGATCATATGGCTAGGAAGCTCTTTCTATGCTCTTTCCACTCATGTAACTAATTTCTTAATCCCTTACTTCATTGATGATCAGAATTTCTCCCGAAGTTGCTAATTTTTAGGCGAATTTTGGCAGTTTTATAGTCTTGTAGTAAAATGCTCATAACTTTTCGCTCGGTTGTCCGTTTTTGAAAGTTTTTATATGGGCGCGAAGCTCTCTTCAAGCTCTACGCACCTATCTAATCATCTCTTGCACAGCCTATATGGATTTAAAACTGCAATTCTCTGTGTATATCTATTTTTATAGAATTTTGGCAGTTTTATAGTCTTGCAGTAAAATGCTCATAACTTTTCGCTTGGTTGCTCGTCTTTGAAAGTTATTATATAGACGCAAAGCTCTCTTCAAGCTCTAGGCATCTATATAATCCTCTCTTGCACAGCCTTTATCGATTTTAAACTGCAATTCTCTGTGTATCTCTGTTTTTATAGCCTTTTGGCCATTCTTTCTTCTTAATCATGATTAATTCCTCCTAATCTCTTATCAAAAGGCAAACCTCATGTATCTTATCCTCTTGTAAGTGATTGCTATATTCGTTTTCTTTAATATGTTTCGTCCAAATCGCCCAATTCGAACGGATGAACCTTACCAATATTCCCCGTATGTTTCCGTTCACATAATCCTGAGTCGGAAGATTTTCTTCCAACAAAGAATTGCCCTCTTGTTTGGAGCTGCAAGACTAGCAGAAATTCTTGCTTCTCCGGAGCCTTTCATCTTTCCTTCCATGAATTATGATCTCACCTTTGATGTGTATATCTTTATCTTAATCTAGGGAGAGAAAGGGAGGTGAGGAGGCTGTGAGGTTTCATACAAGTGTGTTTTGATTCTGAGAAGTGACCGAAGTCCAAACCCCAACTTCGTGTCACATCTTTTGGTGGAGGTGACGGGCAGGTTTTACTTAGAATTATTCTATTTTAACCTCAAGGTCCCGCATGATTAAAGGAAAGTTGTTTTGAAATAAGTAAATTTTCCTTGTTGCTACTCATCTTTTGGTGCAAGATGTTCAACATTCCGGTGTTCCAAGGATCGGAAGGAGAAGACCCGGGGAGTTATCTCCGAGAGTTTAACCGAGCATGCCGCTTGACGGGTTGGTCTACGAAGGAGAGGGTAGAAATACTTCCAGATTTCTTGGAGGGTGTGGCCTTAACTTGGCATGAGGCTTTGCCAGAGGAGTCCAAGAATGATTGGGAAAGGTTGGCCAAAGCAATGAAGGAGAGATTTGGGACAGTGGAGTCGCCAAATGCTTTACTATCGCAATTGGATCAAATTTTCCAAAAGGAAGGAGAGTCAGTTTCTGCCTTTTTAGTGAGGTATGAAGCCTTATTCATCAAATATCAACAAGCAACTTTACATGTTGTTGCTTCTTCTTCTTCACCTTCTATGGAAGATTCAAAGAGTTCTTTAGCAATGGAGCACCTTAAGATGAGCAAGTTTATCAGGGCTTTGGATCCCCGCTTGCATGGAAAAGTTCTTAGCAAAGATCCCACTAGTTTTAAAGAGGCCCTTCGTATTGCTTTGAAGAAGGAGGCCACTCTTCATATTGAGTCCACATTCCAATCTTCTCCAAGTGTGCCAACCCCACCAGGAGTAGAGATAGCCTCAACATCTTGATGTCATCATTGAGAGGCAGACAATTTCTAATGCATACATTGATGGAGGTGCATCAATCAATGTCATGAGTGAAAAAACAATGAAAGATGCTGATTTAAAGTTGTCTTCTACCAACTCTCCCTATCGCATCAAACTTGCTGATAATACTAGGGTGAAAACCCTAGGAATTGTCAGGAATTTGGGAGTGGATGTATGTGGTATTTCTGTGCCTACAACTTTTCAGGTCATTTCTACAAAGCCTGATGCTAGGGCTTACCCATTGATATTGGGTAGGCCATGGCTTCGCCAAGTGAAGGCAATTCAAAAGTGGGAGACAGGTGATCTTATTCTACAAGGTGAGAATAAGAAGGTCCAATACAACATCAAGAGTTGTCGCAAGAAGGTGGTAAGAGGTGAACCTTCAACTTCCGAAAGTTCAGAGTCAGAGTCATCCGCCGATGAAGAAGAGACAAGTGGTAGCTCCGAGGATTCCATCTCAGAGGAGAGGTGGAGGGAGTTGCATTTGGTCTTTCCCTAGGAAGGGATCGAGGGGATGCTGAAGACAATGGAGCCTTGGAAGGGGAAGCTTCTTCAACCATGTGCAAGAAAGGAGATGTGGACCTCACTAGTCTTCACCAACAAAATGAACTTCTTCTTGATGAGTCCATAGCAGGTACTGAAAGGGAGGATTACTTAAAAATGTTAGATGGATTTCCTAACCTTTTTGCAAACAGCTACTCACAAGTACGCCAAGTTACCTTAGTAGAGCACAAGATTGATCTCAAGCCCCAAAGTAAGCTAGTGGTACAGCGGCTAAGGCGTTTGGGAGTAGTGCAAGCAGAGGTGCTTAAGAAGGAGATAACTAATTTGCTTGAAGCTGGATTTATTTTTCCAGTAGAGAATTCAGAGTGGCCAGTTGTAGTCACTCCCAAAAAGGGTGGAAAATGGCGTGTGTGTGTGGACTTTCGCCCTCTGAATGCATGCACAAAGAGGGATTATTATCCTCTACCCTTTCAGGATGAGATTTTGGATCAAGTTGCAGGTAATGAGTTGTATTCAGTGTGTGATGGATACTCTGGATACTTCCAAATCCGGATTTGTGAAGAAGATCAAAGGAAAACCTCATTTATCACCCCTTGGGGAGTGTTTGCCTATAGGGTGATGCCATTTGGCTTGACCAATGCACCAGCAACTTTTCAATGCTTCATGAGTCAAGTATTTGCACCTAACTTGGGAAAGTTTATAAGGGTCTTTCTGGATGATTTTTGCATTTATTCAAGCCGCATGGATCACTTGGAAAAGTTGAGGTTGGCCTTGCAAAGTATTGATGATGCAAAAGGGTGTCTTAATCCTGGAAAATGCCGCATGGCACGAAGGAAGGTGGTTCTCTTGGGACATGTTATCTCAGAAGAAGGCATAGAGATGGATCCTGAGAAGGTGTAGGCAATTGTGGCCCTCCCACCGCCTACCAATGTGAGGGAGGAATGCATGAGTCAAAGTCCAATTGTGCAGCCTCCTAGGTGGAGGGAGGACTTTTATGTGAACCCAAGTGTCTCATCACATTCAGTGGGTGCTATACTCTTGCAAAAGGGAGAGCAAGGGCATATGAAACCAGTGTATTATGCAAGCCAACAACTCACTGATGCCGAGGAGAGGTATGGTGAAATGGAGAAAGGTGGTTTGTCTCTTGTTTTTGCAGTAAAGAAGTTCAGGTCATACTTGTTACCTCGCCCTTTTTTCTTCCTCACATCTCAACCTTCTTTACAATTCTTGGTCCGCAAACCCAATCCTGCAGGAGGGAAGTTTGCAAAGTGGATTTGCGAGCTTCAAGAATTCTCTTTCACTTTTATTACAGAAAACACCACTAGGGCCTCTCTTGCAGATTTGCTTACAAGGAAGGAAGAGGAAGAAGGAATAGGAGCAAAGGAAGAAGTATATGAAGATTTGGAGACATTTGATGGAGCCTTTAGCCCTTCCAGGCAATGTGGGGCTGGGGGGATAGTTTTATTTGATCCAGGAGGAAAAAAGGTATGATGGCCGTGTGGAGAAACGGCTAGATAAGAAGCTTCTTCGACGCTGGGAAGGCCCCTTTAGAATAAAGCAAAAGTTCAAAAATAACACCTATCTTCTAGAGGATGCAAGTGGCCAGGAGGTTCCCGGACGTGCCAATGAGTACCGGCTAAAAATATTCTACCCTCGAGCACCATGGTGAGCAGACTCCCAATACAAGCATGGAGGATCTGCTGGGGGGGGAAAGATGTGACATGAAAAATTGATATCTTTCATTTTCAAGTTTGTGCATATTTTGATGGTTTCTCAATGGTAATAAGGTGGAAGCTTGTCCAAGAATATTGCGGCACCCACAATGGAATAACGGCGTGGTGATGCGGCGGCTTGGCGGCTACCCCGACAACAGCATTCTATCTTCAAATATAATGGTTTTACTTGATTTAGGGTGCACACATTGTAAATGCCACAAGTATGCTTGATAAATACTTTGGTATGGTAGATAGGCTAGTGATGTGGAAAATAAAAGTGGGCCTTCATGCTTACATGGATTTTAATTGTATTATTAATATGGTATTCACCATAAGGCAACAAGTTGGGGAGTGTGGAAGGCATGTGGAGGAGTGTGTGTAGGTGCATAATTGGGAAAGATTCTTCTAGAATGCCTACATGGAAGAGGAGAATTCTGCCATGTGTAAGTGGGATCTCCACCTACACGCCACTTAGGCTTGGCTATTATCTCATCACACTCTCAAAGTCAAAAAGTCTTCAATTTAATAATCAATAGAAGACTTAGCCTAAGAGGACAATTGATGGTGACATCTACTCTTATGCCACTGAAGGGTTGAAGATTTTTATGTTGTAATTTGTAACAATGGAAGAGAGGGTGATTCTCCACCTATAAAAGGAGCCCTCCTCTCCCTTTCAAATCAAGGAATGAGCCTCCTCAATTGAGCATTTTGTGTCATTGCCATTCTCTTATCTTTCAAACCCCTATTCAAACACTCTCTTTACATGTGAATGTCTCATTTAGCATCAGCTCCTCATGCTTAACCCAATTTTGGATCTCTTTGATGATTCATGATAAGTGGGATAAGGAGTTATTATCTTGGCGGGCCTGTGACTTCTCAAGGTAGCCCTTGTCTTATTGCCGCCCTCCTTTGGAGGTACCAATGGTTTTAGCGGTAATGAGCATGTGGAAAGACTTTGGGGACCATAGGTAAATCTTTACGATTGTCCGCTGAGCAATGTTAACCCTTACCCTCTAGCTTGAATCATGAAGGAGATGATAGGCAAGAGGCTATGTGAAAATTGAGGTTTCATGCAAAGAGAGGGAAGTGCAGTTTTTGTGGTCTCATATCCAAATTTCAGCCGGTAATTACTCATCACTCGGATATTAATTTCTTAAATTGATCATATGGCTAGGAAGCTCTTTCTATGCTCTTTCCACTCATGTAACTAATTTCTTAATCCCTTACTTCATTGATGATCAGAATTTCTCCCAAAGTTGCTAATTTTTAGGCGAATTTTGGCAGTTTTATAGTCTTGTAGTAAAATGCTCATAACTTTTCGCTCGGTTGTCCGTTTTTGAAAGTTTTTATATGGGCGCGAAGCTCTCTTCAAGCTCTACGCACCTATATAATCATCTCTTGCACAGCCTATATGGATTTAAAACTGCAATTCTCTGTGTATATCTGTTTTTATAGAATTTTGGCAGTTTTATAGTCTTGCAGTAAAATGCTCATAACTTTTCGCTTGGTTGCCCATTTTTGAAAGTTTTTTTATAGACGCGAAGCTCTCTTCAAGCTCTAGGCATCTATATAATCCTCTCTTGCACAGCCTTTATGGATTTAAAACTGTAATTCTCTGTGTATCTCTGTTTTTATAGCCTTTTGGCCATTCTTTCTTCTTAATCATGATTAATTTCTCCTAATCTCTTATCAAAAGGCAGACCTCATGTGTCTTATCCTCTTGTAAGTGATTACTATATTCATTTTCTTTAATATGTTCCGTCCAAATCGCCCAATTCGAACGGATGAACCTTACCAATATTCCTCGTATGTTTCCGTTCACATAATCCTGAGTCGGAAGATTTTCTTCCAACAAAGAATTGCCCTCTTGTTTGGAGCTGCAAGACTGGCATAAATTCTTGCTTCTCCGGAGCCTTTCATCTTTCCTTCCATGAATTATGATCTCACCTTTGATGTGTATATCTTTATCTTAATCTAGGGAGAGAAAGGGAGGTGAGGAGGCTGTGAGGTTTCATACAAGTGTGTTTTGATTCTGAGAAGTGACTGAAGTCCAAACCCCAACTTCGTGTCGTATCTTTTGGTGGAGGTGACGGGCAGGTTTTACTTAGAATTATTCTATTTTAACCTCAAGGTCCCGCATGATTAAAGGAAAGTTATTTTGAAACAAGTAAATTTTCCTTGTTGCTACTCATCTTTTGGTGCAAGATGTTCAACATTCCGGTGTTCCAAGGATCAGAAGGAGAAGACCCGGGGAGTTATCTCCGAGAGTTTAACCGAGCATGCCGCTTGACGGGTTGGTCTATGAAGGAGAGGGCATAAATACTTCCAGATTTCTTGGAGGGTGTGGCTTTAACTTGGCATGAGGCTTTGCCAGAGGAGTCCAAGAATGATTGGGAAAGGTTGACCAAAGCAATGAAGGAGAGATTTGGGACAGTGGAGTCGCCAAATGCTTTACTATCGCAATTGGATCAAATTTTCCAAAAGAAAGGAGAGTCAGTTTCTGCCTTTTCAGTGAGGTATGAAGCCTTATTCATCAAATATCAACAAGCGGCTTTACATGTTGTTGCTTCTTCTTCTTCACCTTCTATGGAAGATTCAAAGAGTTCTTTAGCAATGGAGCACCTTAAGATGAGCAAGTTTATCAGGGCTTTGGATCCCCGCTTGCATGGAAAAGTTCTTAGCAAAGATCCCACTAGTTTTAAAGAGGCCCTTCGTATTGCTTTGAAGAAGGAGGCCACTCTTCATATTGAGTCCACATTCCAATCTTCTCCAAGTGTGCCAACCCCACCAGGAGTAGAGATAGCCTCAACATCTCAGGTACAAGCTCCATCTTTGGATCATAACATTGCATAACTTATGGCAAAATTTGCTGATTTGAAGTTACACTTAGTCAATGCAAGGCCACCTAGGGTTCCACGAGCTGAGGATAAACCTAGGGATAGAAGTAGTGTCACATGCTATGAATGTTAAGAGAAGGGGCACTATCGTACTGAGTGTCCAAAGTTGAGGAAAAGTGAGTTAAAAGTTTAGCACTTTTAGAGGAAACATGCTCAGAAGAAGAAGAGGAAACATTGATGCCATTAATGGCAAAAAGGGTCGTAAAACTAGGAGTCAAGAAAAAGAAGAAGAAGATAAATCTGAAGAAGTGGAGAAAAATAAGAAGAAGAAGAAGTCATCTAGGAGAAAAATTGGACAATCTGACTTTCCTCTTGGACAAGGATCTCTTAGTTATGACCTCTTAACGGATCTTAGGGAGAAAAGACCACAAATCACATTTGGGCAGCTTTTGGCACTCTCTCCAAAGCTTAGAAAGGAATGGGGTAAGCTGGCTAGCACAAGGGAATCTAAGAAAAATAAGAAGAGGGATAATGGGACTCCTATGGTTCAAAAGGTGGATATTGATGTAGGAGATGACGTGCCTGTGGATTGATGTCATCATTGAGGGACAGACAATTTCTAATGCATACATTGATGGAGGTGCATCAATCAATGTCATGAGTGAAAAAATAATGAAAGATGCTGATTTAAAGTTGTCTTCTACCAACTCTCCCTATCGCATCAAACTTGCTGATAATACTAGGGTGAAAACCTTAGGAATTGTCAGGAATTTGGGAGTGGATGTATGTGGTATTTCTGTGCCTACAACTTTTCAGATCATTCCTACAAAGCCTGATGCTAGGGCTTACCCATTGATATTGGGTAGGCCATGGCTTCGCCAAGTGAAGGCAATTCAAAAGTGGGAGACAGGTGATCTTATTCTACAAGGTGAGAATAAGAAGGTCCAATACAACATCAAGAGTTGTCGCAAGAAGGTGGTAAGAGGTGAACCTTCAACTTCCAAAAGTTTAGAGTTGTTACCATATTATAGTAGTGATGTGTGTGAACACACTTAGGACCGCCGGGGCACTTTTTCCCTCACTAGGAGGTTTTTTCCCCCGTGCATTGTATATACGCCCATTATCTTCTAGGGCTTGTTATCTTTCATTTTTGGCACTCATAATACACTACTGTGTTGAGCTCAAGCTTCCTCATCTTCTTGAAGTTGTGTGTGCATTCCTGCAACCCTAATTCCAACAATTGGTATCAGAGCAGGCTTCCTCCTCCCGGGCAGCATCACCGGCACCTGCCGCTTCATCTCCTCCGATTGCGACGAGGTTTCACGAGCGTCTGCAGGTTAGTTTATGCCGTGGGAGAGCCCTTAGGGCTTGTTCGTTTCAGAATTTTGATCTGAAGTCATTTCGCCCTCCGTTTTTGCATTCCAAGTACTGCGCAGGCAAAATCGTCCTACTGTGCAGATTTTCTGTCAAGATTAAAATCTGCAGGACAGGTGCCCATTCGTCTGTTTTGGGCTGTGCTACATAGCACAGGTCGATTTTATACAGGTTTACCTCTTACAGACAGCATTTACATCTAGTAGTACAGTCATTGGCCATGGCTGACAACAATGATGTATTCCGCATGTTGGCTGCTGAGGATAAGTTGGATGGCACCAACTATCCATTGTGGGCATATATGATGCGACATGTATTGGTAGCAAAGGGGTTATGGAACATTGTGCAGGGAATTGATGCACGTCCTATTGTGGCTGGGAATGCTGCAAACACATCAGAAACAGGTACTGTTGATGATGGTGCAGGCACAAGTGCTGTAGCAGCTGTTCGAGAACCACCACTTTCAGCAGAGCAGATTCGTTGGGATGGTAGAGATGCGCAGGCTCATGCCTTGATTGCGCTGTCTGTCAAACGTACCATTATCCCACATATTCGCTCCTGCAGGACTTCTAAGGATGCTTGGGATGTACTTGCCACATTGTATCAGGCAAGAAATGAGGCTCGTGTTGCTTACCTCCGAAAACAGTTGGAGAGTGAGCATATGAACGAAGGTGATTCTATGGATAGCTTTTTGACAAAGATCAAGGATTTCAAAGAGCAGCTCATTTCTGCAGATGAAATCCTGTCAGACAGTTCACTTGTGCAGACTGTTTTGAATGGTCTACCAGATTCTTATCAGGGTTTTGCTTCCACTCTTCGCTTGATGATGAAAGGCAATCCCAATGCCTTATCATTTGAGGAGTTAGTTTCTGTTTTGCTGCAAGAAGACCAGTCAAGGCAAAACGGGAATATTATGCGTGTCGCAGATCAAGCTTTCGTTGCTAGTCAGAGAAGCGGGAAAGGTAAAGCTGGCTTTTCTTCTAGTAAGCAGAAATCTGCAAATGCTGCGCAACCAAAGAAGGAAGACAAAGATGAGAAGAAGGGTGACAAACAGAAGACATTTTGCAAGTACTGTAAGGGAAATGATCATGTCATCAAAGCGTGTCCTAAGCTGGCTGCGAAAGAGGCTAAGAAGAAAGAGGCTGGTATGGCTGTTGCAGATGCCTCTCCTTCTAACAATGAATCTGCTAATGTTGTTCAAGATACAGAATGGGCATTCAATGCGCAGTGCAGTTATGACCCATCTTTGCATGACACATGTATGTCTACAGTAGATTCAGATGTATGGTACTTTGACAGTGGTGCCACTAAGCATATCACCTCGCAGCGCAGTTTATTCACTTTCCTTGAGTCTGCTCCCACAGGGAATACTGTCACTTGTGCCAATAACTCCTCTTATCCCGTTAAAGGAGTTGGATAGATTGTGCTGAATGTTGCAAATTGCAACACCTTTACACTTTTTGATGCATTGTATGTGCCAGGGATCAAAAAGAATCTGCTGTCAGTCTCCGCATTTGCCAAAACAGGTTTGGTTGTAAAATTTGTGGATGACAGATGTACTGTTCATGATCTCTCTTGTGGTGACATCATTGTAGCATCTGGTTCACTATGTCGAGGGCTGTATAAGCTCAATATGGATGGCAAATGTGTAGAGGATTCAGCATGTGCTATTATGGATACGCAGGCTATTTCAAATGCAAAACTGTGGCATGCACGTTTTGGTCATCTGAATTTTGCAAGTTTGCTGCGCCTGCAGAAATCTGAAATGGTGTCTTCTTTGCCTAAGCTTGAGGCACCTGTCAAGCATGTTTGTGAGGGCTGCATATTGGGTAAAATGCAGCGTGCTTCCTTTCCCAAAGATGGATCAGTGAGAGCTGAACGCAGATTGCAGCTTGTTCACAGTGATGTTTGTGGTCCCATGCAAACTCCATCATTTGGAAACTACCTTTACTTCGTGACTTTCATTGATGATTTTACCAGGCATGCATGGGTATATCCTTTGAAGGCAAAGTCCGAAGTGTTTTTGTGCTTCAAACAATTTTTGGTTATGGCTGAAAATGTGTCAGAAAGTAAGATGGGCACCCTCCGTTCAGATCGAGGGGGGGAGTATATGTCTTCAGAATTTAATGCATTTCTGGCTGAGCGTGGGATAAAACACCAATGTACAGTGCCGTATACACCACAGCAAAATGGTGTGGCTGAGAGAAAAAACAGGTCTCTCATGGAAATGGCAAGATGTATGGTTAAGAGTCAAAGTCTACCACATGGTTTTTGGCTTGAGGCTGTCATGTGTGCCACTTATGTACTAAACAGGTGTCCCACCAAAGCATTACAGGTTGTCACTCCATATGAGGCTTGGCATAGCCGCAAGCCATCTTGTTGGCCATTTACGTGTTTTTGGTTGCCTGGCATATGCATTAGTGCCTGTGCAACATCGCAGAAAATTGGATGACAAAGCTGTCAAATGTATTTTTGTTGGATATAGTGCTGAGAGCAAAGGCTATCGTTTGTATCATCCACAGACAAAGCGCATTTTGGTTAGCCGTGATGTTGTATTTGTGGAAGATGCAGTTCAGCCCTTGGTTTCATGTACTAAGGAGACAGATATCAGCTCACGTGATGTCTATGATACATTGTTGCCTCTTTTCAGTGGTGCACAGTCAAGTGCAATACCTCATGAGGCAGTTTTTCAGCCTATGCAGGTTTTAAATGATGGCACAGATCAGCCTATATCTGATGCAGATGTGCATGATGCACTTGAGGATGAGAGACAAGAGATTGAGGGCTCTAGGAACATGCCTAGATGGCTGGTGCAGACTTTGCGTGACAGCAAGTTGGATGCCCCTTTGTCTAGTCGCACTCGTTCTGGCTCTCATGGTGCCTCTTATGCGTCAGATTGTTATGCATTGGCTGTTTCTAGTATGTGCGATGAAAGTGAGCCTGTTTCATTTGATGAGGCACAAAGTTCAGAAAATTGGATGGCTGCTATGCAAGCAGAATACGATGCTATTATGAAGAATAGTACATGGTCTTTATGTGACTTGCCCCCTGGCAAGAAGGCCATTGGCACTAAGTGGGTATACAAATTGAAGCGTAAGCCTGATGGCACAGTGGATCGCCATAAGGCTAGGCTTGTTGCAAAAGGTTATGCTCAAGAGAAGGGCATTGATTTTGATGAGACTTTTGCTCCCACATGTCGTATGACCACTGTTCGTAGCATCTGTGCATTAGCAGCTCATAATGGTTGGAATGTACATCAGCTGGACATAAAGACTGCGTTCTTAAATGGAGATTTGCATGAGGAGGTGTATGTATCGCAGCCTCGTGGTTTTGTTCAAAGAGGGCAGGAAAACAAAGTGTGCAGGTTAAAAAAGGCTTTATATGGTTTAAAGCAAGCTCCACGAGCTTGGTATGAAAAAATACATGCATATTTGACTGCACATGGGTTTCAGAATAGTCCAACAGAAAGCACTTTGTATGTTAAACGTGTGGATGGTGTACATCTAATCATTGCTCTCTATGTCGATGACATGCTGCTCACAGGACCAAATGAGAGTCATATTGCTGATTTTAAGGCTGATTTGAATGCCTCTTTTGAGATGTCAGATTTGGGGCATTTGCATCATTATTTGGGGATACAATTTAAGCAATGTGATGGAGGTATTGCTTTGTGTCAGACAAAGTATATTGAAACATTGTTGCGGAGATTTGGCCTTGAAGACTGCAAGCCTATTGCTACTCCAATGGAGACAGGTTTGAAGTTGAGTCTTCATGATGCTGGAGATCACTTTGATGTCACACTCTATCAGACAGCTGTTGGTTGCCTCATTTATGTATGCATTACGAGGCCAGACATTCAGTTTGCAGTCTCACAGGTGAGCAGATTTATGCATAGCCCAGGCATTAAGCATTGGCAGGCAGTGAAGCGTATCTTTCGCTATTTGAGTGGTACTCGGCATCTTGGGTTGTTTTATCCCAAGGGGGGATCATTGCCGCCAGATTTACATGTTTTTTCAGATTCTGACTGGGCTGGTTGTTATGACACACGCGTGTCCACGAGTGGTTTTTGCTTCATGCTTGGAAGCTCATGCATATCATGGTTGAGCAAGAAGCAGCCTACTGTGGCCACTTCTAGTTGTGAAGCTGAGTACAGGGCAGCTTTCACAGCTACGGTTGAGTGTGTGTGGCTCAGACGCCTTATGGCTGATTTGGGTGTTGGGCAGCCATCTGCCACCACCATCTTCACTGACAGTCAGAGCGCATTGGCAGTTGCGCGGAACCCAGTGTTCCATGCTCGTACGAAGCACATTGAGGTGCACTACCATTATGTCAGGGAGAGACTCTCTGCAGGAGAGATCAGTTTGGCTTATGTGCCAACACAGGATAACCTTGCAGACCTTTTCACAAAGGCTCTGCCTCGTGAGAAGTTCGAAGCTTTTCGCAAAGCTTTGGGCTTACTCCCTTTTGTGGATTCGTCC
Source organism: Cibotium barometz (assembly GCF_041138505.1). Classification (NCBI taxonomy): domain Eukaryota; kingdom Viridiplantae; phylum Streptophyta; class Polypodiopsida; order Cyatheales; family Cibotiaceae; genus Cibotium; species Cibotium barometz. Next base: position 48,657,033 of record NC_141080.1, on the reverse strand, counting down.
ACATAGCTAGACACTTCCCTATACATGAGTGCTAGCTCTTGTTCACCGCATCACTCCAGGGGGGATTTGTTACCATATTATAGTAGTGATGTGTGTGAACACACTTAGGACCGCCGGGGCACTTTTTCCCTCACTAGGAGGTTTTTTCCCCCGTGCATTGTATATACGCCCATTATCTTCTAGGGCTTGTTATCTTTCATTTTTGGCACTCATAATACACTACTGTGTTGTGCTCAAGCTTCCTCATCTTCTTGAAGTTGTGTGTGCATTCCTGCAACCCTAATTCCAACAAGAGTCAGAGTCATCCGATGAAGAAGAGACAAGTGGTAGCTCCGAGGATTCCATCTCAGAAGGAGAGGTGGAGGGAGTTGCATTTGGTCTTTCCCTAGGAAGGGATCGAGGGGATGCTGAAGACAATGGAGCCTTGGAAGGGGAAGCTTCTTCAACCATGTGCAAGAAAGGAGATGTGGACCTCACTAGTCTTCACCAACAAAATGAACTTCTTCTTGATGAGTCCATAGCAGGTACTGAAAGGGAGGATTACTTAAAAATGTTAGATGGATTTCCTAACCTTTTTGCAAACAGCTACTCACAAGTACGCCAAGTTACCTTAGTAGAGCACAAGATTGATCTCAAGCCCCAAAGTAAGCCAGTGGTACAGCGGCTAAGGCGTTTGGGAGTAGTGCAAGCAGAGGTGCTTAAGAAGGAGATAACTAATTTGCTTGAAGCTGGATTTATTTTTCCAGTAGAGAATTCAGAGTGGCCAGTTGTAGTCACTCCCAAAAAGGGTGGAAAATGGCGTGTGTGTGTGGACTTTCGCCCTCTGAATGCATGCACAAAGAGGGATTATTATCCTCTACCGTTTCAGGATGAGATTTTGGATCAAGTTGCAGGTCATGAGTTGTATTCAGTGTGTGATGGATACTCTGGATACTTCCAAATCCGGATTTGTGAAGAAGATCAAAGGAAAACCTCATTTATCACCCCTTGGGGAGTGTTTGCCTATAGGGTGATGCCATTTGGCTTGACCAATGCACCAGCAACTTTTCAATGCTTCATGAGTCAGGTATTTGCACCTTACTTGGGAAAGTTTATAAGGGTCTTTCTGGATGATTTTTGCATTTATTCAAGCCGCATGGATCACTTGGAAAAGTTGAGGTTGGCCTTGCAAAGTATTGATGATGCAAAAGGGTGTCTTAATCCTGGAAAATGCCTCTTGGCACGAAGGAAGGTGGTTCTCTTGGGACATGTTATCTCAGAAGAAGGCATAGAGATGGATCCTGAGAAGGTGCAGGCAAATGTGGCCCTCCCACCGCCTACCAATGTGAGGGAGGAATGCATGAGTCAAAGTCCAATTGTGCAGCCTCCTAGGTGGAGGGAGGACTTTTATGTGAACCCAAGTGTCTCATCACATTCAGTGGGTGCTATACTCTTGCAAAAGGGAGAGCAAGGGCGTATGAAACCACTGTATTATGCAAGCCAACAACTCACGGATGCCGAGGAGAGGTATGGTGAAATGGAGAAAGGTGGTTTGTCTCTTGTTTTTGCAGTAAAGAAGTTCAGGTCATACTTGTTACCTCGCCCTTTTTTCTTCCTCACATCTCAACCTTCTTTACAATTCTTGGTCCGCAAACCCAATCCTGCAGGAGGGAAGTTTGCAAAGTGGATTTGCGAGCTTCAAGAATTCTCTTTCACTTTTATTACAGAAAACACCACTAGGGCCTCTCTTGCAGATTTGCTTACAAGGAAGGAAGAGGAAGAAGGAATAGGAGCAAAGGAAGAAGTATATGAAGATTTGGAGACATTTGATGGAGCCTTTAGCCCTTCCAGGCAATGTGGGGCTGGGGGGATAGTTTTATTTGATCCAGGAGGAAAAAAGGTATGATGGCCGTGTGGAGAAACGACTAGATAAGAAGCTTCTTCGACGCTGGGAAGGCCCCTTTAGAATAAAGCAAAAGTTTAAAAATAACACCTATCTTCTAGAGGATGCAAGTGGCCAGGAGGTTCCCGGACGTGCCAATGAGTACCGGCTAAAGATATTCTACCCTCGAGCACCATGGCCAGCAGACCCCCAAGACAAGCATGGAGGATCTGCTGGGGGGGAAAGATGTGACATGAAAAATTGATATCTTTCATTTTCAAGTTTGTGCATATTTTGATGGTTTCTCAATGGTAATAAGGTGGAAGCTTGTCCAAGAAGATTGCGGCACCCACAATGGAATAACGGCGTGGTGATGCGGCGGCTTGGCGGCTACCTCGACAACAGCATTCTATCTTCAAATATAATGGTTTTACTTGATTTAGGGTGCACACATTGTAAATGCCACAAGTATGCGTGATAAATACTTTGGTATGGTAGATAGGCTAGTGATGTGGAAAATAAAAGTGGGCCTTCATGCTCACATGGATTTTAATTGTATTATTAATATGGTATTCACCATAAGGCAACAAGTTGGGGAGTGTGGAAGGCATGTGGAGGAGTGTGTGTAGGTGCATAATTGGGAAAGATTCTTCTAGAATGCCTACATGGAAGAGGAGAATTCTGCCATGTGTAAGTGGGATCTCCACCTACACGCCACTTAGGCTTGGCTATTATCTCATCACACTCTCAAAGTCAAAAAGTCTTCAATTTAATAATCAATAGAAGACTTAGCCTAAGAGGACAATTGATGGTGACATCTACCCTTATGTCACTGAAGGGTTGAAGATTTTTATGTTGTAATTTGTAACAATGGAAGAGAGGGTGATTCTCCACCTATAAAAGGAGCCCTCCTCTCCCTTTCAAATCAAGGAATGAGCCTCCTCAATTGAGCATTTTGTGTCATTGCCATTCTCTTATCTTTCAAACCCCTATTCAAACACTCTCTTTACATGTGAATGTCTCATTTAGCATTAGCTCCTCATGCTTAACCCAATTTTGGATCTCTTTGATGATTCATGATAAGTGGGATAAGGAGTTATCATCTTGGTGGGCCTGTGACTTCTCAAGGTAGCCCTTGCCTTATTGCCGCCCTCCTTTGGAGGTACCAATGGTTTTAGCGGTAATGAGCATGTGGAAAGACTTTGGGGACCATAGGTAAATCTTTACGATTGTCCGCTGAGCAATGTTAACCCTTACCCTCTAGCTTGAATCATGAAGGAGATGATAGGCAAGAGGCTATGTGAAAATTGAGGTTTCATGCAAAGAGAGGGAAGTGCAGTTTTTGTGGTCTAATATCCAAATTTCAACCGGTAATTACTCATCACTCGGGTATTAATTTCTTAAATTGATCATATGGCTAGGAAGCTCTTTCTATGCTCTTTTCACTCATGTAACTAATTTCTTAATCCCTTACTTCATTGATGATCAGAATTTCTCCCAAAGTTGCTAATTTTTAGGCGAATTTTGGCAGTTTTATAGTCTTGTAGTAAAATGCTCATAACTTTTCGCTCGGTTGTCCATTTTTGAAAGTTTTTATATGGGCGCGAAGCTCTCTTCAAGCTCTACGCACCTATCTAATCATCTCTTGCACAGCCTATATGGATTTAAAACTGCAATTCTCTGTGTATATCTGTTTTTATAGAATTTTGGCAGTTTTATAGTCTTGCAGTAAAATGCTCATAACTTTTTGCTCGGTTGCCCGTTTTTGTAAGTTTTTATATAGACGCGAAGCTCTCTTCAAGATCTAGGCATCTATATAATCCTCTCTTGCACAGCCTTTATGGATTTAAAACTGCAATTCTTTGTGTATCTCTGTTTTTATAGCCTTTTGGCCATTCTTTCTTCTTAATCATGATTAATTTCTCCTAATCTCTTATCAAAAGATAAACCTCATGTGTCTTATCCTCTTGTAAGTGATTGCTATATTCATTTTCTTTAATATGTTCCGTCCAAATTGCCCAATTCGAACGGACGAACCTTACCAATATTCCCCGTATGTTTCCGTTCACATAATCCTGAGTCGGAAGATTTTCTTCCAACAAAGAATTGCCCTCTTGTTTGGAGCTGCAAGACTGGCAGAAATTCTTGCGTCTCCGGAGCCTTTCATCTTTCCTTCCATGAATTATGATCTCACCTTTGATGTGTATATCTTTATCTTAATCTAGGGAGAGAAAGGGAGGTGAGGAGGCTGTGAGGTTTCATACAAGTGTGTTTTGATTCTGAGAAGTGACCGAAGTCCAAACCCCAACTTCGTGTCACACTACCTAACATGCCAGCACATAGTGCAACTGGCACAAGCTGACATCGAGCTTGAATCTCAACAGTTTACTCTCTTGAATTTAGAAAATTGTGTAGATTAGAGTTCTATGAATATAATTTGGGTTAATTTAAGTTAAAAATAGAATGATAAAAATAAGAAATGGTTAGCCATACAAAGGAGGTTATGGCAAAATGTTTGAGAATTTTGTGGAAAAGAAAGTTTATTTTTTACGTTATTCGAAAAGAGTAATTTCCACCATTTTTGCATCTAGAAGAAATATTCTAATTACTCCATGTACATATTCACCTATGAATATGCATGGATATCACACACTGATATTAATTATTAATTTGATTTCTATGCATAGAAAGATGTATAATGGAATTTTTTTAATTATAATAGTGTTATTCTCATTAAATTTATTTTTCATGCATATAGAAAGATGCATAATAGAATTTTATTTTATTATAAAAGTGTTATTCTCATTAAAATTGATTTTTATGCATAGAAAGATGCATAATGGAAATTTTTTTATTATAAAAGTGTTATTCTGATTAAATTTAATTTTTATGCATAGAAAGATGCATAATAAATTTTTTTAATTATAAAAGTGTTATTCTTATTAAAATTGAATTTTTATGCATAGAAAGATGCATAAAGTAAATTTTTTTATTATAAAAGCGTTTTTCTTATAAAAATGGATTTTTGTGCATAAATAGATGCATAAAGAAATTCTTTTTATTTTAAAAGTGTTATTCCTATTAAATTTGATTTCATGCATAAAAGGATTTTCTTTTGATAAAAGTGTTATTCCCATGGAAGTTGATTTTTATGCATAAATAGATGCATAAAGAATTTTTATATCAAAATTAGAATTCTCTTAAATTCTATGAGTAATTGATAAATGAATAATTAAATACTCTAAGAGAGAAATTTCTATCGTTTTATATTCACACGGTTTGTAAAAAGAAAATTCAAGAAATCTATCGAGATCAAAATATTCAGATAAATGATTAATTTATTCCTCATCAAAATTCGTAAGTAATTTAGAAATCAGTTAAGTGTATATTCAAAGAAAGAAATTCAGTAAAATAGTAACTGAATTATCAAACCTTTTCGAGAAAGATAGTTCAGGAAAAATCTTATCAAACTCGAACCCTGAATTAGACTATGACCAAGGCCAAACTCTTTCACCAGTTTCGAGGAAAGAAGGTGTGACCAGTGTAGAAAAATACACTCAAAACTCCCGCCAAATATAAAACTAAGTTTGAGACCCTTCGAATTGATCTGTGGATCAAGGTTATAGAATGCAAGGAATTCTAGTATGAAATCCAAAATTCCGTGGGGATATTGATTCAGGAAATACTCATTGTATTCAAAAGAAAATCAAACTGAAAACTTGCATAGAAACCCTGTTTTCTTAAAGGACTGTGTTTGGGGTAGACCTTAGGTGGATTATTCATCAAGCTTTATGTATAAATTTTTGGTATTTTAGGAAGTCGGTTAGTTTTGGGATCTTGGAAGGCAAAGAGTCGTGGGAAGCTTACATAGCTGGAGCCGTTTTGTTTAGTAATACATGAATGGGGTTCTTGGCGGATTTTGTGAGTAGTTATGGCGGATCCTCTAATGGCAACATAGTAGACAGATTTTGTACTTCAATTATTCTAGTCATGTTCATTCTGTATTCTATGTTTTTGAGAGTAGTGTAAGTGCAGCTGCGTTGTGTAAACCATGTGTGTCGAATTGTAGTAAATGTTAGGAGTAAGATGAACTGTTTTGGTTTGTCAGAGTGAGTGTCATTTGTGAAGTGTCAAACCTAAAAGAATGGAGGAATACTGCTCTGCAAAGGCAACAATAAACACTGGCGATCACGGCGATTGTGATGGGTGTTCATGGTTGAGTTTGCTTTCTTCTGTTAGAAGGACAGGTGCCAAGCAGATGCAGAGCAGCACTAGAAGTAATGGTTGTTTAAGTGGTTATGTTTTCTGGGAAGTCAAGTGCTAGGCGGTAGTTCAGGCTGGAGAATTCGCTTCATTCATATTTTACTAGGTGGGCAGCGAGGCAGCGAGGTTTGCAGCAGTATGACCCGAATGCATAAAGGCATGAAGGTGGTGAAGATAGTGGAATGCAACGTGATAATCCGGAGTATATGAGTTAGAGCTTGGTGCAGAGGATTTAGCAAAAATAGAGGAGTATGGAGGCATTTTCAATGAGCCAAGAGAAGAAAGGCAATGGGATCCGGTTGTGATAGGAGGAGTTTTGTTACAACATTTGTTTCTAGTAAGGAGGCGATTGGATTTTGATCCACTATACGGATTGGGGGGGGCTTACCAGCACCACCTCCATCACCAGTATCATCCTCATCATCATCTGCAGGGCATTTGACCCCTAATGCGCTAAGAAATATGGCAGCAGTAGCGGCTAGAGCTGATTTTCGCATCAAATTCGGGACCTTTTCAGGGAAGTCTAAATAGGACCCCGATTGCCATGTAGCTCAATTTGAGACAAGATGGCAGGCTAGAGGATTTGATGGAGTGTATGACACGCAAGCCAAGATGCAGCAATTCCAAGTGACACTAGAGGGAAGAGCCATGCAGTGTTTGAGCAATTTCAATGCAGGTTATTTTGGAGATTATTTGGCACTAAAGAATGCATTTTTGAACAGGTTCAGAAAGGAGAAAACTCCGAATGATGTTCTTGCAAAGATTAAAGCAATTAAGCAAAGGAAAATGTTTGTGGAGGATTACACTCAGAAGTCTAATCAGTATCTGAGAAGGCTTGGAAATGCGGAGAGGCCGACAGATGAAATGTTGGCTGGATACTATATGAATGGTTTGAGGAAGGAACTGCGGAATGCAGTAGCAGGTGTGGATGTCGGAGTAGGTTTGGATGGTTTGATTGAAACTGCCACAAGTGCAGAGAAGCGCTTTGGAGTAATTAATTTGAGTCCTTCAAAGAGGGGTTCTCTGGAATCTAAGAAGAAAAAGAAGGGAAGGAAGAAGAAGAGATCTTCAGATGACAGTAGTGATGATGATTCTGATTCTGACACAAATTCAGATTCTGAGTCAAAGACAAGTAGTGATTCCGATTCAGATTCCGATTCAGGTTCGAGTTAAGACAAGGGGAATAAGAAGCGGAAGCATAAGAAGAAGGATAAAGACAAGTCCAAAGGCAGTTTGGTTGAAAAGATGGTGGAGAAAAAGTTGAAAGAAATGGGGGTTAAGCAAGAATCCGAATCAAGTAGCAAGAAGCCTCATTGTGATATCGGTGACATTGATGGTCATAAAACCACTAATTGTTGGTACAATCCTAATTTTAGGGGACCAATTCTGGAGCGCATTCAAGGATTCAGCAAAATTTGCCACATGCAAGTGGAGTATTTTTGGATGCTGCGGGACAGCAGAGGACATTTAATAATTCGGGTTGGCGTGGACAACAGCAGCAGTGGAGGCCACCTTTTAATCAAAATAGGTCATACAGAGGAAATTTTAATCAAGGTTACCGACCCCGATATGGCAGTTATTCAAATTTCAGGCCTTGGGGAGGAAATTGGTAGCAACACAGCAGGGATGGCGACACAGCAGGGATGGCAACAACCCCCAAATTGGAGTCCGCCAAATTGGAATCCGTAGGCATGGGATTAGCAGTCACCAAATACTTAGTTACCACAGTTACCTGCACCACCTGCACAGCAGGGGGAGGTAGAGAAAACACCTCAGAGTAATTTTATTGATGTTGAAGTTGTGGAGGATCAGGAGACAAATCAAGTGTCAGCGGAGTGTTCTCCGGAGTGTGATTGTTCGCAATGCAAGTCTAGTGAGCCTGAGGCAATGGCAGTTACACGTTCAAAGGCAAGGCTTAAACCACCATTGGATTGGGAAGCACAGAAGGAAGTTCAAGATGAGGTAGCAGATGAAGTGGAGAAATCCGGAAAGGAAGAAATGACATCTCGACAGAAGGAAAAGTAGCTTAAGATAGTGGGGAATTTAGAATTAGCATCATGTGCATTGTTTGAGGAATTACTGAATACTCCTATGCAGTTTACATTGGATCAGTTGCTTTCATTGGTTCCAATTTTTAGGGACAAACTTTATTCAGTAACAAGAAAGTCAACCAGTCCTGACGTGCCAAGTGCATTTAAGGAAAGTGTTGGGACTTATCAGATTAGTCCAGATGATGTGGATTTTACTATCCTAACTCTGAAGCTGGAATTTGATGGTCATATGTTTTCTGATGTTCTATTAGATGGGGGATCCGGTGTGAATATTTTGTCTGAAGCTGAATTTTCAAGGATGCCGGATGTTAAGCTTGAGCCTACACCGTTCCAAGTGCGGATGGCAGATCAGCGGAGAGTACAGCCAATTGGGATGTTGTGAGGTCAAATCCTCAAGGTGCATAGATTGCCATTTCAAGCAAATTTTGTTGTTTTGAAGATGCAAGATGCAGGGAATGCTTATTCTCAATGCTATTAGTAGGGAGACCATGGTTTAAGTCCGCAAAGCTTAAACAAGATTGGGAAAGAAATGAAGTGATTTTGAAAAAAGGCAAACATTCTGTAAGGATTCCAATGACTGCAAAGAAGAAATTGTCAATGTCAGTAAAGCCAATGATGGCTCACACAATTAATTTGGCAGATGAAGTTGAAGATGATGAAGAAGCATGTTTTATGGAGGCAAACCCTACTGTCATTCCAGTATTTGAAGTTGATGTGGAACGGATTATGGAGAAGTATGTTTTTTAGGAGGATTCTGCAAAGTCTGACAGGAAGTCACCTGTTAAGTCAAGTGAAGTGGATACAGGTCAGGGATCAATTCAGGAATTAGAAGTCAGCTCTGTGTCCAAGATGAAAGAGGATTTGGAGTATTGTGATGATGAAGTGTCACCCAAAGAAGCAATAACCAGAGCTAAGTTTCTATATGATAAGTTGATGGAAAAGGTGTCAAGAGTGAAAGAAGATGATTTGCAGGAGTTGAATTTGGGATATGAGGTTAACCCAAAAGTGGTCAAAGTCAGTGTAAATTTGGATGAGAGGTTTAAGGAGGATCTTAAGAGGTTGCTGCAAGAGTTTATTGATGTGTTTGCCTGGGATTATTCGGATTTGACCGGCATGGATCCGGAGGTGTATAAACACCAGATCAATCTGAAGGAAGATGCGGTGCCGGTGATTTAGTAAACAACGGTATAGAATGAATCCAAATTATGCAAAGTAGGTGAAGGAAGAGTTGGATAAGCTTTTGCATGTAGGTTTCATTATACCAATAAATCAGGCAGAATGGTTGTCACCAATAGTTGTCATACCAAAGAAGTCTGGAAAAATCAGGGTGTGTGTGGATACAAAAAATTGAATGCAGCAACTGTTGCTGATCCATTTCCATTGCCGTTTATGGATTCAATCTTGGATGATGTCGTTGCAGGTCATGAAATGTATAGTTTTCTTGATGGTTTTTTAGGATATAACCAGATCCGGATATAACCAGATGGTTTTTGAGGATATAACCAGATCCGGATGGCGGAGGAAGATGTTGCTAAAACCGCATTCATCACAGAATGAGGTGCATTTGCATATACCGTCATGAGTTTTGGATTGAAGAATGGGCCACCATCATTTTCCAAAGCAGCTTTCAAAACTTTTAAGCCGTATTTGACGGAATTCATGCAGATTTTCATGGATGATTTTTCTGTATTTGGCAAGAAGGCAAAACACTTGGAGTATCTTAGGAAATGTTTGGAAAGGTGTCGGCTGTTTTGGATGTCTCTGAATCCATACAAATTGCAGTCCAAAGAGGGAAGCTGTTAGGTCACATCATCTCGGAAGAAGGTATGTCAATTGACTCTGACAAAATTAGTGCAATTCAAAAAGCAGTAGCACCTGATAATTTGAAGGCAGTATCAAGATTTATGGGGCAGATAAAGTGGCACAATAGGTACTTAAGGTATCTTGCAGATGTCAGTGCACCTTTGACTCATTTGACAAAGAAGGATGTTGAGTTTGTATGGGGAGACCCTCAGGAGAAGGCATTTGAGGTTATGAAGAAGATGCTTGTTGTTTCTCCTATCATTCAACCACCAAATTGGCAGTTGCCATTTCATGTGTTTGTGGATGCATCGAATATGGCGGTCGGAGCTGTTTTGATGCAGGAAAAGATCCGTGGGTGGTTTCGACCAGTGTATTATGCCAGTCGGATGTTGAAACCGGCTGAAAAGAATTACACAGTTACTGAGAGGGAAGCTTTAGAAATGATTTTTGCATTGGAAAAATTTTGGCATTACTTGCTAGGGAACAAATTAATATTTCATGTTGATCACCAAGCGCGCTGATTTTCTTAGAGAAGATTAAGCCAAAGCTCGAAGGCAGATTGGCAAGGTGGATGCTTTTGCTTCAAGAATTTGACTATACAGTGTTGCATACACCAGGGAACAAGCATGCAGTAGCAGATTACCTTAGCAGATTGGAAAATATGCAGGACGTGCCTGGGGTGTCGGATCAGCTTCCAGATGCGGAATTGTTTCATGTACAGGGACAAGAGTTTGACAACTGGTATGATCAAATGTTCTAGTTTTTGACAGATGGAGTTTTGCCTTCTAGTATGTCAACAGATCAGAAGAAGAAATTTTCATTGAGAAGCAGACCATTTTTTAATTATTGCTGGTGCACTATACCGGAAGGGACCAGATCAGATTATCAGGAGATGTGTACCGGCGGATGAGGAGAAGAGAGCTGTTTTGCAGGAGGCACATTTTGGAGCAGCTAGAGGATATTTTTTCGGAGAGATTACAGGACGAAAGATAATGCAAGCTGGTCTATGGTGGCCATTGTTGCTCAAGGATGCACATCGGTTTGCGAGGGAGTGTCTGCAATGTCAGAAGATTGGGCAGCCAACCTCAATGGATAGGATGCAGGACCACCCTGTGTTGGGCTGGATTTTGTTGGACCCATAAAGCCCAAAGCAAGGAGAACTGGTCCACGATATATCCTAGTAGCAACGGATTATGCCACAAAATCGATCCGATTGGGATGACAAACTAGATTCCGCACTATGGTCATTCCGAACAGCATATAAAGTCATCACTGGGATGACACCTTTCAAGCTGGTTTATGGTATAGAAGCTGTTGTTCCAATGGAATATGTGGTTCCCAGTTTGCGGCTAGTAGTTCAGCATAGGTTGAGCCCTGAGGATTCAGTTTTGCATCGGCAAAGGGAGTTGCTGAGACTAGAGGAGGATCGGATTTGGAGTGCTTATGCAGTGGAGATAGCTCAGAATAGAAGACAGGCATGGTTGTCAAGGCAAGTGAAGTTTAAAATTTTCAAGAAAGATGATTGGGTGATGTTATATAATTCCAAGTTGGGGCCACATCCAGGTAAGTTAAAATTGAGATATTTTGGGCCTTATCAGATTATTGAAGAATTGGGGCAAGGTACCTTTAGGTTGAGAGATGTGTTTGGAACTCCAGTAGTAAAACCAGTTAATGGCTTCAGGTTGAAAAAGTTTTATGGGAAGGTTCTAGAGATTCCTCATTGGATGGTAAATAAGGCTGAGGAGATATTAGTTAAATGGATTGAGGTTGTTCCCTATGTGTCAAGGGAAGTCCAGGCGGATTTTTTGGTTTTTGTGAAGAAAGCCGTGGGGCTGGCTGGTCGGATTGTTGCAGCGGATTCTGGAAGGTGTGTGGCAGGCGGATTGCAGAGCAGCATGATGTTTTGCAGCTGGGCCGTCCAGAGCCATTTTGTCATTTGAAAAGTCATCCAATTGCAGCGTCATGTGCGCAAGGGGGAATTCTTAAACTGCGGGATCTTATTCATGTTAGTGTGAGTCGACTTGAGTTGGGTGCGTTTTTTGAGGAAGGTCATTATGGGAGCGACTCACCTAACCGGCCACTTCACCATGATAAAATTGCATGCGATCAGATCGCCCTGTTCGCTCAAGCATGCAAAACATCCTTGCAAGCAGTCTCACTAGTACTTAGCACCCTCGCCAACATGTTTTCTAATAGTTTAAGGCTTAAGCAAGCCGAGAGTGCCTTAGAGCTCACTAGCGAGTCCATGATGCAGACGCGTTTCATGCGGATTGCTATGGATGAGTTGTTGTGTCCTAGAAGGGACGGTTTGCAGAGTGTCGAAGAGGGTGAGGAAGCTGAGTCTGGTGGGGATGATGTAGTAGAGGAACTAGAGGTGGAAGGCAAGTTGGATGTGTATGATAAGGACACAGAATCCTGACTTCGCCAAGTTGGCCTTTATGAATATGCTTGTTTGCCATGGGAGCAGTGGGAAAAGAATGAGTTTGCAGAGCGACAGCTTGGGCATCTGTGGGAAAACGCAGGCTATATTGTGGATGATAAAGAGGTCACACCGAAGCTGGTCGTGTAGAGGTTTTCAAGGTGCTGCATAATCCGAGTCACCGGGTGAAGAAGATTACAGATGCTAGTATGCGCTCGGAGTTCGGCGCACCAGAGGGATCTAGATCGTATTACATGGTAAGAAATTGTGGTAAGCTCCGCAATACTCACCTCTTTTGGTACCTTGATAGAGTTTGTCTATTGGCCAAATCCGCTTACATGTCAAAGGAGGCCTTCGCACCCGTCTTTCATGCGGAGCGTGGGTCTAAGATAGACTGGGCAACTTTTATTTTTTACCGGTTGCAGTTGGCAGAGCTCAGAGATAAGCGTAGATCTCCTTCGATGACAAAACTCTCACCCTATTTGTCAGCTCTTTTTTCTTATGTTTTGAATGTGCCTTTGGCATCATCAGTGCCAAAAGTGAGTTTGTGTAAAGGGGTGGAGCAAGGGCAGGTGAGTGTTGTTAAGAAGCGGAAATTGGTCTGGGACACAGTGTCTTTGGGATAAAGGGAAGAGTGCTGTGCGTTTGGGATCACAGGAGCATGAAGGAAGTCCTGGTTTGCCGCAAGGTGTAGGCAAGTTGTCCTTGTTTCCTCAACCGCCGCCGATGGCAGCTAAGGCGGAGGCACGCAAGAGGTCCATTACATTCTTTCCAAATAAAGTAGGGGAGAGTTTAGTGGAGATGACCCCAGGTATGTCGGCTGTTAATATCACTCCATTAGCACAGCGGCCTAGTGAGAAGTTATCTGGGATCTTTTTTGTCCAAGATGCATTGCAGAGTCTGTCAGACTTGAATAGTTTCATCAAAAATCAGGAGGCTACAATTGTGGCTGGGGAATCCAAAAAGGTGGATGGCCAAAGGTTGGAGATGTTGGAAAGAGAGGTTAAAAAATTGAGGAGTAAGGTAGAAGAGGGGCTGAATGAAAGGAGAGTGTTGCAGGAGGAAAAGGTGCATGTAGAGACAGAAATGCAGGATCGGTATCTGGAGTTGCTTGGGGCTGCACATGATTTTGGAAGTTGGGAAGATGGTTTGAAAGCAGCGACAGAGTGTCAATTTCATGAGACAGAGGACAGGATCACTCAGCTTCTTGAAGAGAATAATTTTCTGCGGAATCGGTTAACACCATTGGTGGTGGAGTTGGAGAAGGCTACTTTGGGTGACCAGGGAGTCATTGGGGTTTTGGTGTCGGATGCTGATGCGGATTCACTTCGCTTAGAGGTTTTTGAGTATGTGAAGGAGCTTTGGACTCAAACTTCTCAGCTGTTTCAAGACCATCTAGCATTACCTAGTGATACGTTTAAAGTTTGGTTTGAAGCTGCAGTGGGAGAGCAGGCTGTTTGGATGGAAAATATGGCGCTGAAGACCAAAATTGCAGAATTAGAATTGCAGGTGGAGACACTAAAGAAGGAAGCAATGCTAAAGAGGGCCAGTTCGCCTTTGGAAACTGTGGATGAGCAGGGAGATGGTAACAAGAAGTCCTAAATGGTTGGTGTTGAGAAGGTCGCGGCAGAGATAAGGCGGCGGAAGTGATTACAGTAGTGGAAGCATAGGAGGAAAGTGGAAAGGCAAGTGTAGGAGTGCAAATGGCGGATTTGGTGGATTCAGCAAGTGGCTGACTGGATCAAGGGACTGTGGGTCCGAGGTTAGCCATTGGCTCAAGCCACCGAGCTGTGCCAGGTGTTTGGGGTAGACCTTAGGTGGATTATTTATCAAGCTTTATGTGTATGAATTTTTGGTATTTTAGGAAGTCGGTTAGTTTTGGGATCTTGGAAGGCAAAGAGTCGTGGGAGGCTTACATAGCTGGAGCCATTTTGTTTAGTAATACATGAATGGGGTTCTTGGCGGATTTTGTGAGTAGTTATGGCGGATCTTGTAATGGCAACATAGTAGACAGATTTTGTACTTCACTTATTCTAGTCATGTTCATTCTGTATTCTGTGTTTTTGAGAGTAGTGTAAGTGCAGCTGCGTGTTGTGTAAACCATGTTTGTGTAAACCATGTGTGTCGAATTGTAGTAAATGTTAGGAGTAAGATGAACTATTTTGGTTTGTCAGAGTGAGTGTCATTTGTGAAGTGTCAAACCTAAAAGAATGGAGGAATACTACTTTGCAAGGCAACAATAAACAGACTGTCTTACGCCAGAATGCTGGAGGGAGCATTTGGTATATGTTTTTCTAAGGGAAGTTTGGTTGCAACACCATGTTACTGGATCTCACCTTAAGGTTCCATCTTTCTTCTTTTGAAAAATCACATAGCCACCCCCAAGGAGATATACTAGACTAGATGAAGTTATATTCGAAGCGCTACCACAATTGTTCCTGAAGCTCAATGGCTTCAAGAATATACATCTTATGTGTCCTCTTTGTAGTAAGTTGTGCTCTTAGTATCAGCTCAATTTCATGATCCACTTCATGAACTAGGGGCATTTCAATCAAATCCTATGGAAATTTCACAAGCATACATTAGAGAGGTAGTAGGGGATGACAAGGAGGATCATATTCCACCTCTCAAGACACTAATTGAATTACCTAGCCCTTATGGTAAGGTTTCCTACTATAATGCACTGCTTGGGTAAACCTTAACTTGAAAAAACAAACTTGAGAGTAGAAGGTATAACTCCAAAAACACCAAAGTGCTTGGCTTACTTAAAACTATCATATACGGTGATAATGGGTACTTAGTTGGTAATTTTTTGGTCAACATGTAATTATCGGATGGACATGGATGAACGCAACTCAATGTAGAATTGGTTGGGCCACATGGAGAATTTCCGTGGAAAAAATCCCTACCTCCACACCCAATCACTATAGCACCTAGCACTTGAGTGCCGCAAAGGATGAAGCCTCCCCATCAACTCAACACAAGGTTACGTCCTTCTCACCAACATCCATTGACAACTCTCCATCCACATATTCTGTGAAGAAGATCCAAGCAAGGAAAACCCCAACCTACATTCAAATGGTTTCCTAAAGTACTCAACTTGTTTTACCTCGACTCTTAAAAGCCCGAAAACCTACACAAAATTGTTGCTACAATCAAGCCAAATTTAAAATTACTTCAAGATGGATTCCCACGTGTCTTCTTCAGGCTCAAGGCTTCCACCATAGTAACAACTAGATTTGGGTTTCAAAGCACAATCTAGTCATTCCAAAAGCGATGCCAATGTACAAGCCTTGCCAACAGCTACCAACTCTAATAGTTCAAAAGTAAACAAGGGAAAGTAGGTCATGATGGAATCTTTACCATCCCTCCCTCAAAAAAATTGGATTCCCAAAAACCTTCGATTATTGGAATCTACCTCAGGAAGGGGGAAGCCGATCATGCTTCTACTTTAGTTGATTCTACTTCAATAAGAGAAGCTTCATATGTAGTTCCTTCATCAAGATCACCCTTACATTAACAAGCCTCACATAAAATATATACTACGCAGATGCTTGATGTTTGACCCAAAATAACACTTAGAGAGTCCGTATCCACCCTTATGTCTCAATGTCAACATTCCTATGGTGCCAAAGTGTTCTTCATTGCACCTACCTCATCATCAAGAAAAATGGAAAAATTGGCTTCAAAAGGCATACATCATCCTTTAAGAAATCTATGGTGGGGATGAAGGGAAACAAGAAGAGGGATGTTACCAAATTCTATATTTGTACCCCAAATACTATTTTGTTCCTTGACAACTTAAGCTCACACAAAGGAGGAACCTATTGGGAAAAAGCAACTCCTACATGTACAATAAAATATCACTTATACTAATAACAAACATAAAAAATTAACTATAGAACTGAGCACACATATGAGAAGAAGAGAATGCTTAAAATATGGTAAATGAGGTTCTCATTACTTCTTTACATAACCTACAAGTCTGAAGCAATGGATTTCCCTTGGTGTGACAGTAGTGCACCTATTCTAAATCCAAATTGTGAAGAATAGTATTATCAGGGAGTGTCTAGCATACCATCTTTCTAGACCTACTTTCATTACTTTTATGCATCTTTAGAAGCAACTTATAGTGTAAATAATTTCATTGATTTGTTTTTATTGCAATTCCATCCCACTCCTCCGTGCCATGCAATGTAAATGATATATGCTCTTTGCTGCGTCCCATCTTTGTTAGCAATGTAGGAAATATTTCCAATGCTATAGGACTACTTTACTCTAATCCATTGGTGGGAGTAATGCTCGATGAGATAAGTGTTCTATATGCGATTAGTGGACCTAACCAAGTACGAACATCCCAAGAGGAAGCAATCGAGCAAGGAAGGTAAGAGCGTTACCTTGCACTCACCCCACCACTTTATGAGCTTCCTTCACCAATAACATGTCCATTCTAGGTAGCAGTAGTAGTAGGTGAGTTTATCGATGCTTTTCAGGGAGTGAGATGCATGACCAACTTACCTATAATACCTATGCCCTTCCATAGCCAGGATATACTGTGACCATTTCCTACTCTTCCACAAGAAGGTTATGTTTTAGGAAGCCTAAATGAGGGGAAAGATCAACCAAGTGATGTCAAATCAAAGCTTACTTATTCAACTATGGTTATTTGACGATGAGCTTCTAGATGGAATTGTCTTATAGATTATCAAGTTGTAGTCCAGGAACCAAATCCAGATTCTATGACTTGAAAACACATGCACCAGAGCAAGACAGACACACATCCTCAATATGGGCTGAATTTTCCACTTGCTCAAGTGTACCCTACCTTAAATTTAGCTTCAAAATTGTTTCTTTACTTTGAAAACTTGCATTTATGGAACTAACTCAATGACTAGAATGAACTACTTCGCAAACATGCATTCATGGAACTAACTCAATGACTTTATGACAGAAGGACCTACTTTCTATTTGTCATCACTTAGAGGAACTCTAAGGCCATATTATTTCTTTGTGATGTCCCTATTTGACCATGACTAACCTTACAATATGCCCATGGAGTATGCCAAGTACTTCCACTCAAGCTTTAGTGAACTTCCACTCAAGCTTTAGTGAACTTTAGGTGCACTGTAGGTTTAAAAAATAATAATACTAAAAGAGGGAAAACAAAAGAAAAATAGAGACCAAGAAGATAACTATCGCCATATAGGATCCTAGTAAGACTCTTGGTTACTCATCGTGGTGCCAATACCTTGGTTCTCATGGGATAACTATCGCCATATAGGACTCTTGGTTTGACTAATAATCTCTCAAAATTCTGTTCTTGATGAGAACCTTCTCTTGAACATCAAGGATTTCTCAGGTTGGAGTTCCATCTGCCCTTGGGTTGAAGAAGTTAAGAGTCATCATTAAGCACATGATTCGGGCTCGGTACATACTTCTTAAGTAGGCTGACATGAAATACATTATGTACTTTGAGATGAGGAGGCAGAAGAAGTTCATAGGCTAAGTCACCTACTTTATTTGTAATTAGATATGGCCCATAGATTCTGGGGGATAACTTCTTGTACTTCCCAAGAGATAGAGAACTTCTTTTGGGGCATACTCGAATGAAGACCATATTTGCTTCTTTGAATTTTCTATCTGACCTCTTCTTATCTGCATTTCTTATCTGCATACTGCTTTTGTTTATCCTGGGTACCTTTTATATCCTTGCGAATTGACTGCATCTGTTGCTCCTTGTCATCAAGCATCTGCCTGGACATCTCGACCCTAATCAATGGGTTGGACCAATTTAATGGTGTAGGCAGTCTTGTCCATGTAGAGCTTTGAAAGGGCTCATCCCGATACTTTGATGATAAGAAGCATTGTAGGTGAATTCGACTAGGTGTAGTTAGCTTAGCCACTTCTTGGGTTCCCTGCCACAGCATGACTGAAGTATATCTTCGATTACTTGGTTCACCCTTTCTGTTTGACCACCATCGGTCTCGGGGTGGTAAGCTATACTGAGATCCAAGAAAGTTCCTACTGCTTCAAAGAATGCAGTCCAGAATCTTGACGTGAATTTGGGATCTCGATCACTTACTATTCTCCTGGTTGGGTAGGCCATGCAATCTAACGAATTCCTTGAGGAACACTCTGGCCACATCTACGGTAGTGTAAGTTTCTTTTACTAGAATCAGATGGGCAACTTTGGTTAGTTTGTCAACTACCACGAAGATGGAGTTGTAACCTGATTGCACTGAAGGTAGTCCAGTAATAAAATCCATACTGATACATTCCCACTTCATCTGGGGGATGTCTAATGGATGTAACTTCCCAGGAATTTTTACTCTCTCGGCTTTGACTTTATGACATATCAAGCATTGACATACATGATTAAGTACATCCTTTTTTAGTCTAGGCCAAAAGAAGCTTTTCTTTACAGACATGTAGGTCTTGATGAAACCTGGATGTCCTGCTATAAGGATATAAGGCTTCATTCAAAATTTGACCTTAGTTCCCTCATCATTGGGAATGCATAGCCTGCTATTATAATACAAAATTTCTTCATCGAGGCTGTATCCTGAACTCGATTCAACTCCTGAGGAGTTTTGCTTTCCTACATAAGTAGGGTAGCAATAGGGCCAAAGTATCGATCCTGCATGATCTTCTCTCTTGCTTCATTAATCAATGGATTTGACACCACTGTGATTGCAAGAGCAAGGAGGCTTTTTTGTTGAGGGCATCTGCTACCACATTTTCTTTGCCTGGGTAGTACTTGATTTCAAAATCAAATTCCTATAGGGTCTGCATCCACCTTCTTTGGCCCATGTTGAGATCCTTTTAAGTGAAGATCCACTTTAAGTTTTGATGATTTGTCATCTAAGTGAATCTTTGACCTAGTAGGTAATGTCTCTACAACTTCACGGCATAGACTATTGAAAGTAGCTCCAGGAGGAGGATAGCATAATTTCTCTCATGCATTCTGAGTTTTCGGGATTCATAGGCCAGTGCATGACCTTCCTGCATGAGCGCACCTCCCAGGGCAAAACCATTGGCATCAATTACTACCTCAAAGGGTAGAGAGAAATTTGGCAGCTTCAGAACAGGATTGGTTTCCAAGGCGGTCTTCAAGCAGACCATTGAAACGGGGTATTCTTCTTGAGAAGATTAGTCATGGGGGAAGCTATGAGAGCATACTTAGGTATAAAAATTCTATACCAACCAGTTAAATACCAAGAATCCTCTGACTTCTTTCACACTCTTTGTTTCAGGCCAATCTATGACTGCTTGGACTTTTGCAGAATCTGGAGAAATTCTGTCTTTGGATGCCCAAGTATTCAACATGGTCGACAAAGAAAGTGCATTTGATCTTTTTCCAAAGAGTTTGTGCTTCCTTAGAATCTCAAGAACTTTACGGACATGAGCTTCATGGTCAGTTGCATTCTTTGAGTAAATTAGAATATCATCAAAGAAAACAAGAACAAAATCATCCAAGTATTCTCTGAGAATGTCATGCATTAGGCGATTGAATGTAGCTAGGGCATTTGTCAATCCAAACGGCATAACAGTAAATTCATAGTGGCCAGAGCGAGTATTGATGGTTGTCTTCAGGATATCTTGATCATTAATCTTGATCTGGTAATACCTTGATTTGAGATCTCTATCTTTGTGAAGATCTGGGCTCCATTTAGCCTGTCTAGAAGCTCATCAATTCTGGGGATAGGATACTTATTCTTAACTCTCAGCTGATTGAGACCTCTGTAATCCACACAGAGTCTTAACGTTCCATCCTTCTTTTTCTAAAAGAGAACTGGCTCTCCCCAAGGTGAAACAATGGGTCTTCCAAACCCTTGTGTTCTAACAGCTACCTAAGCTATTCCTTAAGTTCAATGGCTTCACGGACTGGCATTTTGTATGTGCCCTGGGCTACTGGCTGAGCTTCGAGGGTCAATTCTATCTCATGATCTACTTCCTGAATCGTAGGCATCTCAGTTAGCTTTGCTGTGGGAATAAATCATCATACTCACTTAACCATTCTGGTTCTTTAGCTTTAACTTTGTTTCTATCGGATTCATTTTGACAACATAAATGAGCTGCTTCTTTCTAAGTCCTTTCAGTAACCTAGAACCTTTTACTAATTGCAGATCTGGAGATTCAGAAATTCTAGTTCCTTGAACTTTTTTCCTGTGAAGGTCACTAAAGGAAATGGTTCCATTGTGACAATGAATGTCAGCTTGATTTTTGTGGAGCCAATCCATTCCAAGGATTCTATCAAAAACTTCCAAAGGCAAGACTCTGAACTGGGGTCAATTACATTCCCATCTAGATTAAATTAAATACGATCTGTCTCCATTAGGGGAAGGTTGAGGTCTATGGGGGCTCTTTAAGCTGCCATATTATGTTTTTAAGTACTTTTGCTTAAGGACTCTAAGCATACTTTGACTAGGCCTGACAAGGGGATCTTTATGCAATCATTATTTGAATTTCTATTTTTTCAAATATATATTTGCTTGAGCTAAAATGGGGGTAACTTTTTGGTTTCCCCAAATTCAAAATGGCTGGAAAGCCTTCCCTCCTCTCTTCCCTCCATGTTTAGGTCCCCCCCACTTTCTCTCTCTATATTCTCTCTCTAAGATGCCCTCGTTTCTCTACCACTCTCTCTCTTCCCCTTTCTTACATTTGGGTGTGCCATGGCTCTGCATCTCTGATTAGTAAGCTTCCATAACCTCTGAACTTCCAAATGCAGATATCTCACACTCTCTCATCCTCCATGCCTCATCTTTTTATCATTTTCTGCTCTCTCTCTCTCTCTCTCTCTCTCTCTCTCTCTCTCTCATGTCTTTCCCCCATTGAAGTGCAGAAAATCCCTCTGTCAACCTCCATAGCTTCAAAGCTTACCATTTTCCATTCTTGCATTGTTTACCATACATATCCCCTACTTCTGTCTGCAATCTACATCTCTCTCTCTCTCTCTATTGCATTATGCTGCAAAACCTCAATCTACCATTTTCTATGCCTCTTGCCATCTTCCTTGTCCTTTCTCCTATTACCTAATTTGAAGATCTATGACCTTCTAATATTTTTTACAGCAAAACTTCATTGCACTCTCCTCAGAATACCCTATCCTCACTCTTGCATTGTGTTCTACAAGAAGCTCTTTTCAGCATTGCCTAACCCTAAAGAAAATGCCACTTGAAGATATATCTAACAGAGCACCAAAGTTCAGGTTACATGTAGATTTGGCTGCTGAGTATGCTACAATCCGCAGCACAAAATCAAGTGGTGTGACCGATGTGCCATTGGGTACTCTTCGATCACAAGGGCGAAAATGTATTGACCTCTGGACGAATGGATTCATATACCCTATTGACCCGCTCACCAATGCTCCACCTCATTTTGTTAATATCACTACATTTCTTAGTTATGTAGGTGATGGAGCTAATGGTCTATTTGGCTATTGTAGGAGGCTTTCTTTTGTTGCAGCTCAGGAATCGCATTCAAGACTGCATTTCCGAGGCTTATGGCTTGAGTTGCAGAAGCAACACAAGAAGGACATTGATAGGCTTGAAGAAGTGGTGAACAACTTGAAAACTCAGAATCAGGAGCTCCAGCAGAACAACTTTTTGCTTAAGCAGGCCTTTGATACTGAACGGGACAAGGTGAATGCAGCCAAACAGGATGCACGAAACAAGCAACGACATCTTGCAAGCCTGAAGAAGCTTCCAGTAGGCTTTCGACAACGGAAAAGAAAGCGTCAGTCCCTAGAAACCTTGGCAATCCTAAGTGGAGCAAGAAAACGACGTGTACGAGCAACAAGGTAACTTCTATTCTTGCCATTGTTTTGCAGGCCTTTCTGTTTTGTGAAACATATTGATGTTATTTTGTTTTTATGTTCCATGTAGAGATATTGCTGGGGATATGATGGGATATGAAGGTGGTGCTGAGGAATGTAGAGCAGGCCTATTGAAACATGTTGTTAAGTTATCAGACATATATAAGCTGCTAGAAGATCCCACATGCAAAATATCTAAGCAAATCCGAAACAGAATTTCTGGAGAGCTGCAAAATATGGTAAGCCCCATACAGATTATGGATGCATGTGATAGTGCTGGTGTCAGTAGGAAGGGATATGAAGACATCTACAGGGTGTTTACACTAGGTCATCGTGCTAAAGGTTTTCTTCGACCCATGCTACCAACTCCATACAGTGTAACCATGGCAAGAAAAAGTGCAAACTCAGAAATTGCGACCACGTTAGGTGGCTACCGTCATGTGGAGGATGCTCTGCCTGTATGTACTACAAAGGTATTTGAATACAACAAGTACAACAATGTCTTTATTGATTAAAGGACCCTTCAAAGAGCTATGATTTCTTATTATGGTCTACGCATTGAGGAGTGCCAAGGTCAGGCTGTGTTTGTGTTAAAGCTTGATGAGTGTCAAATTGTAAAAGGACGAAAATTAGAAAGAGTCAGCCTAACACTTATGAACAGGGCTATCAAAGGAAATCTGGAACAGGATGATAATCTTCTTGACTGTAGTGCACAAGCCTCAAATTCCAACAAGGGAAGTCAATCTCAGGGAAAAGATTACTATGGAGTGCAATCAGAAAAGAATATATGGTGGTTGGCAGCATTTGAGCTTCCACAGGAGACGGATGATACATTGCGATGGTACCTTACCCGAACAGGCATCCCAAATGTCATATCATTGCAATCAAAAGGAGAAACTTTGCATGTGGAAGATGTAGGAACATTTACAGTTGAGTGGCACATGGCAGGTGATTTAAAGACATTGAAGTGTATGCTGGGATGCAAGCTAGGAGCAAATACTTTTTTTCCATGTATTTATTGCTGCCATTCAAAATCAGAGTATATTGATCGCGGCAAAGCTTCAGGCAAGGTTGCAGCCACCAAGACGACCAAATCTCATGCAAAGGGCAAGAAAAATGTACAACCAACTTCAATGAGTGCAACGCAAAACAAAGATCCAAAGAAACCTATGCAGTGGGTTAATGGCATCATGAATTGTAATACCAATTGTCCGCCTAATCGTGATCAAGAAGATATCTCATGGAGCCCTATATTAGAGATTCCACTTTCCCGTGTTCATATTTGCACGCTTCATGCTAGGTTACGCATAATGGACAAATTACTGAAGTTACATATCAATTATGCATGGAATATGGAGCCTGAACATCTTCGCAATGAATGCATCAGTAAGCTGGAAGATGTCCTTTCAAGTGTGGGGCTTCATGGTGGTGCTGTAAAGTTGACTAAGGATACTAAAAAGTCAGGACCGGGTCAGGATAATCCAAACAAAATATGCATGGGTGGGTCCAAAGCAAGACACCTTCTCTCAAATTACGAGGGGTACAATAGTCACACAAAATATGAATTATGGAAGGCCATTTGTGAATGCACCACTTATCGTGGGAATAATGCAGAGCTTGGTCTCAAGCGGGCAAGGCTGTGGGAGTCACTTGACAAAATGATTCAATTGCTAGAAAAGGCTCCACTTGTTGCTGAGGAGATTGCAAACTTGAAGACTGCAATACATACATTTACTCAGCAAATGGTTGATGCATGGGGAGAAACACATATCACCCACTATATGGTATTTACCTTTCTATCTATTTACTGATATTAATCGCCAAACAGTAAAATTCTGATATGATCTTTGTTGCAGCACATTATATTTGCCCACGCACAGTTTTTTCTCGACGAATATGGTCCAATGGCAATTTGGAGCACGCAAGGAATGGAGCGCTCTCATTATCAAGCTAAGGCAGCATACTTTAAGAACACGCGACATGGTGGAGGTGGTAAGGAAAAAAGTAATGCCTTGCATGAGATGTTTAATTGGTTTTATCGCAGTTTGGGAGGTCGACGCCGACAGAAACCAAAAGGGCAGGTGTCATTACTACGAAGGGTTGTAAAAAATGTCAATCTGCAACGAGCAATTGCATGGCGAGCATCAAGTGCCATGCATGGGATGCGTGAGTGGTTCGCTGCGCGGAGGCGTATGGGTCGAAAATGGGTTCCATATTAGAAAATTGTAACCTTTTTTAAGTTAGAGCTTTTTTTATTAATGTCGAGATTTTTTTTATTAATAAGTTTTTTTTCAAAAACTATATAAACCTGTGAAAGTGAGTTTTAAAATTACATTTTCACGTTCATTCACTCGTGTAAGTCAATGGATGGCTAGAACTAAGCACACTGCACGCAAAACTGAGAACCCAAACGTACCGTCTGGTGCACACAACTTAATACACGCAGTAGCCGCGGCACAGGCATTTCAACAAGTGCAAAAACGTATCAAAAAGAAGCATACAAGCGTGGACAGAGAGGTAGAGACCCGACAGGAAGATGTACAGCCGGATGTGTTCTCAGGACTAGACAATATTGAGGATGTCTCCAAGCAGCCTGGAGACACCGGCTCATTTAGAGCCACGCGTACACCATTCCCCCGACCTCTCTCAGAGGCTGAGCAGCAGGAGCGTGTGCTGGAAGAGCAACAACGCCAGATTGATGAGGAGGAGCATAGAAGAAGAGAGCAACAGCAAGCCCTATTCCCTCAACAGCTATAAGAGGAGCTAAGGGTCGCATTTGAGGAAGACCAGGAAGCACTTCTGTGTATTGAGCAAGAGCAGTTTCAACAGGCTGCTGACTTCTATGAAGCAGAGGAAATAAGCCATCGTGAAGAGCAGGATAGGCTCTTAGCACAAACACTACATGAGGAACTTGAGAGGCGTCAGCCCCCGTCTCCACCTAAAAAACAAAGAATAAAGATTCGTGTCAAGAGAAAGAAGGAACGTGCAAACAGGCAACAAGAGGTGGAGATGGAAGAGGAGGATCGACGACAAGTAGAGGAGCAAAGGGAGAGGGAAAGACTGGAGCAGGAGGAGCAAAGGGAGAGGGAAAGACTGGAGCAGGAGGTGCAAAGGGAGAGGGAAAGACGGGAACAAAGAATTCAAGAAGCACGCAGACTAAAACAAGAACAAGAAAAGAAGAAGGCAGAAGCAAGTAAGAGAAGACTAAATCTAGATCCAGCCGAGCAAGAAAGGCGAAAAAAATTTAGAAATGATAGACAACCATGGGAAGAGAGGTCGCATCCACCACCACCCCCTGTAGCCAACAAGAAGAGAAGATGGAAACCAGGGACCGTGGCTCTGCGAGAAATCAGAAAGTACCAAAAGAGCACAGACCCCATCATGGCGAAGGCCCCCTTTGCAAGAGTTGTAAAAGAAGTCATCGACAAGTACAGTGAGACAGGGTCACTCGGGTACAGAGTACGGCACTGGAGGCCCTCCAAGAGGCGTCAGAAACAATTTTGGTCTCTCTGTTTCAAGATTCGGTGCTGTGCCATGCTCACGCCAAAAGGGTGACCCTAAAGCCTGTTGACATGGCACTTGCACTACGTTTACGTCAGGATAAAGCGCTCCATAAGGAAGGCTTTATAGGATAGGATTAAGCTTTTAGGCGGCGGCCTTTGTGCCTTTTGTAATCTCGACATTGTAATACATTTTTTTTGAATCTATAAGATATTGTCAATGACTCGTTAACCAACGTATTCATTTGTTTCAACTGTTATAAAAGCAGACATTTCATTTCTTGTACTGTTGTTTGAATGAGAGAAACCGTTGATCATGTATTAAGAGCCTTAGTTAAACAGGAACAAAATTTATATTATTGATAAGGTGATTGTGAAACATTATCTTGTTACACGTGGCATTGTTGTTGGCATTGAACAGAGGATCCTTACATAGTGCAGAAACAAAATTATATTGAATTTATTTTCGGTCCGAAAAAAAGGCTTAAAGCTCAATAAGGCCTTAGAAAAGCTCAGGGACAAAAAAAAAGTTATTTGGGGCTCAAAATCACCTGGTGAAGTCTGGCATTAGATAGAACATTTTTTAAAAAAGCAACAGTTTTCTTTTTTTTATGGTTCTAGGCAGAGTAATCATCAAAATAAAGTGCACACAATGCATTTTTGGGTGAAAAAATGATCAAAAAAAGGGCTGTGCGCTACGGCGCGAATTTAAGCCTGGCCTGCAATTTGAAAGGCTGAAATTCGCGCCGTAGCGCACAGCCCTTTTTTTTAATTTTTTGACTCTATCCAGCATTATGTGCACTTTTTTGATGAAAAATATGCTTACAAATATCAAAAAACATAAAAAATTCTGATTTTTTAAAAATTGTTCAGATTTTGTACTGCCAGATTTCAGCTGGATGTTAAGTGACATTCAAAGAACAAATATTTGATCATTATCAATGAAATTTCCTACACATTCACATGCCTGCCAAAAGTTGAGAGGGCACAGTGCTGACACAACAAATAAACAAGAGAAATGGTTCAGACTTCTTAGAAACATTACAATTAAAAAAGTATACATTTTGTATTGATTTCGTAGAAAGAAAATTACAAGTTCCTGAGAAGATTTCTGAGAGCTTCTTTAGCTTCGTCACTCTGTGTGGTTTTCTCACCTAGGCTATTAGCTATAATAATAGGATTGGTTACACCTTTGGAGATTGAAGTGGCACAGTGGCTTAGCATGTGGCCGGTGTAGTTGCCTGCAAATGTGTACATGGCTGCCTCCCTGCTAATAAGTATACATTTGTTTGCATTATTTGCTAGCCCATCTTCGGTGAGAACCCCACTTAGAGCTTTACACTTGATGAGCTCTGCTTGTGCCTCCTCAGAGTACTCTAAATGGATTACTCGAATAAATGATGGAGAGAGGCTAGGAAGGTAATGAATCAGGGAGGTGTCTCGTCCATCAGATTGCACACGAACTCCACCTCCACGTGCAGCAAACTTGTCAAAAATATAAGCTTTCTACAAGAGAAAAAAATCAGGTGTTAGTAATAACTCACTTATAAATATGAAGGCACAACTTTGATTTAAACCCACCTCAATGTCATCATCACATTGGCTAATGCGTGGGTTGCATATGTCTATACTGCTTCCACGCTGCTCAACTGATGTATCTACATGCAAGCGCTTATGTGGTTGAAATGCTTCTTGAGGGACACTTTCATACTCTGCTGCTACATTTTCTATAGCAACAAGAGCATTGGAAACAGTTTCCTCAATTGTACGTTCTGTATCATAACCTTGGAATGCTAGCGCTTTGGTAAGATCATGGTCATCAAAATCAATCTGTACACCTGCAGTCTGTTGCTCAAGTGTGTCTTCTTTGCAGAAACCAGACCCAATTGCTAATATGCTTAAGGCCTCATCCTCCCTTAACCCCAAGGATTTACAAATGTCATCAAGGAAAAGAAATTCCTTGTTATCCATGATGATGGGATTCAAAGTGGTTACATGCAACTCAGGGATCTCTTCCACAATTTCATCCCCTTCGAGGTCACGATGAGGCTCTTCATCCTCAGTTGACCCTTGTTGGAGAAGCACCAAGGCCATGGACGCTTCAGCTTCTTCTGAGAAAACCTCTTCCACCTCGCCTTTGGATTCCTTCACAAGAGCTACTTCCTTTTTCACTGCCTTTCCCTTCTTTTTTTCTGTATCCCTGGCTTCTTGCAGAAACAGTGCTAACGTCATATCCCATGAAAGGAAGGTGGTGCCTACATTACCAACCTGCAATTCATAAACGGTGTCATCATCTTCGACCCTATAATTGCTAGATGTAAGCCCTTTCAAAAATCGGTTGAGCCTGAATCGGAACGACTTGTCACCATGGTACAGATGCCTGATTAAGTCCACTGGAACCCATTTAGTGGTGGATTCAGGCAATTGCACGACATATTGTGCCACTACATCATTCATGTACTGGACCTGCTCTTGAAAAGCCTCTGCATGAAGGTCTATAGTTTTTTGCATATCGATCACCCCCTCAAAAATGGCGATGTTCTCACCTGCACCTGCTGAGAGCCCAATTTTCTCAAGTTTTGCGCGTAGCGAGTTAGAGCTTGAAGCCATGGCGGGATATTGAAGGGAAATAGAAACTGCAAGATCTTAAGAATGAAATGAGCTTTATAGAGCAAAACCTATTCTTATAAAGCATTCCACTATAAAGTTTAATAAATTTATAGAACATACTTAAAAATTTTAAAATTAACAAAATTAAAATCCAAATTGCAGTGAAATAGAGAGGACATTGGGACTATGGTGCAATTAATAATTTTGTATTCAGAAGTACACCGCTACAAATTATCGCCCAAAATCACTCAAAATGTTACCTAAGTCTGCAACTTAACAGTCTTTCAAGCTAAGGACCCTAGGGGGCTCCAATGACACACAGAGTGTATGTTTCTCTGACCTTTGACGCATGGGTCGATTAGAAACAACAAACTTGAATTGGTTCCTTACATTAAAGGACATGACAATACGATCTCTCAACTGAGCAAAATTCCAATCATCATTAACTACCACTGTATGCTCCTCTCCTGGGTGAACTTCAATATGAAGTTCTACCTCCTCCCTAGCATAGAGATCAGAGTCCAAAGCCTCCCATTCACCATGCGAGCATTTCCACCTTCTAATAGGGTACACCATAGTTAGATTTTGCTTGCCTATCTGATACCTGCATCTTACCATTGACATTACCGCTGAGCACTTTATTACATCGCCCTTATGTTCTGCCACCTTGGTGGTCCAATCGCCTTTTAGAAATGTATCTAGAGCTTCAAAGGCCCCATCTTTGCTTATCCACATTGTTGGGGTGCGATGGAACTTGCCTGCTTTGAAAATAGCAATAAACACATGTAAAGGCATGAAAAGAGATACACTTATCCTGTGGGATCCATATGCAGCCTTTAGGCTTGACTGAATGTCATGGAAAATCCTGCGTTGAAAGCTCTCCATTGTAGTGGGGTCTGGAATGGGCCATTCCGGGCTATTTCGTGCAGGAGGAGAAATTGGCTCAAGTGCTCCAAACCTTCCCCTCTGTGGCACAACATATGTTGCAGCAATGAAAAATACTCCTCTATTTGCAAGTTCGGAACTTGTTTCCCCAGCATACATAAGCCTACCTAGATCAACATGACATGCTTCGAAGGTCCCTGTAAAACATTCTAGAGGCTGCCATTCCACACATGTTGAAGGGAAAACATCTGCATACAATAGAATACATTGGAGTTCTTGATATTCACATAGTCTTCATGCAAGCATTTCTCCAAAGCAAAGAAACATTAAACAAGGACTGAAACTTACAGTTAGTTGGGAACCGTGGTGAGTTCTCATCTTCAAGATGTATTTGGCTTGAGGTGTAAACATGTTGCACCTTTGCAAGCCGCTTTCCATCCTTGTTGCAAACTTTGAATTCTAAGATCCTTCCTTTCCAGTGATGGCTTGTGGAAGCCATGTGCCTTCGAGGAACCTTGTGTGCACCCCTTAAACTGGGCTGCATTGTTATCCACATGAACCGCTTAAAAACGGTAGGAATCCAATAACCTTCATCATCCTGTACTGTGGAAATAGCCATGGACTCGATAGTGGATGATGGCCTGCGTACACACTGAAGAGCCATAGATGGCCCAAATGAAAAGAAAGTGAATGTTAAGAATATGGCAAAAAAGCAAATACCTGCTCAGAGACAGAGAGAGAGAGAGCTAGCTAAAGCTTCAAAGAAGTTTGCTGCAAATCCATACACACACACACACAATACACACACACACACACACACACATGCACACACACACAGAAAGCTAAACCTTCAAAAGAAAGCAAATGAGAGATTGCATTAGGTGCCTGCATGCAGAGAGAGAGAGAGAGAGAGAGAGAGAGAGAGAAAGAGTCTGATAACAGAGCTTCCTCTAGAGAGAGAGAGAAGGGCTGATAACAGAGCTTCCTCTGAGTAGCTGGTAGCAAAGAGCTTTCCTCAAAAGAAATCTAATGAGAGATTGCATTAGGTGCCTGCTTGCACAGAGAGAGAGAGAGACCTAGAGATAGAGTCTGATAACAGAGCTTCCTCTAGAGAGAGAAAGAGGCTGATAACAGAGCTTTCTCTGAGTAGGTGGTAGCAAAGAGCTTTCCTCAAGTTGGGGATGAAGATAGGGCTGCAAGTGAGGGTGTAGTGAGTGGTAGATGGGGAAAGTGGGTTAGTCTAAAAGGGAGGAGAGAGAAACACGCCCCTACTTTTGGAGGGAAGAGGGAAGTGAGGGGGGGTAACTTTTTGAAACTTTTCCTTTAAAAAAATATTTAAAAAAAAGATATTGAAGATTTTCTTTGCTGGCAGATCTGAAAAAGGTAAGATTCCACCTTTGACCACAAGATTTAGGGTCTTAATCAACCCAACGTTTTTGTACACATGTATTTTTCCTATTGGCCTTCACACTAATCATCTCCTTAATCTCATGGCAGCTTAAAGGGCCCCCATAGACCTCAACCTTCCCCTAATGATGGTGAGTGAAAAGAATCTTCCGACTGGCCAATTCAACTTGCATAGGTTTCCTTGATTTCTGCTCTAAGACTAGCTTATGCAAGCATCCTGGGGAAATAAATGAATGAGTACTACCTGAATCAATCAAAAGCTTGAATGGCTTACCCTTATACTGAGCTAGAGTATGGATGACAGAGAATTGACGATTCGGCCCTTGGTTTTCAATCGGGGCATAAATCTGACCTCTTTCCTCTTCCACTACTTCTCCTATCGTAACTGCTCTGGCTATTGCAGATTGGAGTGGAACTCTTTCTCTTTAGTTACCCCAGTTCTGGGAGGGAGTTTTGAGACTACTCTGAATAGAGGCAGATGGTTGAGAGCTGGAGTCCTCCTGGGATTGCCCTAATTTTGGTGAGACGGACCCTAATTTGGTCTCTGCACTCTGGGTCCTTGACTTCCGTGTCCTCTTGACATGGCAGGAGTCGGGTAGTCTATAAGCTGGTGACCAAAACCCTGACACCCAAAACACCTGTTCTCACTTCTAAGCTTATCCCTTTGAATCCTTGAAAGAGGTGGGACTCCTGAGAAAGTGTTCTGAGGGAAGGGTCTTCCTTCACTTCTGAATCTCTGAGCATCTTGATTCTGATTAGGGCCTTGGGGGTGGAAAGTTTGAAGCACTTCTCGAGGTTTGGAAACTTTTAAAGTTTGAGGGTTCAGGCTTCGGTGGGAACTTAACATCAAATGCTTTGGCAAAGTCCTTTGCCATCCTCACAGCTTCTGCCATCGAGATTGGTTTGGCATTTTTCACTAAAGTGTCCAATGGCTCGTTCATCCCTCGAATGAATCTGGCCATCAGCTGCTCTTCATCCAAAATTGGAGAATATTTGAGGAGAAGGGAAAATGCCTGATGGTATTCGTCAATCGCCCGGCTATCCTGCTTCAGTTCCAAGAACTCATTCATTTTGATTTCCAAGAAGCCCGGAGGACAGAACCTCTTCCTGAGGTAAGCTTTAAGATCTAACCTCTTCCTGAGGTAAGCTTTAAGATCTAACCAGGTCTGGGTATTTCGGTCGAGACGGTTTGTCTCCTAATGGTTCCTCCATGCAACCTTGGCCGTTTCCACAATTTTTAATCTAGCGAGAGCCATCTTGCTCCTCTCGTTATAACCGGTTACATCAAAATACTCTTCCATTGCCTCGATCCATTTTTCCACTACTTCTCTTAACTGTTCCCCTTCACCCTTGAAGGGACCAGGTTGGGATCGGTGCAGGGCTTTAGGAATGTCGAGATCTAACTCTTCATCTCACAGTAAGAGGACCCAGCTGCCTAGCACGGGCCGTGCGCCTCATGATTCTGACAAAATAATATTTTTGTCAACTTAGCTTTGTCATCAGATTATGACTATTTAATTTTTGAGATTTATTTCTTAAACAAATATATATTCCATCATAATTCTTGAAAACAAGATTCACTCTGATAATTTTATCAACCAATATTCATAACCACGAAAACAATTTGGAATCTTTTGCAAAACATCATTTATCAAACGTTTTTGACATATACATAGAGCGTCTCGGCTCCAAAAGTCACTGCCTCAATCGCGTATGCATAAAAAGGCGATACTGCAATGGAGACATGCTATGACATACACGATTCATCATTGATAATGGTGCTGTAATTCTTCTCTTAGGAATAAAGTGGCTAAGAAGTCTAAAAATACGATAAGAAATTCTAAGATTTCGGGGTGAATGATTATAGAGTTGTACATATAATGAACAACTCCTAGCCTTATAAAGTTCATGGCTAGCGAGATATTATGTCTTAGTCTCTGTCGTTGATTGGTGTTGACGTGAATACTTTGCCCTCCAGAGAACCACATATGCTGACGTCACTCTACTAGATCAGGAAAGTATAGATCTTCAAAGTGACGAGTGAGTCTCACTTTGCTTACTCGCGTTGTAGCGGAGTTGATGAGATTTTCGAAGGCAAAGGCGATCATATCCTGACTCTGGGAGAGTCGAGGAATGCTAGACAGATTTGGGTTATCCATCTAAAAATCCAGTTCAATTTATGAGTTTTCAATTTATGAAGTTCATTTCAAACATAATCTTAACAAGTGAAAACATTATTTCCCAGATTTACTTTAAAATTTTAGGCAATTTCTGTTGCTGTTTTGTAAGTTTACAACAGCGCTCTGATACCAGCTATGAATCCTCTCTGCCCCCTCCGTGCACCAGAGATATTGGTCTTGGTCATAGTCTAATTCAGGGTTAAACTATCTTTCTCGAAAAGGTTTGATAATTCAGCTACTATTTTATTGAATTTCTTTCTTTGAATATACACTTAACTAATTTCTAAATTAGTTACGAATTCCAATGAGGAATAAATTAATCATTTATTTGAATATTTCGATCTCGATAGATTTTTTGAATTTTCTTTTTACAAACTGTGTGAATATAAAATGATAGAAATTTCTCTCTTAGAGTATTTAATTATTCATTTATCAATTACTCATAGAAATTAAACATAGAATTTAAGAGAATTCTAATTTTGATATAAAAATTCTTTATGCATCTATTTATGCATAAAAATCAACTTCAATGGGAATAACACTTTTATAAAAAAAGAAAATCCTTTTATGCATCTATTTATGCATAAAATCAAATTTAATAGGAATAACACTTTTAAAATAAAATTAATTTCTTTATGCATCTATTTATGCACAAAAATCTATTTTTATAAGAAAAATACTTTTATAATAAAATCCTTTATGCATATTTCTATGCATAAAAATTTAATTTTAATAAGAATAACACTTTTATAATTTAAAAAAATCCATTATGCATCTTTCTATGCATAAAAATCAAATTTAATGAGAATATCACTTTTAAAAAAAATTCCATTATGCATCTTTCTAAGCATAAAAATCAATTTTAATGAGAGTAACACTTTTATAATAATAAAAATTTCCATTATGCATCTTTCTATGCATAAAAATTAAATTTAATGAGAATAACACTTTTATAATAAAAAATTTCTATTACGCATCTTTCTATGCATAGAAATCCAATTAATAATTAATATAAGTGATATCCATGCATATTCATAGGTGAATATGTACATGGAGTAATTAGAATATTTCTTTTAGATGAAAAAATGGTGGGAATTACCCTTTTAGAATAACATAAAAAATAAACTTTCTTTTCCACAAAATTCTAGAAAATTTTGCCATAACCTCCTTTGTATGGCTGACCATTTCTCATTTTTATCATTCTATTTTTAACTTAAAATAACCCAATCTGCACAATTTTCTAAATTCAAGAGAGTAAACAATAAGAAGAGTTTAATTAGTCCCTTAGTTAAACTTTCTAGGATTAAGAAAGGCTCAAATGTAAAGAAGAGAAGGGGGGTGGCCTTTTCCTCAAAGGCATGGCATTTGAATTTAATTCAATCAACTGTAAAACATGAAAATCAAGAAAACCATAGATTTAAAATTAAACAAGCAAGAAAAATTAGCTTACATGAAGCTTGTAAGCTCTCCTTTACCTTAAGGGATTGAGGGTTCTACTCTTGTTTGAAGCAAGAGTGGCCACCAATTCACTTTGGAGAGGATTAGGCCAAAAACAATTGATTTATTAAGAAATTCAATGTAGATGGCTGAGGACAGTAGTAGAGTAACAGTGCATAAACACCATTAAGCTTTTACAAAGGGGGGGGCTTCTATTTATAGGAAAAAGTGAGCCTCTAACCAAGAAAACTGATTCTAGAATTTTCCAAATCAGTTTGGTCAATTTTTGACGATTTTTGGGTCAGTTCAAGCAAAAATTAAAAATTTGAAGCAAGCGCAAGCATTCAACCACTATGGGGCTAAGTGGTGGGGATTTTTCCTCGACAGTGACACCACCTTGGAGCTCCTTATATGCCACAAGGCATAGGCTATACTCACAATGTCGTGGAGACTTTTCTCCTCCATCGTTTTAAGAGAACACAAAAACTCGAATCAAC
Source organism: Cibotium barometz (assembly GCF_041138505.1). Lineage (NCBI taxonomy): Eukaryota > Viridiplantae > Streptophyta > Polypodiopsida > Cyatheales > Cibotiaceae > Cibotium > Cibotium barometz. The sequence goes on along the minus strand of NC_141080.1, from coordinate 48,622,306 downwards.
AACTATTATGCTATAGCTAGCTCACATAAATGAGGTCGTGGCGGGTCACTCACCTCAAATTGCTTGTATTCGAGATTCTGGTAGAGGAAGCGTGATTGTGAAGAGCACTTGGGAGCTCGATCTGTCGTCCTTGCCTCCACACGCTCCTCGTAGCTCAATCCTCTCACTCACTCACTCACAACAATATATGGGCACACTAGAGCTCAAGAATAAGAGGCAAGGATATAAGAGAGTAGAGAAGAGAACACTAGATAATGCATAAGAGAATGAGTGGTGAGAGTTACCTCTAGGGTTTACACTCTTGGGTGGCCAAAGTTAAAAGTCAGGTCATTGAGCTCATTTGGCTACTCTAACTAGTGTAAACACCTATTATAAAGCTAGCACCCTCACTCTAGGATCCTGTGGTGCAACTTTGTAGACAAGTGGTGATTGCACATACAAAATAATACATTACAAGTTTCCTTTAAGTGAAAACTAGCATTTTCGATGACATCGACCGAACTGGTTGAAAATTGTAGGATGGCCAACATTGGCTACGTAGAAGTATCTACTAATAGTACTTAACAGTGAATAATATGAGTTTCTAACATGAAATCCAATGCTAATGAGATACCTTCTAATCATGTCACTCCATGCATGTGGTGCGTGCTTCAGCCCATAAAATGCTTTCTTCAATCTATATACATATGTGGGAAAATTTGGGTGTACACATAACCCTATGGCTATTCAAAAAAACACCTCTTCTTACAACTCTCCATTTAAGAAAGCATCCTTGACATACAAATGTAATTCCCAACCTTTAGATGTAGCCAATGAAATCAGAGATCTTACAGTATAGCCATCTTAGCCATTGGGCTTTGCGTATATCCCTTGGCAACTAGCCTTGACTTATAACTTTCCACAGATCCATCCAACTTACATTTGACCTTATAAAACCATTTATAGCCAATCACATTCTTGCCACTTAGTGATGAGACTAAATCTCATGTATCATTATGTGCCAATGCATCCATCTCTTCATCCATAGCTTTGTCCTAGCTTCTTTGCCAAAAGCCTCATCAAAATAAGTAGGATCCACATGCTTCACCATAGATGTCATGTATGCATAATGCATAGCATATACTCTATATGTCAATCTCTACACTATATATCTCCTCGATATCTCACCCTTTGTGACCTCCTCAATGGCTATGGGTCTACTACTAGATCCATAAACTCTAGCATCATGTGGTGGTACATAATTATTATATCCCATAACTATCCTAATTATTGGAATTCTCAACTCATCATCAAGACTCTCTAAGCTACCATTAGAGCACCCCTATACTCTACTCTATTCTTGGCAAGATTATTAGTTGTTTCTTGGCGTTCCAACTCATAACAGCACTCAAGGAAACATAAAGCCGTTGGTAGATCTCCTATCTAATGGCACTCCCCATGTAGTTGTATTTCAATACCAGCCCCCCTCAGAGACATTTTCATTATTAACTATGAACTTTATAAAAATATTTGCAAAGGTTAAATCACTAAGGGATGGAAATCGAGAAGAAGAGATCACAACCCAGAGCCTCAATGGACCGAGCACAAATTTTGATCAAAAGTTTAGAACAATAAATCATAAAAGAGGCTGCGGCGAGTCAAAGAAAAGATAAGGAGGTGGAAGATAACTCCCAAGAACAAGAAAGGAGATAATCCAAGAACAAAGCTCGTGAGCAAGCAAAGCAAGTAGCACAATAGAACGTGCAAGAAAAGGAATTAGAGTAAAAAGCACAGGAAGACCAGAGGCTACGAAAAGAAAGAGCCGAAGCTAAAACCAAGAGAGCAAGAAAAGCAGATGAAGAGGCCAAGAAAGAGTTGAAGAAAACTGAGACAGATAATAGTTCTAGAATTCATCACCACAACCCAAGTCAAGCAAAGAATAAGAAATAGTTTACAAACCACTTATGACCAGGCCTTGAAAGAGGTAGGGTAAAAAAATTTAAGAGTCTAAACAGCGCAGCCCCAAATCTAAAGAAGCTAAAAAACTTTAAGAGTCTAAACAATGTGGCCCAAATTGGAAGTGTTTCATCGCTAAGGGAGGCCTCGATCTACAAGAGCTGAGCTCACAAGAATCAATATTGTTGCTCAGGTTCTCACCACTAATACCAAAGTAAAAGCTTGAAGATTAACTAGAAAGAAGCCAAGGAGCTCCAAAGACAGAGATCTCTACTAAGAGTATCTAAGGACCACCAGGAAACTCCTAATTATGGCGATGGCTTAGCCTTTTTCTTTTTATTAGTTTATTGGTGACACAAGGTCCTATCCCATGAGAACCAAGGCATCAGCCTCAAGGTACCACCATGAGTTAAATTATTAGTCAAATGGAAGTTCTATCCTTTTGAAGATGCCACCTGGGAGAAAGAAGCCGAACTGTTATGGGATTACCCCCAGTTTGCGAGATGAGGACATCTTGTGTTTTTCAAGTGGGAGAGAATGTAAGATTACTCCCCAGCCCCTCAAGATGTCGAGTTTCTTCCCCTATAATCAACCCCCTTTTCAGAATAATAAGAGATCTTGTTTCTACCTGGCCTAGAGAGAGAAAATATTCTAGAGAGAGATAATTCAGTTTTTAGATATCTTTGGATGAAAAAATATCCCTTTTTATTAAAATAAATTTCCCCAAAACAGAAGTTTAAAAAGAAATTCCTAAGGTGCATTAAAAATAAATTATAATGTGCACAAAAGACCTTAGCCTAAGGGTCCAGATTTTTTGAAAATTTTGGATTAAGGTTCTTATGGGCCAATAAGATTAATCCAACTGTAGGAGGAGATAAATTGAAGAATCAAGGAAAAACCCCCCAAAAATGAGTAGATGCTCACATAAGATGAAGAGTGGACTAAGGACCAAAGAAAACAAATAAAAAACTGAATTTTAACACCTTAGAGTGGGGATCTTCCCTCATGAAAGAGGCACCTTTTTTCTCATCATTACCCTCAAATTTTAATTAATAAAATGAGATATTTCATCTCTCCTCTCTCCTATTTCAAAACTAGATCCAAAAAGAAAGTTGAACTGACCCAAAAATGGTCAAAAATAGACCAAACTGATTTGGAGACTTCTAGAATCAATTGCTTGGTTAGAGGCTCACTTTTTCCTATAAATAGAAGCCTCCCCCTTTGTAAAAGCTTAATGGTGTTTATGCACTGTTACTCTACTCCTGTCTTGAGCCATCTACATTGAATTTCTTAATAATTCAATTGTTTTTGGCCTAATCCTCTCCAAAGTGAATTGGTGGCCACTCTTGCTTCAAACAAGAGTAGAACCCTCAATCCCTCAAGCCAAAGGAGATCTTACAAGCTTCATGTAAGCTCATTTTTCTTACTTGTTTAATTTTAAATCTATGGTTTTCTTGATTTTCATGTTTTACAGTTGATTGAATTAAATTCAAATGCTATGCCTTTGAGGAAAAGGCCACCCCCTTCTCTTCTTTACATTCCAGCCGTTCTTAGTCCTAGAAAGTTTAACTAAGGGATTAATTAAACTCTTCTTATTATTTATGATGAAAAATAGGTAGAGGGAGAGGAGACACACACACAGGAGCAAACCCTAATGTATTATCAAACCCTAACCATAGAGGGAAGCCATCTCCCTTCCCACACAATGCATAAAGCCATAATCCATAATCTACAACACACTACATGTGTTGTGTCCACACACTGCTAACCCTAGCTAATGTCCACACACTATGACCAGCTGGACGTGGTCATTCATGTCCCACACATGTTACTACCTAACATGCCAGCACATAGTGGAAATCGCACAAGGTAAAATTGAGCTTAAATCTCAACAGCCCCTCTCAAGCTCATGATGTACTGCCACCACAGATGAAGATGTAGATGAGCTTGGGCTATCAAAGCTCTCAACACTCCCCCTCAAGCTCATTCCATGTACTTTCAACATAGTACGGAAGTACTTAAACTTCTCCCTACTAAGTGGCTTTGTAAAGATGTCGGCCACCTGTTCTTCAGTCATCACATACTGCAAATCCATTGTACCATCCAACACTTTCTCTCTGACAAAATGAGAGTGGACCTCTATATGTTTGGTCGGCACATGAAAAACTGGATTCTTGGCCAACTGTATGCTGCTCATGTTGTCACAATGAATGACAATCTTGCCATCAATAGGCTTACCCAAATCAGCCCCAAGAGACTCTTTAACCATACTCCTTCACATGTAGCAATGGCTGCACCTCTGTATTCAGCCTCTGGTATTAGATAAAGCAACAGTAGGTTGCTTCTTACTGCTCCAACTCACCACTGCACTTCCAAATGTAAAGGCATAACCACTAGTAGACCTCTTGTCATACAAGCTACCTGCCCAATCTGCGTCTGTGTAGCCATGTACATCTAATCCTTTACCATGCACATAAAGAAGACCATAATGTGCAGTGGTCTTTACATATCGCATAATGCGTCTCACTGCATCCAAACGAGGTTTTCTGGGGCTCTGCATAAATTGGCTTACTAGCCCCACAGCATAACTGAGATCCATGCATGTGATAGTCATGCAAATAAGATTGCCAACCATCTTTCTATACATAGATGGATCATCCAACTCTTCACCAAAATCAGCCCACAGCTTCACATTCTGCTCCAAAGGTGTACTCATTGGCTTACACCCTGTCATCCCATATTTTGCCAACATATCCAGTGCATATTAGAGTTGCACTAACGATGTCCTTGCATGGTTTTTGATCACTTCAATCCCAAGAAAATATCTCAATTCACCCAAGTCTTTCATATCAAACTGCCCACTCAATGTCTTCTTGACATGCATAACATCTGTAGTAGCATGATCTCCTATGACAATTAAGTCATCCACATAGATGACAAGTAAGACAATCCCATGATCTACTGTCTTCACATAGAGTGAAGAATCTGCTAAAGAAACCTGAAATCCAAGGGAGATAAGATATCGGCTTATCTTATCACTCCGAGCATGAGGTGCTTGCTTCAAACCATATAATGCTTTCTTTAATCTGCATACATGAGTGGGGTACCTTGGGTGTACATATCCTTCTGACTGTGCCATATAAACTTTCTCTTGTAAATCACCATTTAGAAATGCATTTTTCATATCCATTTGATGCATTTCCCAACCATTTGCTGCAGCCATAGCAATGATTGCTCTCACTATTCCCATCTTTGCAACCAGACTAAATGTTTCATCATAGTCCAAGCCTTGGGTTTGTGCACAACCCTTAGCTACCAACCGCGCTTTATGGCACTCAATGGAACCATCTGATTTGCATTTCACCTGATAAACCCATTTGCAACCAATGACATTTTTGCCTTGTTGTAAGGCAACCAAATCCCATGTTTCATTATGAACCAATGCGTCCATCTCAACATCCATTGCCTTCTCCCATACATGCTTCCCAATAGCTTCTGTATAGCATGTAGGTTTCACATGCTTCACCAAAGAGGTCATATATGCATAATGCATAGCAAAGTCACGATATGTCAACCTGTCAACTGGATACCTAACCCTTTGGGACCTCCACAATGCATGCGGATCACTCTGAACACCTGTCACTCTAGCATGTGGAGGCACATATCTATCTTGCCTTGCACCTGGTGTGTGTAAAACTGGTATGCCAAGTTCCTCATCCAAACTTTTTCTGGACTTGACGACTCATAACCTGTAATGCCAATTCCTTCAACCTTCTTTTTCCCTTTATCCACAACACTACTCCCAGTGCTCACACTCTCATGTCTCAAGCATCCTGACCATGGACGTATAGTGCTACTCTCAGACTCTGCTGGTCCACCAGACATAGAAATAGAACTTGCTTGTGGCAAGTTCACATGCACATCAACATCAACGGAATCAAAAACCACATCTCATGAGATAACCACTTGCCTAGTATGCAGATTGTAACATTTATATGCCTTGCAATCCTGTGCATACCCAACAAAAATGTACTTTTCTGCCTTAGGATCCAACTTCTTCCTTCTCTCGTCTGGCACATGCACATAAGCTATGCAACCAAACACTTTGAGGTGTCCAAAGTCTGGCCTAAACCTATAAGACGCATCTCTGGCGTACTTCCATGTATGGCTACTGTGGGTGTCTTATTAAGTACATACACCGCTATGGCACATGCTTCTTCCCAATAATAATTATGGCATGCTCTTTTCATTGAGCATCGCCCTGGCCACATCACAAATGACTCTATTTTTCCTCTCTCAGCAATACCATTTTGCTGAGGTGTATACCTGTGTTAACCTATGACGAACATTGAGACGTACTATGTTTTACGTCATGTAATTAGTTTAAGTATTCTGAGTCAAGAGAGAGAGAGAGAGAGAGAGAGAGAGCGATCGAGCACTGTGTAGCGGCACGGCGGCGGCGAGGTGATAGAGCGGTGAACGGCGGCTCCTTCTTCACTGCTGCGACACAAGAATCCGTCACGGCACCGCTACCGGGGAAGTGCCCTGCACCAAGCTCTAGTTTGCAGCTCGGGCTGCTGCATGAAGTGAAATTTACATTGTAGGAAAGGCGACTGTGTGTTTGTTGTTGAGGTGTTTTCGTATTTCGCAATCTGTTTCTACAATTTGTCTTCTGCAATTCTGTTTCTTTTGTTATTTTTTTGCTCCGCGAGTGTACTGCTCTCTGGTTTTCTACGTGTAAGGGGGGATTTCTGAATCCCCAGGCCTGCGCTGTGTGCGAACTGTGCCACGACGACCAAGGCTGAACCCTAGAAAACTTATCTCAAAAAAAAGAGAGAAAAAATTAATTTTGAGAAAAAAATTTAATAAAAAATTAAATTTTATCTTTAAAAAAAACCAAACGTGTGGAGAGGAAAGATTTTTTATTTGGAGAAAATTTTTTTGAAAAGAAAAACCCCCAATTGACCCCGGCCTCGGTCTCGGTCTCGATCTTTTGATATATATATATAAGAGAGTGAGCCTCCATAGCTTTCTTTCAAGTGAGAGCTTATGGGAAGTTGAGCCCTATATGTAGCCCACTCCCCAAGGAGTGAAGTGAGCATGTGGGATAAAGCCTTCACCCTTTCCTCCACAAGCAAATAGGCCTTCACCCTTTTCCCCACAAGGAAACAGATCGTTTTGAGGACCACAGGAGCTCTAGATAGGTGAACACGGTGCTATAAAGCACGCTAAGACCCTTTAAACGATACACTCGTTTCGAGCTATCACACGCCCTAGTTCCGGTTCGACCATAAGTAAGGGGGTTAGAAACGGGTTAAAAACAATACAAAAACAAGTAAAAACGGGGTGTGAAACACCTAAGAAACCACTTGTGTGGACTTCAAGGGTAGTTATCAATGCCCGTAGGGTACCCACGTCACATGCATCTACGCTCTGGTCGGGTACTAGAGCCTGAGCCACTAGAAAGCATTTCAGTTTATGCAGGCTCACACCATCCCTCCACGTTGGCATCTTGGCCTTCGGCTGGAACCCAAGGGAGTGCAACCCAAGATCCACGAATAGTGGATAGTGACTCGTCCTCTGACTCAGAAGCATGGAAGGGCACCCTACCAAGAACCCTGAGGAGACAAGCCAAAACATGCCAGTTTGGGCCCCACAACCCGGATCTAGCATGTTTAGTCGTCTAATAGAGACCTTTAGTAGAGCTACACGCTCTGAACATGCAACAAGCGAAGTAAATGAAGAAGGAGGGGTAGTGGATTCGCCATTCACATCTAATGTAGACCCTACCCTCCCAAAGAGTGTCCATGTGGATATTCTACTCACTTCGTTTAATGAGGGCCCTAATGAGCTACCACCTTCCGACGCGCCTCCTAAAGTAGAGGTCCCTAGAAGCCAATCCATAAGAAGTGACATTGCGTCCACTTCAAGAGAACCGTTTGGCACACCAAGTCTGGATGGGATATTTCTCAATGAAAATTGGGAATATGATCTACACACAGAGACTCTAACTGACGTATACACAGGCTACACATACCATGTAGGCTGGTTAGAAGTCCTACGATCTACATCTAGCGCCACTAATCTAGAGGAGCAACAACAAATGATATGTGAGGTTATTCATAGAATTATCCAAATTGAGAGGCAAAATAGGGGAGTGAACTTAGGTTCCACTGGCCCTATGAGATTTTTGGATACAGGCAAGGCCAAAAAACCAACCCTATCACAATTGGAGACTCCCTCAGTGAGTCCCATAGACCCTTCATATGTTGTTTCGCCTGGAGTCTCAATGCAGGTTGAGCCCACGAGCAGTAACTTTAGCTTTCGAACCTTGGCTCAACTTTCCATTAAGGAATCCACAATGCCTACGCTAAAGCCCAAACATAATTATTGGATCTACAGACAAAGCTTTCCAATGCCAAAGATGATCATAAAGCCATGGAGAAGCAGTTAGAAGAGAAAGACAGAGAACTCAAGGCTACCATGCTTGCACAAATTGTGGCTTTGGGGCATCTAGTGCAAGCAAATGATATGTATGAAATTAGATGCTCTGGTGATGATTACTATGAGATCCAGGTTAAAGATCTTAAGGACACACGGCATGGCTTACAAACAAAATGGGTGACAATGTTACAGACAAACACCGAAAAGTCATTTCTCACCTTAATGAGAAAATACTCAGTGAAATCAAGTTTACAGGTGGAAATGAAAGTGCTCCAAAAAGATACCCTCCAAATTTGTGCATTATTTAGTACATTTTATTGGTCTCTACATTGAAAATTATCAAGATTTTTGGCTATTAAAATTATTTATTTCATGAGATTTATTGTAAAAATCATTGTAAATTGACATGGCATATAGCTAGTCCGCACATTGTAAAGCCATGGCCAATATGTGTGCTTCCAAAAAATATTTCAAAGGGTTGAAAATTTTCTCATTTTGATCAAGGCTTATTTCTAAGGTCCTAAAAACATATATAATGACAAATTTTTTTGAATAATATAAAAAGAAGTTAGAGGACTCGTATGATGGGTGGTTGGGGAGAAGGAAGTTATAAATCCTATTCCTTTATCTCTCTCACACGAGTCTTTTCCCTCTCTCTTGGTTCTTGCAACAAATTGTCTCTTTTGTGTGTTTGCTTTCTTGCAATATAGAAGAAGAGAGTGATAGTGAGAGTGAAGAGGATGATGACAATTTATTGAATTTATCATCTAAGTGCAGAGAGTGTGTTTGTGGGTTGTTTATCTTAGTTCAAGAGAGGGAAAGTGTACTCACTATGCCAAAAGCCGGATTTATGTGGGAGAAATGTACTGTGTGGTAGGTGCTATAGCCTCCAAATTTGTGTATTATTTGGCACATTTTATTAGTCTACGTTGATAATTTATCAAGCTTGTTATTAAAATTATTTATTTCATGAGCTTTATTGTAAAAATATATGTAAATTGACATGGCATATAGTAGGTCCGCATTTTGTAAAGCCATGAACAATGTGTGTGTTTTCCAAAAAAAATTTGAAGGGTCGAAGCTTTTGTCATTTGGATCAAGACTTATTTCTAAGGTCCTAAAAACATACATAATGATAAATTTTTTTGAATAATACAAAAAGAAGTTGGAGAGGTCGTATGATGGGTGGTTAGGCAGAAGGAAGTTACAACTTCTTTTCCTTTATCTCTCTCACACAAGTTTTTTCTCTCTTTTGGTTCTTATAGCAAATTGTCTCTTATGTGTTTGCTCTTTCTTGCAATATGGAAGAAGAGAGTGATAGTGATAGTGAGAGTGAAGATGATGATGAAAATTTCTTGAATATATCATCTAATTGTTGAGTGTGTTTGTGGGTGGTTTTCTTGGTTCAAGAGACATGTTTTGGGTGGAGAACTTCATGATGTATTATAATCATATGTGAGGGTGTACTTTAAGCTTGATTTTTTGATAGGAATTTTACCATGGTTTATCCATGGTCCATGGTGCTCCCATGATGGTGGTTTCATGCCATTCAAGATGATTATGTCCACCACTACAACTAGGAAGACACGTGCTTTGACCTCCCTTAATAAATGGCCCTCTGACAATAGAATCATGTACTACTATCATCGACAAACGGATGCACTGCCCTGCCACCATACATGCACACCACCTTTGAAGACATTATCAATACCAAATTTTGGAGGTCATTATACTTTCTTCACTACACCCTTTGTGTTCTCTAGATAAGGAAAATACACTATAAAGAATATCTAGGGTAGCATGCCTTGTTGTGGCAATAGATTCCAAGGATGGAATCTCCATCAATTAGGGGGGGGGATTTTTTTTTGCGAGCTTTTTTTGCCGAGCTTTTTGGAGCAATGAACAAGGAGTCCGAGCTTTGCAAAGGACCATGAACTTACTATGAGCTTTGTAAAGGACCAAGAACTTACTTACATATAAATAACAAGCTTTGAAAGATCAACATACAAAATATACATATACATATACCTATCTAAATTCATGCACCTCATACATATATACATACAAAATATACATATACATACATACATGCAAGAGCTACCTACATACTAACATATATACATACATACATACATACATACTTTCTTACTTAAATATAAAAAACAATCCTTTAAACCATGAAAATATCGATTACAAAGTCTTTTGATCCACATCATACGTATTGATATAATTATATATATACATATATCTACCTAAATTCATACACCTCGTACATATACATATACATACATACATACAAGAGCTACCTACGCAGCACTAACATATATACATTACATACATACTTTCTTACTTACTTAAATATATAACACAATCTTTTAAAGATAAAAAATGTATATATCGATCTTTAAACTTCCAAACCATGACAACCTCGATTACAAAGTCTTTTGATCCACAAATTATAGCATTCTTCTACGTGTCATCCCGACCTAATGAGAAATCTTCCAGACATGCTTTGGCTACCTCCATGTCATTCCCTATCCCCATATAGTGCCTTTTTAACTCTTGGCATGCATGTCCCAAGCCTCCACATCCCGCAAAAACATCCAAGACACCATCTCCTTCACTTGAGAAGGTCTCCACTAGCCACCTACAATGAAATGCAATCATAAACGTGCATCTAAGTATTTTGAAAAAGTAGCTATGAAAATTGTCTCACCTAAAGAACATAGGAGATCTTTCTGCACCACCTCGACTGTAGCGCTCCAAGACCATTGTGCGTTGGAATGGATGCTTCTTATTCTTCTCAAAAATGAAATTTCGTAGAGCGTTGAATAACATCTTCGAAACAGTTTGCCCAGCCTCACGATCAATAATAGGGACATGGCAATTAACTCGATAGAACATACTAAGCGCCAATGTATCCACCTACCATAACGAGAAAACATTATGTTTGGATATCCATACCACATAACATGTATACATAAAGGGAAATATTTGAGAGATTATGACTTACCCGTTCTCCATTCTCATACAAATAACTTGATTCCACATGAACAAACATTGTTCGATGCATGACCAATGCAATTTTCTTTCCCATGGAATATATTTTAGGAAGTTGATCCATTAGACTCAAACACACAAACCAACCCTCATCAGCCACCCCACAAACAAACCAACAAAACTGAGTGTGGCACATATCAATGATGAAGAAACTTGATTCCATGAGGGACACCCATCTGTATCTACATCAACAACCTGTAAACCTGTAGGAAAGTCAGCCCCCATATGAGGCGAGCCACTATATCTGAGGGAGCACCTCTATGAGATAGAGCCTTGGGAATGTTCATCAAGAATTCTTCCACACTACAAAAAAGATTTATGATGTTTGGTTTTGGTAAGTATAACTTGGAAAACTAATTATATGGTGAAATTATTCTTTTTACCTATCTGAGTGCTCGGAAAGAGTGTGGACGTCTACCAGCAACAATATGTGTGAAGAACATCTCTCACCTGTAAACAAGACAAAAAATGAGATGCATTTTGAAAGCACACACTTAACAAAATAAATTTGCTTTGGAAAGTACCCTTACTAGTCATGTCCATGATGTCACGTTTTCCTGACACCTCCCCCTCTTGAAGATGCTCTGTGGAGGGTCTCTCTCTTGATCTTCATTTGTGGGGTCTCCCTCTTGAACATCATGCATAATGTCAAGACGTCTCTTTGTTCACCTCTCACGTTGCACTTGAGACGATGTAGATGTATGCTCTTAGTGTGATTGTGGCACTCGTGACAGTGGTGTGGATGGTTTTGGGGCCACGTGTGAGGATCCAACTACTGGAGACTGGGTCAAGTTTGTTGGCTGTGAGGAAGGTATTCTAGAGTCTTCTTGAGTTGGGGGCTCTCTTTCAAGCTCAGATTGGTAATTCTTAAATTCTTCAAGAAATAGATCATAGTTATATACGAGTTGAAAGAATGCATCACCATTGGATGGGTTTGCAATTATGAGCATCTTGTATGCTCTATCTCGAAATGTTTGCTCTACACCACGTCCGGGTTTCTCACATTTTGTCTCATATTCTTGCAACCCCATGGCATGTCTATCAACGCATGATATAGCTTGCTTCACCGCATTTTCAAACGATGTCTATGTATAACGAAAAGGACTCATTATCACTCACACGATTAAAAAACATGGGACTAAAGTAAAAAAGCTTAAATAAACATACCTCCAAGAAATCTTGGAGACCATTACCTCCCTTTCAACAAAAAAAAAAAGATGCCAAGTTCCACCATTACTCTTTAGTAGAGGTCAATGAAAGCTTGGACACCATTACATCCCTTTCAAAACAAAAGATGTTAAGCTCCACCATTACTCTCTTGAAGAAAGCTTGGAGAACATTACATTCCTTTCAAAAAAAGGATAATAGACTTTGAGATAACATGTAGATATCCCATTTTTATAGAGAGTATTATTTATTATAGGGTGCTAAGAATCCTCATTTGTTCAAGAGGGATCATGCAAATATATATGTAATAAGAAGGTACGTCTATATAAGATCACAAAGTCCTGCGTTACAAGTAGAAATTTACACCATTAAATTGATGTGACATTTACAAATATCCTATATGTAAGTGGTGAAACACCACTCATGTGAGTGAGGGATGGCAAGTTTACCCTCTTTGAAGAGTAGTAATAGTGCACACTAGGATGTAGAGCTCTTTGCATTGTAAAGGATGGTCCTCATAGTTAGGCATTTGAGAATGAAGCATTTGCCACTAACTGATAATGTGACAGACAAAGTATCATAGAGTATACTCATAATTTGGAACGCACGTATGCTTATATATGAAGCTTCAATGGATCTAGGAATGGTCAGATGCCAAGTTCATATTGAGATTCCTATTTGACATGTATGCACTTGGTTGATAAACCCAATCTTAGAGAAACTTTGAGAGAATTTTATGTCGATAGAGATAATTTCTATGTCCAACGTGAATTTGGTAGACTTGACACACATGGTGATGATTGAAGAAGTTTACATGAAGTATTAAAATAGAGACAAAAAAGGGGGCCATTCGATAAAAGGAAACTTTCTTTAATCTCTCTTCAATAAGATAAAAAGGCATTCACAAATGTGGCATGTATGAATGATAGGAGAAAATGATTCTAATTAGGCTATAAGAAGGCTAGAGTCCAATAAAATGATTATGTAACTAGGTTACTTGGCTCAAGCCAATGCTCCTTATGGAACTTCAATAATAGTACTTGGAAAAAAGGCAGCACAAGGCATGCTAGAGGACTTTACGTAATAGCTTATTTTGTCACACTTGGATTTTGGATTTTGGACCATTCAACTTTGGGAATGGATCTTGTTGCTTTTAGAATATCATAAAGAAGTTAAGATCTACATAATTAGAGAGCAAATTTTGGGGTTTATTTTGCATGAGGATGTGACTCCTCATGAGGGGGGCATGAGAACAAAGGGGACACTTACTCACATATAGCCCTTTTTGGTCAATTGAAGGTCTACATGGCATGCAAACACATCTAATTTGTCTTCAATTATGTATTGAGTGTAAGCAGTAAATTTTACAAGTTCACACATAAGTTTTTTTTCACAAATATGAATTTGCATCATCATGAATTGAATGTAAAACAAACTAGCTACTAGGAGACAAGATTTATAGACAAGTTTATATTTATCTTTGTATAGGGTCTTTTTAATGCTCTCTGGTGGTTATGACTATTGTACTTAATTTTGAATGGACAACATCATGTTAGTGGTGAATCTTTCCATGTTGATAATAAATAGCTATGCATGGTAATTCTAGTAAAGCAAATAATTTGAGTTTGGTTGCACTAAAAGATAAGCTACTTTAGTTTTAATGAAAATTGTATTCCTCGTATTATTTGTGCTTACTCTCTTATCTCCCCTAAACACTTAGGCCTTGCGTGGATATTATGTGAAATTTTATTTAGATTACAGAGAAAAAGGGTATAGCTAGATATGCACTTAGATTTCTACTAAGAGTCTTTATCCACTACTAGGGAATATGCTTAGTTTTCAAGAATTTCATTTAGTCCTAATTGTTTGATTTTGTTAACCCTGAATCCCACAAAATATGCTTCCAAAATAGTGGCCCGGCTTGTTCATCGGCACTTTTGGTTCTCCTTGGGTTATGTTTGGGTATTTAGTTTCCACGTGACCTTCTTCGTAGACTACAGCAGAAAAAATATTTCAAAAAAATAGGTTACCCAAAAGCTTCCATAATGATAGTATGCCCTAGAAATTCAAAGGAAAATGTTGGGCTATATACAAAAATGTTGGCCCTAGAAATTCCTTACATCCCCCTTGCTCCAGCCACTCCAAGCTCTCGGCAGAGCCTGGGGATGGTCTGCGCTAGCGACGGCTCTGCGGATGGTCTGCGCTAGCGCAGACCATCCCCAGGCTCTGCGGAGAGCCTAGAGTGGCACAACATGGTCTATATGAGGATTTGCAACTGAATGTTTAGGAAGTAGAGGTCCATACATTTTATGAAATACTCCATGGCCATGCACTAATTGTTGCTGGCCAAAAATGTTATAATGTAACATACATTGCTTGCTCCAGCCACTCCAGGCTCCCGGCAGAGCCTGGGGCATACCATCCCCAGGCTCTGCCGAGAGCCTGGAGTGGCATAACATGGTCTATATGAGGATTTGCAACTCAATGTTTAGGAAGTAGAGGTCCATACATTTTATGAAATAATCCATGGCCATGCACTAATTGTTGCTAGCCAAAAATGTTGTAATGTAACATACATTGCTTGCTCCAGCCACTCCAGACTCCCAGCAGAGCCTGGAGTGGCTGCAGCAAGGGGGGCAACTAGCGCGGGAGTCGTTGGCCAGTTTAGGTGATTATAGCATTCTCTACTGTTGACACGACAGGTGGCCAGCTGATGGCGAGTAGGCGGGGAGGTGACGTGTAGGAGCTAGCTAGAATCGGAGCGCGGCAAGCTCCACGTGTGGTGAGCACTAGAACTAGAGCAGGCAGACTCGCTGACCAGAGCAGCCAGGTGTGCACGCGACGGCTCCAAGTGTGGTGAGCACTAGAACTAGAGCAGGCAGACTCGCTGACCAGAGCAGCCGGTTGTGCACGCGACGACGACGAGCAGAGCGGTGGAATTGGGTGATGAGGCAGGCCAGCGAGGGTGCGAAGATGGTGACATGGCAGTTTGGGACCCACGAAGACGGCTGGATGGCAACGTGGTAGGCCAGGCGGGTGCGTAGACGTCTGGACAATGATGACACCTGGCACTGACGCCGATCACAGCTGCTACTACAAGGATGGACATTGGATCCAAATTTTGGCAATGACACTTGGCACGGATGTCGGTCGGAGCTGCTAACAGCGATGGATGTTGGACCCAAATTTTTGAAATCTGTGGCCTATTGCACGTGAGCCCAAAAGGGGGGCTAAGCTCTCTGCGTGGGGCTCCTCATGAGCTGCGAGCTCCGTCGACTGGCAAGGCGGTGGTGGAGCCCTCCCCACTAACTCCACCCCTCTTGGAGGCTGAAACGGGCAGCAAGAGCGCCAGGCAATGGACAGATTGTATTAGTTTCGACATATGGAAACGCACAGGGAAGAGGGGGTCGGGTACTCCACGGCTAGGGACCTGCAGAGGCAGGCTCTGATACCATTGTTGGGGGGGGTTAGGGTTTCAGAGAAACAAAGACACACACACACAAAGATGGTACATAGCAGCAAGCTCTCAAGAGAGTGAGAGATGAATATTGCTACTCAAAGTAGATGAGGTACAAAGATGTGTGGAGCAAGGGAGTTGACTCCACAATATCATAATACAATCAAAATAAGTGTGGTGTCCTTTCACACGTAATATCCAAGGGGAAAAACCCAAAGGGATAAAAGTGCCCTTGGTTAACCCATGTTCACATGTGGCATTACTCATAGCATATGTGGCATAACTCATAGCATATATGCCAATAAAAGAGCGCTGTTGAGTCAAATTCAGCAAGGTTCTTCATGACAAAATCGAAGGCAAACATTATTTAAACCTGCGTGAGGCTTGTGGCTCTAGGGTGGAACCTTTGAGTGGCTAGAGCTAAGGTTTTCATGGCTGGTTATTTGGGACATTACTATTGCTAGAGGGTGTGATCACGTACTAGAGTATGGTTGTGATCAAGGCCTTAGGCAAATTATTTTTCTTGTTTTCATCATATTCTGGATGTATTTGGTGCCAGCCCCTGTAGAGTACTTACTCACTGCCATTTGTTCTCTTGTACTGGAACACTCTGTTGTGGTAATAAAGATACCTCACCGGGGGGGGAGGGTGCTGGGCTAACTTCAGCCCCTAGTGTTGTGTCTTGTGCAAGCTTTCATATTAGTGTTTCAGTGGTTTTCAAACCAGGTTTATGTATTGCCAGATGCCTATGTATTATGCCATTATGTTATGCATGGATTAAGATTTTCTATGCATAGGTTTTCAGATTGTGACAATGGTATTGGAGCATCGGTTCTCTAGTCTATGGTAAATCCTCTTTTCGGGGAGTAGTAGATAGAACGTTCCGAGCACATAAATTGTTGTGTTGGCATAAATTTGTGGTTTGCAATCATGGCTGAACATGTGAGTGATGATGAGCATGTGATGAATACACGTAACAAGCATAAGGCACCTGGTTTGTTTCAACCATTGCCTATTCCGGATCAGGGAGTCCATGGCCATGGATTTTATCATGGATTTGCCTAAAACGTGAGAGGGGAATAATGCCGTATGGACTATCATTGACAGGTTTAGGAAGTAGGCTCATTTCATTCCTGTGCGAAAGAATATTACGTGGTGAGAATATTCTTGGCCCATATTTTCAAGCATCATGGTATATCCAAGACTATTGTGGGTGATCGGAATCCGAGAACCACAAGTTTGTTTTGGCGGGCTTTGTTTGATAATATGGGCACAAAGCTGAATTTTTCATCAGCTTGTCATCCTTAGACAGATGGGCAAAGTGAAATTGCAAATGCAATTGTACCTGATTTGCTCAAATGCTAAGTGGAAATTAGATTGGGAGAAGTACTTGTCTCTTGTGGAGCTTGCTTATAACAATATGGTGCACACCACCATTGGAAAAGCACCTTTTGAGATTGTTTGTGGCAGGGTGGTGCTTCCACATATCCTTCGCATGAAGAATGAAATCTTTGCTGCTGATGAGTAACTAGATATAGATTTCTCATAGGTACGGACAACCAGACAAAGAACTCAAGAAAAGCACCTTCTTTCATGGACATCTGACAAAAAAGATTGCAGTTGGACTTCTGACAGAGGATGAGAAAACTAAAATAGTTTGCCACTTTTGTCGCAAAACTGCACACTGTGTGCAAGTGTGTAGATGTGTTGTGTATTACGTAATGCCTCGTGACACAACTATTACAAGAATGATGCTCCACACTGGGCTGCATAAACATCCAGTTCAGCCAGGAACTTCAAGGTCAATGTTAGAGCACGTGAAAATGTTTGTTTCTCAAGTGTTGAAAGCCCAGAGAAGTGCAGGTCCTCGAAAAATACATATGGATATTGTGAAGGATATGCTATTTTCCTCCATGATGAATCAAAATGATGAGCTACCTACAAGTATTGGGGATCATGAGCTCTGCAATTTTTTGGAGGAGTTGAGTCCTCTTGTGGAAAACCAGAGGTGAGTATTCATTCTGTAACTTAATTATATTTGGATGTATTTTTCTACATTCGGTCCTCTCTTTATTGTGAAATTATGTTTTCTAGGTTTGGACGCATTGTATCCCAGGAGAAAATAAAATTGATGCCGGCAGGAGAGGGCTTTGATAGCATCCTTCTTATACAGAGAAGATCTCGCTTTATTGTGAAATTATGTTTTCTAGGTTTGGACGCATTGTATCCCAGGAGAAAATAAAATTGATGCCGGCAGGAGAGGGCTTTGATAGCATTCTTCTTATACAGAGAAGATCTAAATATTCATTTATACAAGGTAGCCGTTTCCCAGGACAAGGTGGCCCTGATGACAAATGTTATGTCTTTAAGATATCTTTGCGAGGACCAGCATCAAGCGTGGACTTAGTGAATCGCATGCGGTGTGATAGTGGAGGTGACTTGTCAAAGTCCTAGGTTTTGTTTGATCACACTCATCGAGTTTCTGGTTGGTCAACAATGGCTTGTCATGTTTACGACCCAAGGTGAGACTACGTACTTCAATTTTTTCCTTTCTTTCATTTACCTTGAATGATAGTTGATTGAAAAAAATTCTCTCCAAAATCCTATAGTGTTCAACAGGTGTTGACAATTGCCACATGCGAAATGAAGGAGGAGGATACAAAAAGCCATTGAGTGCTATTTTGAGAAATGCTGAATAGCACAATGGAGCAATGCGGTTATGCACCCGCACACTTCTATGGGTTTATGGCTGAAGAAGCAGGGTCAAGTTGGTGTGTAGTTAGGACCGTTTTTAATGGGGGTCCGCACAACATTATGGAGGACAGGGAGCGAACGTGCTTATTCCATTGGAAACAAAGTTTGATGAAGCATGCTAAACAATGCATGAAGGCAGAAAGTCGACAACACCATATTGACTTGTGTGAAGAATGGAGATTGGCAACCAATAAGGAGTCACTTTTCTTAAAAAGTAAAGAGATTCGTGAGTGGTGGAGAAATGGACATGTTCATGAGGAAAAACTATCAGTAAATGGATACGTGGATGAGTTGGTGGGAAGTACGAATAGCACATTGGGGCAACCTCATGTCAAGGGTGAGAAATTTTATGGAGAAATGATATGTTGTATGGATGTATTTGCATTGGAGTCAATTTTGTGAATTCATGTATGAAACCTCTTGTGTGCAGGTGGTCTTAAGCTCGGTGGATTTAGCACAAACCCCTCGAACAAACTTATCTGAAAGTGTACATGGGAGTTGGCTTGCTGGTGAAGGATACAAGGAAAAGGTTAGCTTGTATGATGCATGCATTTCAGATATGGCAAACGCTTTACTACAAAGTGCAAAGCAATATGCATATCAGATGGGGAAGCACAAAGGTGAGGGACCAAGCTTGAGCAAGATTACTGGACAGGGTGGCAGCAAGGTCAAGACCGACACCACCACAAGTGGCTCGCATGGTCCATGAAACAGTAGCTAATACTCCTATGTATGAGGAATCAAGGCCTCTACATGGAGATAAGGAGACTATTCAATGGAAGAGGGTGAGGACAATGGAAGTAGACCAATGCTCACATCAACCAGGTTATGTCATGCAGAGCAGACATCGTCAAAATCGGGGAACAGCAAGAAGAGTAAGTTTTGGAGATAGATCTAGAACAAACAGTGCAGCAAGTCACGCTTCAAGGGGAGGACCAAAAAGTCCAATGACTGGAGGAAACAAAGATGTTGGACATGAAGAGCCTAAACAACATTATGGCACAATGAGCGAAGGACAAATGCATGTAAAGAAAGAGGCCGTTGGATGCACAATGTGGGCCATTAGACGAACCCCATTAAACTCAAAAGTCAAATGTTTGGGAGGTATTGATGGAAGACTTAAGTGCAACTAATACATACAGGGAAGCTCTATTGGAGTTGTTGCCCCTAGCTTCTACTCAGAGCGAGCGACGACATCCTGGTCCGAGAGGGCCAAAGGCTCAGATGATGTGGTTTTGTCCTTTAGATGTTTCACACACATGGCATGTGGATCCAAACATAATGTATATGTATGTATGTATATATGTATGTATATATGTAGGAAGGTAGGTAGGTAGGTAGGTAGGTGTGTTTGAGAATATGCATGTATATATGTATGTATGTATGTGAATGTATTTATTTCTCTTTCATAAATACTTTACTATATAAAAGCTCACCAAAATGTATCATTTTTCTTACAAGCTCGCATAAAACTCTCTTATCTCCAAAAAGCTCGCCAAATAAAGCTCGCAAAAAAATCAAACCCTTAGGGGGGATGTTAACCCCATTTTGGGTTAACTTAGCATCTCTCCATCAAGTAGGGGGGATGTTAACCCCATTCTGGGTTAACTTAGCATCTCTGCATTACATAAGAGAGATAGCACAATAAGTGTCATGAAATGGCACTATTAATTTTTTAATTATGAGAATGGCTAGTAATGCCACAATTCTATGTATCTTGTAAGCTTTTAGTTTATCTTTCATTAAGTTTTTGGTTCCCAATTGTGAACAAGGGCCAATTGTATAAATAACAACATGCTTATAATGCAAGACAAAACCCCCCTTTATGCCAATTGAGTCTACGCTTATCTCCTTGCTCTCTTATGTCTATGGGGAGAGAGAGAGAGAGAGAGAGAGAGAGAGAGAGAGAGAGAGAGAGAGCATTATTCTTGGTATATGTTCCTCTTATACTTATTCCCATGAGTGTGAGAGTAGAGAGGAGTGAGTGTCCTTATGAGAAGAGAGGCAACCTCATGGTGATAGCTTGAGGAGGAGGCAAAGGATTAGAGATAGCTACCACTAGCATAGCTTGGAATTTTTAAAGATACTAGCATGTGAAGGTAAGCATTGTACATTGCTTTGGGAGAGGATAGTGTAGCATGTAGTAATAGTTAATCATAGATTTGATTACATGTTAATTCTTCTCAATTCATTGATTATGGGGTTAAGCCAAATACCCTTGGATTGGGATCAATCCCTTGTAAATAGGAGATTTGGTCACCATGGTAACCATGAAATCTTCTAAATCTCTATGCTCTGGCTCTACGGTCAGCCCCTTGCCAAAGCCTTTTCAATGCCTTGTGATTTGGAGATATAGATTGTTCTTAGAAGATTTGCAAGTAAAGCCAAATCTTCTCAATCTCATTGAGAAATCCTAGATCTCAAAGCCTTATACGTTGGACATTTGGTCACATAGCTAGGTCTCCAAAATCTTTGCCCGCATGGAAAGATCTTCATGAAGTCATCTGCTCAGCAACATGGATTTAAAAGCAATATTAAATGTTCATTGAGCCTTGTCCTTAACAATCCTTGTGGAGTTAGAAACATATATCAAAGTGTTTTTATGCTTATGCTCTATGGTCACCCCCTTGCCAAAGTGTTTTTATGCTTAGGTTCTATGGTCACCTCCTTGCCAAAGCCTTTTCAATGCCTTGTGATTTGGACATATGGATTGTGCTCATTTCCTTATGCTTAGAAGATTTAAAAGTAAAGCAAATCTTCTTAATCTCATTAAGCAATCCTAGATCTTAAAGCTATGTACGTCGGAGATTTGGTCGGATAGCTAGGTCTCCAAAATTTTGGCTACATGGAAAGATCTTCATGAAGTTATCTGCTCAGCTACATGGATTTAGATGCAATACTAAATGTTCATTAAGACTTGTCATTAACAATCCTTGTGGACTTAGAAACATACATCAAAGTGTTTTCATGATAAAACTAAATCATTGATTTAATTTGTAGCATGTTTCACCTTGCATCTAGCTATATAACACATTGTTATTGTTCTTAATGTTGATAGAAAAAAGCAAGCGAGGGGTTGACAATAGAGACAAGAAAAAGTAGTGTTCATGCCAATCCAATGTTGGCAGTGGTTCAAGGAATAACAAGAATGGTATTTGAGACAATAGAAAGTAACTATGTAGACAACAAGCCAGAGTTGGCAGTCATGGATAAGCCAAAGTTGACAATCATACTAGATTTAAATGTATTATTACTATGTAGTGTTGCTTTAACAAGTTAGTTGCTTTAACAAGTTAAATAGATATGCAAACTTAAAATGTAGCAAAATGCGGGTTGTACTTCATCCAAGATGCATTGATTTATTAGAGGCCTTGGTGCATAAGTATTTGATCTGGTATTTGGTCAACTGTGATAAAGCATAATGTAATGCCTATAGTGGCAACATTGGAAAACTATACAAGAAGAGAGTTCCCTTTCTTCATGGTTTGGGGCTAGGAAGCATGCTACATCTATCACAAAAAAAGGATTTATTGACCAGATAAGTTAGCTGTGGGGAGGAAACCCTTAACTAAAGCTTCAATTGCATTTAGATGCGATGCAAGGTAGACAATCCTCATTGATGACTCTCCTTACAAGGGATATGTTAACCCTTAACTAAAGCTTCAATTGCATTTAGATGCGATGCAAGGTAGACAATCCTCATCAATGACTCTCCTTACAAGGGATATGTTAACCCTGCATTAAATGATATCTTTTCACCCATATTTAACATTAATGCAAATGATAATGTTCTTAAAGATAAGTTACTACTATACTTATAGAATTTTTCTTATGCTTATGACGCATGCATTGTCATAGCAATTGACTGATATGGACAAGAATTAGATGGACACCCATGGTACAAAGAGGTTGAATCAATGTTGTTACTGAATGGGAGGAGAAGAATAAAGAATGGTCAAGTATTACATACAATTTCAGTAGTGAAAAAATTCTTGGCCAACCAAAAGAAGTGAAGCACGCTACTAGCAAAGAGATACAAGGTGTATGCCCTACATCAAGTAAGGTCCACACTTTAATTATAATACTTAGTGCCATGATGTTGATTTTAAAGAGAGTTCCACCTATATATGAGATTAAAGATTATGCTACAAATCTAGGATACACTAGTAAATGGATCACACCACATGCAACTAAGACCTACTATCCCTACTACTAGCATAAATGTGTAAAGCCTAGCATCTCATATGGTGAATAAATCACCTAAGGTATAAGATATTTGCAAGGGACCAACTTAAGCTTGACTTGTGTATTCCAAAACCAACCAAATGCACAATTTTTGGCTCAAATATTTTGGGAGCTTTAACGACGTACTTAAGTAGATATGTGTTAAGGGATGATACTCTTCAAGTATTAAATTTTCCTATCCAAGTTGGATAAATATTCTAGATTAATAATGTGAGTTACATGGTACATGCTTCAACTATATTAGGAGATGATCTAGGGTTGTTCTTGTAGACAAGTGTAAGGAAGGGAACTAGTATCCTACATTACAGAGGAGATAAATACACATTCTCACATTGGTTACAAATGTGTTCAATTTGTCTAAGGATAAGAAGTTACTCAATGCTTGAAGATCTAGGGGTCACATGTACTCAAGATAAGGTGTGTATTGTTGGTGATGTGTAGGAGATGGTAATGTTGTAGGATACATCAATAGCTATAAGACCTCAAATGTGAAATAAAATGTCTATTTTGTTCTTGCACCTGATTTACCAAGATGGTCAAAATCAAAGACTAATGTAAGCATATTCTATTATGGACATGCATGATATTATTGAAACAATTTAAAATATATATGTAGGAGAAGAGCTATTTGTTGATTATGACTTCGATTAATCACTATAATTCTACTTGAAAATTAATTATTCCTTGTCAATGCAATGAGTCCCATCAATTTTATTGTTCATGTTTACCTTAGATAATTAATCACTATAATTCTACTTGAAAATTAATTATTCCTTGTCAATGCAATGAGTCCCATCAATTTTATTGTTCATGTTTACCTTAGATAATTTGTTATGTGCATACAAAATGGGTGTTTGAATAGCTAATAAGGTATTTTGAACACCACATCATCTATGAGAATTATTTTTAATTGTGTGTACAAGTACTTTGAAAACTACATCCTAAGAGAATGTGGGTATTCAAAATTTTCAAATGGTGTTTCTAAACAACACATCTAACATCATTTGCAACCAATTTTAAACTCATGCAAAAACAAGGGAAGATTTTTTCCAAGTGCTCAAAACTTTGCCAAATATTCAACATAGAAGATTTCTAAAGTTAACCATGAACCATGGGACAATCTATCCTTCGTAGGCTTGAAGTATGTAGCTTTACAATAATTTGTTTGCCTTATCATGGTTTGAAATATTTTCTTAAAACATATGGCCATTTAGCCGATTCTTGAGCATCCTATCATGCTACTAGCTCATGCCAAAGGGTAGCCAAATTAATTTTATATTGGTTTTTGCAAAATTGTATCTATAAAAAGTTATGGTGATTGAGGTAAAATATTATATACTTTGTACTTGATATTTCGATAAATAAAATTGACACTACTAGTTCGAAATAGTGATTGAGGCAAAATATTGTATAATTTGTACTTGATATTTCAATGAAAAATTGGACAGTACTAGTTGTAAATACGGCCAAATCTTCCCAAAGTGGGAAACAAGATTTTTCCCAAATGATCTAATGTTGCCTTTAAATACCCCCTGAAGATTTCTTGCACCATTTGATTAAAAGTTAAAGGAGCATTTGTGAGAGCCAAGGGCATTACTATGAATTCATAATGTCCATACCGTGTATTAAAGGCGGTCTTTGGAATATCAACATTAGTGGGGTACTATTAGCTTTCTCCTTAATTCTAATCTAATAGTACCCAGATTTTAGATAAATATTTGTGAATATTTGAGCACTACAAAGATGGTCCAAACACTCGTCTATCTTGGGGATTAGATACTTATTATTAGCTGATTTAATCAATACATAACCTTAAGGTTCCATCTTTCTTCTTTTGAAAAATCACATAGCCACCCCAAGGAGATATACTAGACTAGATCATTCAATTGGTTTCCTACTATATGCCATGTCAATTTACATAGATTTTTACAATAAAGCTCATGAAAAAAATAATTTAATAGCCAAAAAGCTTGATAATTATCGATGTAGACCAATAAAATGTGCCAAATAATACACAAATTTGGAGGCTATAGCACCCTACGACACGGTACATTTCTCCCACAAAAATTGGGCTTTTGGCATAGTAAGTACACTTTCCCTCTCTTGAACTAAGATAAACAACCCACAAACACACTCTCTGCAATTAGATGATAGATTCAATA
Source organism: Cibotium barometz (assembly GCF_041138505.1). Classification (NCBI taxonomy): domain Eukaryota; kingdom Viridiplantae; phylum Streptophyta; class Polypodiopsida; order Cyatheales; family Cibotiaceae; genus Cibotium; species Cibotium barometz. Next base: position 48,597,082 of record NC_141080.1, on the reverse strand, counting down.
AATTGTCATCATCCTCTTCACTCTCACTATCACTCTCTTCTTCTATATTACAAGAAAGCACACACACAAAAGAGACAATTTGCTGCAAGAACCAAGAGAGAGGGAAAAGACTCATGTGAGAGAGATAAAGGAATAGGATTTATAACTTCCTTCTCCCCAACCACCCATCATACAAGTCCTCTGACTTCTTTTTATATTATTCAAAACAATTTGTCATTATATATGTTTTTAGGACCTTAGAAATAAGCCTTGATCAAAAAGGGAAAATTTTCAACCCTTTGAAATATTTTTTGGAAGCACACATATTGGCCATGGCTTTACAAAGTGCGGACCAGCTATATGCCATGTCAATTTACAATGATTTTTACAATAAATCTCATGAAATAAATAATTTTAATAGCCAAAAATCTTGATAATTTTCAATGTAGAGAGTCATAAAATGTACTAAATAATGCACAAATTTGGAGGGTATCTTTTTGGAGCACTTTCATTTCCACCTGTAAGCTTGATTTCACTCAGTATTTTCTCATTTAGGTGAGAAATGACTTTTCGGTGTTTGTCTGTAACATTGTCACCCATTTTGTTTGTAAGCCATGCAGTGTGTCCTTAAGATCTTTAACCTGGATCTCATAGTCATCATCACCAGAGCATCTAATTTCATACATATCATTTGCTTGCACCAGATGCCCCTAAGCCACAATTTGTGCTTTGATGGTAGCCTTGAGTTCTTTGTCTTTCTCTTCTAACTCCTTCTCCATGGCTTTATGATCATCTTTGGCATTGGAAAGCTTTGTCTGTAGATCCAATAATTATTTTTGGGCTTTAGCCCCTGTTGCTCCACCACCTTAGTTTTGTCCTTCTATATTGTGAGGCCTTCTACTTGGATTTGTAGTGGGTTATGATATTTCTTCAATCGCCTCTTGCCTCTGAGATTCCAGCTATATGGTCGAGAAGTTCTTGAACCTACTGTGTGTGAGGTCATTGGTTGGCTTCTGTGATCTCCTTTTGCCTTTTCTCAACCTCCTTTATCTATTTCTACCCCATCAATTATGCATTGAGCCTTGTTGTTATGGCAATTAAAAATCTTGCATATGGAAAATACACTCCATTTGGGCAGAAAGGATACTAAGGTTGGATATGTACGCCTTCATCTCATAATCTTCTTGCTCTCCTTGCTTCAGATATCCTCCACCCTATTTTACTTCGGCTTCAGGTAGTGGAGAAGGCCCTTTTCTAGTTCCTGGACTGCCACAACCTGCTTGGTTGTTATGCCGATATCTTGTAGCTATAGGATGAGTTGTTTGAAGCTTTCTTCTTCGCGCTATGTTGCTTTTTACTTCTAGCGCCACTTGGCTAAAATGTCCACATCTTCTCTAGAACTTACTTGAATGATCTCTCATGCATGCCTCTTAGAAGACGAGGGTTCGATAGAGGCTCGGGTTTGGACTTGGGCGATCAGATCTTCCAATTCAAATGGGTCCATTGAATCTCAAGGGGGGACAAAGGGAATTGGATGGTGTGGTAGAGGTTAGCTTTTCTGGTGGCTCTATGCTTCAATTAATAACTAGAGGAGGCTCCTAGAGTGGCATGCTAGGTAAAGTGGCTTGTACGTGCACTCTAGAGTGGCAAGTTCTTGTGGGATTAGAGAAGATGGTGGAGGAGGACTTGGGGCTTCTTCGACAATACTCTCATGTTCTTCAAGATGAGTGGAAGCGGGCGGGTAAACAAAAAGGGGTTGTTTAGGGATCTTGTTTAGTCTTTTCTTTGTTGCTTATTCTAGAGAGCTTAAGCCAAGTTGCGCCACCAACTTCTTTATATTTGCTATGATTTTTGAACCCTCCGATAGTTCCATTCTTATTGTATCATGTTCTAGGGTGGCAAACTTGGGTTCTTTGGGTTCTTTGAGCTAACCTTCCGACAATGGAATCCCAAGAGCATGGCATAAAATTTGTTTTAGGATATAGGGGTTCACCACCTTGTTGCCATGCTTTGTGAGGTAGTGTGTGAAAGCCCTATGGAGCATCTTGCCCAATCGTCTTGTTCACCCTTGTTGCCATGCTTCATGAGGTAGTGTGTGAAACCCTTGTGGAGCATGCTTTCTCAATCTTCTTGTTCACCCTTGTGCAAGCACTAGATCTTGTGCATATCCACTCTGTTATTCCTATCGCGTGACGACGAGCTTCACTTGTGCAAGAAATAAACTTGTGCATATCCACTTGATGGGCTTCACTTATGTGATCATGGAGGAAACCCTACAAGCCTTCTCGAGCTTGGTATCTTTGAGGGTAGTGAACTTAGCTCCATTGTTGTTGACCTTCTTAGGTGGGCAGATGTTAGAGAAATCTTGCTTCTTTGAGAGAAAGATGTGGGCCTAGGTAGGACGAGTAGACGATAGACCTTGTGCATATCCACTTTGTTATAGCTATCGACGGGCTTCACTTGCATGATCATCCTTTGAATTAAGTCCTTAGTAGTCATGATTCTCCTTGCCTATAAATAGACAAGTACCCCTTCTATTAGCATTGTTCTTTCTATTTTTGACTTTTTACCTTTCTTCGAATTCAGTTGTTCCACCTGTGTGCCTGCCTGCTATCTGCATGACATTCGAGTCCCATGACCACAAACCCTCACTAGCATCATGGTGCAAAGATACCAACTTGATCCATTGTATAAGGAACCAGGGTCACCCATTTCCTCATCTTCGATGTCAATGGGAGGAGACCCCTAAGAAGCGATCCAAGGGAAAAGCCAAGTAGGTCCACCAAAAAGCAAGCTGTCTTGGACATCTCAAACCACTCATGGACCAGCACTCATGCACTAGTGCTAGAGCACAATCCTCAACCACAACGAGATAGTGGATAACAAAAAGTTTCCTTTTAGTATAATTGACCTAGATGCATGTAGTTGGTGAATGACATCGAGGTCAAGGAGAAGCTGGAGAAAATAAGGCTTGGCAAGACCCTCGCAGAGGCCTATAATGCAAGATCAGCATAAAACTCTATACTGAGTTTCTAGCCTCCTACCAACAAGGCACTAAGAGGGACATGGTTATAGGTGTGGATGGATCCAAGAGGCCTGTTTTTCTATAGAAAACCTTATTAGAGATGCCCTATGCCTGCTCATCAGATCTAGGCCCACATATTTCTCTCAAAGAAGATGGATTTCTCTGACATTTACCCACCCAAGAAGGTCAACGACAATGGATCTAAGTTCACTGCCCTCCTCAAAGATCCCAAGCTAGAGAAGGCGTGTAGGGTTGTAGAGAAGGCGTGTAGGGTTGCTTGGCATGGGACTGCATGCACTGTGATCACACCAATGATTGGCATGATCATGTCAACAGTAGCCGTGATCACAACCGTGAACAATGGTACACTCACATCAAGTGAGAGGAAAATATATTATGTGATCCCATCCTTACTAGTCAGAAAACATCCCTTAGGGTTCGAAAAAGATTACCTTTGCCCATTCTTTATGGTGTGATTATGTAGGTGTAGGAATCACGGCGGTCGTGATTCAACCAAAATCATAGTGGCAAGACTGTGAGGTTATGGCCATGTTAGGATCCATATCTGATCATGGTGCAATGTAGGAGTGATTATAGACTTTCAGGATGACTTGAGAAAATGTTATGGAACATGATTCTACAAAATCACGGCGGCGGAGAATCTCAAGCTTTCCAAAGGGGTGTTAGATTGTTAGCAAGTTAGTCCTCTGGGGCTTATGCTTCAAGATTATCATGATTTTCTTGCCTGATGCTCCATGAATAAACCCAAGTATATCTAGATAAAGCTCTTATTATAGAAAGGGTGTGTTGATGTACCATCTACAATTCTTCTATGGAACACAACTCTTGCTCCATCCATAGAATCTATAGTAGGTTCTTGTGTGAACATGTCCTTTTTGGACATGTGTTGTGTGTTTGTTGGTGACAACTTTACACTTGGGGTAGGGAATTTTGGAGTTCACCTATTTTACCCCACTTTGGTTGGCATGTTTTGTGATGTTGAGTTGGGAAGGTTGTTCTGGATCTTGTTTAGGTTCTTCTGGCTTCCCAGTCACATTTTCAGTAGGGCACTAATTTCCATCGCCATTCCCACCTAGGCTCAACCCTGCAAATCGTCAAACTTAGTGAGCTCAGTTTTTCAACTTGGTCCTCTTTTGAGTACCCATACCTACTTTGTTACTTAATTTAGAAAGGTGGTGTTCTTCACTAGGACCCATTCTTGCTTTTCATTCCTTTTCCATTTTTTCCTATAACTGGTTTGGTTGTGGTAGTTTGGGTGATTTGTGGATTAATGGCTAGGACCCATTCCTAATTTTTGTTCCTTTTTCAACTTTTCCTAATGGTTTGATTGTGGTAGATTGGGTAACTGGTGGTTGATGTGACAAGTTATACAGATGGCTTTACTTCAGGGCTTTGTTGTTCGAGTACCTATACTTTTCTATTCCCTTCATAGTATCCCAATACCTTTAACAATCATTTGGGAACCCCCAATAGTGATGAACATGAGGCTTCTAGTTCCATAGACAAGATACTTAGAGAATTATTCACTCCATTTAGTAACCAATATAATTTGAATAGAGTATCATCTGGTAGTTCATCATCAATACTAGTGGTGGCAAGTTTTCCATTAGGTTAATTCAACATGTGGTATACTACTATATGCTGCGAACCTTTCCTTACTATGACAGTAAAGCCAAACTCCATTAATAGCAACAATAACAAACACGAGTAATTCACCCCATCATGCAAGGCCCTATAAACAAGATATAACAAAGCACATGATCTATAAAGAAAAAAAAATTATTAGCCAATAAGTAGTGTCTGTACTTTTTTACTACATACTCCGTGTGGCAGCTAGTCCTTCCCTCTCTTGGTTATAGTATAATTCATCTCAGCTTCATTAAGATGTCAACTCACAAAGTAGATTGGGTAATCTAATTTATGCTCTCTAGGGTTGCGCCAAACACACCTAATTATGAAGTATGATCTATTGATATACACACGGAATATGAGATCCCAATTAGGTGGTGTCAAAATACGTACACTAGCTAATGCCCTCTTCCATTCATCATAAGCCTCATGACACTCCTCAGTCTATTCAAAGATAATAAAAATCTTATACAATGACCTAGTAATATCAACATAAAACACGATGAAGCATCGGTAATAGACCATGTGTCTCGTAAACCGTTATACTCGCTTTTAGTTGAGGGGTGCAGTGGCAGCTCTAGTATGAGTTTTACCTTAGTATCATCTATGGAAATCCCATTTTTGGACACTATATGTCCCAATATCACTCCATGCTTTACCCAAATTTGGCATTTCAGAGGATTTTAGGATATATGATAGAATTGAGACCATTTAAACACCCTTTTTCGGACAAGATAGATGTTCCAACCATTACAAATGCACACAAAGGTCATCGTAGGATGAACACTTCTGGCCACTTTTGTACGTAATCCTTGAAAGCGATACTCATTAACCTCTAGAATGTTATGGGAGAATTGGTCAGTCCAAAGGGAATGACCTTATACACAAAGGTCCCCCATGTGGTGGTGAAAGTAGTTTTATGTTGATCCTTTGGTGCAATTATCGATGTGAATGCACACCTACCTTTGGAGAAGTCTACTAGTATGTCTAGGCTACATGAGACATCTAGTAGTGATGATGTAAATCCATGGTCAAGGAGATTTAGACATCATGTGAGCACTAAGAGTAGTGCATTGGACGAAGACAAGAAGAAGGTTGAAGAAATCGGCATTGGGAATTTATATTTTGACTCATCTAGTTTAGAGAGTCTGGATGATGACTTGGGAATTCCAATGATTAGGACAGCTATGGGATATAATAATTATGTATCACCACATCATGCTAGAGTTCATGGATCTAGTAGTGACCCATAGCCATTCAAGAGCCTACAAAGGGTGAGATATCAAGGAGATATCTAGTGTAGAGATTGACATATAGAGTATATGCTATGCATTATGCATACATGACATCTATGGTGAAGCATGTGGATCCTACTTATTTTGATGAGGCTTTTGGCAAAGAAGCTAGAACAAAGCTATGGATGAAGAGATGGATGCATTGGTACATATGATACATGGGATTTAGTCTCATCAATCACTAAGTGGCAAGAATGTGATTGGCTATAAATGGGTTTATAAGGTCAAAAAATGTAAGTCGGATGGATCTGTGGAAAGTTAAAAGTCAAGGCTAGTTGCCAAGGGATATACACAAAGCCCAATGGCTAAGATGGCTATACTGTAAGATATCTGTGATTTCATTGGCTACATCTAAAGGTTGGGAATTACATTTAAATGGATGTCAAGGATACTTTCTTGAATGGAGAGTTGTAAGAAGAGGTGTTTTTTTGAATAGCCATAGGGTTATGTGTACACCCAAATTTTCCCACATATGTATATAGATTGAAGAAAGCATTTTATGGGCTGAAGCACGCACCACGTGCATGGAGTGACATGAGTAGCAGGTGTCTCATTAGCATTGGATTTCATGTTGGAAACTCATATTATTCACTGTTAAGTACTATTACCAGATCCTTCTACGTAGCCAATGTTGGCCATCCTACAATTTTCAACCAATTTGGTCGATGTCATCGAAAATGCTAGTTTTCACTTAAAAGAAACTTGTAATTTATTATTTTGTATGTGCGATCACCGCTTGTCTACAAAGGTGCGCCACAGGATCCTAGAGTGAGGGTCACAGGATCCTAGCTTTATAATAGGTGTTTACACTAGCTAGAGTAGCCAAATGAGCTCAAGGACCTGACTTTTAACTTTTTCCAATGCCTAGATTGCCTACTTTCTTTGCTTTTCTACATGAAGTTTCCAAGCAAATCCAATGTACATGAATACAAGTTTTTCAATGATTTGACATAAAGCACGCAATGTGCACATGCATTAGGAACTCAATGGAGTCTTCTTGGGCCCTTTTATTTGGCAGTTTAAGGGAGTCAAACCTTTTCTCTTAAGAAGAAACGTTTTCTAATTAGAAGCTTCAAAACGGCTACTTTATTCGAATTTGAATTTTGGGGGGAAAATGGAATTTAAAATCTAGCGGATAAAACCATATCATGTAACATATCTATGGAAAGCTCTTGATGCGTAGATCACGGATCTGTAATCTCCGCTCAAATCGGAGCTTGTATGTAGAAGTTATGGAGGTCCGAAAATTGTAAAATTGCCCCCTCCCCTTTTTGGGGGAAAAAGTGCACCCTTTGACCACTCTTACACCTCTCTTACAAACCATTGGTTTTTGCTTACATGGCGGGCTCCTATTTGTCAAAAAGTTAAACGTTTCCATAACCTCATGGCAAATTAAAGGGCCCAAAAAGACTCCATTGAGTTCCTAATGGTGTACATTAGATAAAGGGACAGGCTTGTACTTTGGATCAACCTTATTTCTATTGGGGGCTTTCTTGCACCACTTTTAGCTGAACTTTGATGCTGGCTCGTTACAATATATGCATGGGGACTTTGAGTTACCTCCTTTGCTAATGTTATGCATACACTTCAGTGTTTTGAGGTCATTCAACTTGAAAATCATTTCTCCCTTCTACATGAAGTAGTTCCTCTTGAACTTGACTTTTTATAATAGATGGTATTTTAGTTTGATGAAACAACCAATTTAGGGTCTCCTGATCCTCTATCTTAAACTGTAAATATATAAATAGCATAAGTAGATCTTCAATAGTGGTCTTAATATAGATAACATAAGTAGATCTTCAATAGTGGTCTTAATACAGATGACATACGTTTGAAAAATTTTCTTACCTTAAATGATCCTAACCACCATATATTTTTCTCTGAATGAACACAAAGACTTTGGGTTATCTTCTACCATGGATGGATCAAGTGGCCTTTTCACCAACAATGTGTCTGTCACGCATTCCACCTTCTTTTCCTTTACTATCTCACATTCATCCAATTTGATGACAAACTTAAAAAGACCTTTACATTCCTTAAACAAGATACTGTATAATTTGGCTATTCTTTTTTGAAGTTGTTGTAAGTCAAGGAAAATCTTATTCCATGCATTGTATATTGTGCTGCCTTTTATACCTTCAAAAAGAACCTTCGATATGGAAACATTGTCCAATATACTCATCCACCTATTAATTTAAGAGGCTTCTTGGTCTCCATAATTCTACAAGTCTTGGTAGAAGCATGCGTTTGATTATTTGGTCTTGCATTTTTCTGGATATTGTTTTGAAGATAGAAATATACCCTTTTTTGCTAACACCACTCTCATCTAATGCTTCCTGAATTGTATAAACATCAACTTTGTTGCTATCAACAAATTGTTTCACAACATTGATTTTCACCTTTTTATATTTTTTATCTTCAATCATGTCCTTTGCAATACTATAAGGCACCAATCATTTCATCTATTTGATCGAAGGTTATTAGGATTCACGTTTTCTTTGTTTGATTCCAATATGTTTCTAAAGAATAAATTATGTTCTCAATATCTGACAAAACACTGCCTTACTGAACTATTACTCATTCAAAATTACATTAAAGAAGAATTAAATTTTTAAATAATAATTCTTACATCATGTGAGAAGGGATGGAAATCGAGAAGAAGAGATCACAACCCAGAGCCTCAATGGACCGAGCACAAATTTCGATCAAAAGTTTAGAACAATAAATCATAAAAGAGGCTGAGGCAAGTCAAAGAAAAGATAAGGAGGCGGAAGATAACTCCCAAGAACAAAGCTCGTGAGCAAACAAACCAGTTAGCACAATAGAACGTGCAAGAAAAGGAATTAGAGCAAAAAGCACAGGAAGCACAGAGGCTACGAAAAGAAAGAGCCAAAGCTAAAATCGAGAGAGCAAGAAAAGCAGATGAAGAGGCCAAGAAAGAGTTGAAGAAAACTTAGACAGACAATAGTTCTAGAATTCATCACCACAACCCAAGTCAAGCAAAGGATAAGAAATAGTTTACAAACCACTTATGAATAGGCCTTGAAAGAGGTAGGCTAAAAAAATTAAAGAGTCTAAACAGCGTAGCCCCAAATCTAAGGAAGCTAAAAAAACTTTAAGAGTCTAAACAATGTAGCCCAAATTCAAAGTGTTTCATCTCGCTAAGGGAGGCCTCGCTATGCAAGAGCTGAGCTCACAAGAATCAATATTGTTGCTCAGGTTCTCACCACCTCAATACCAAAGTAAAAGCTTTAAGATTAACTAGAAAGAAGCCAAGGAGCTCCAAAGACAGAGATCTCTACTAAGAGTATCTAAGGACCACCAAGAATCTCTTGAGTGGTAGTGCTAACAACGCCCTCAAAATTTGTGAGAGCCAGTGAAGTTTAGAAACACTAGGGAATCCGGAAGCAAAGCTTATCTGGGAGAACACGGCAATGTTTCCTCCGCGTTGTACCCTTTTGCCTGAGCTAGTACAAGCATGCCTGATGGTGCACAATCCTGGAAGACCAGTGAAAGGCAGGTGCACCCAATGAAGGTGGGAGTGTGCCTATGACTTGGGACTTCTTCGACTGTCCAGACTTCATCGACAAGTACCCAATTGTTTGAGTTGTATTCACTAATTATGGCGATGGCTTAGCCTTTTTCTTTATATTAGTTTATTAGTGACACAAGGTCCTATCCCATGAGAACTAAGGCATCGGCCTCAAGGTACCACCATGAGTAACCAAGAGTCCTATATGGCGATAGTTATCCCATGAGAACCAAGGTATTGGCACCACCATAAGTAACCAAGAGTCTTACCAGGATCCTATATGCCGATAATTATCTTCTTGGTCTCTATTTTCCCTTTTTTTTTCCTCTTTTAGTATTATTATTTTTTAAACCTACAGCTCACCTAAAGTTCACTAAAGCTTGAGTGGAAGTACTTGGCACACTCCATGGGCATATTGTAAGATTAGTCATAGTCAAATAGGGACATCACAAAGAAATAATATGGCCTTAGAGTTCCTCTAAGTGATGACAAGTAGAAAGTAGGTCCTTCTAGTCATAAAGTCATTGAGTTAGCTCCATGAATGCATGTTTGCGAAGTAGTTCATTCTATTCATTGAGTTAGTTCCATGAATGCAAGTTTTCAAAAGTAAAGAAACAATTTTGAAGCTAAATTTAAGGTAGGGTACACTTGAGCAAGTGGAAAATTCGGCCCATATGGAGGATATGTGTCCATCTCACTCTGTTGCATGTGTTTTCAAGTCATAGAATCTGGATTTGGTTCTTGGACTACAACTTGATAATCTATAAAACAATTCCATCTAGAAGCTCATCATCAAATAACCATAGTTGAATAAGTAAGCTCTGATTTGACATCACTTGGTTGATCTTTCCCCTCATTTAGGCTTCCTAAAACATAACCTTCTTGTGGAAGAGTAGGAAATGGTCACAGTGTATCCGGCTATGGAAGGGCATAGGTATTACAGGTAAGTTGGTCAAGCATCTTACTCCCTAAAAAGCATTGATAAACTCACCTACTACTACTGCTACCTAGAATGGACATGGTATTGGTGAAGGCATCTCATAAAGTGGTGGGGTGAGTGCAAGGTAACGCTCTTACCTTCCTTGCTCGATTACTTCCTCTTGGGATGTTCGTACTTGGTTAGGTCCACCAATCGCATATAGAACACTTAGCTCATCACACGACTTTGCAGCGTTACTCCTACCAATGGATTAGAGTAAAGTAGTCCTATAGCTTTGGAAATATTTCCTACATTGCTAACAAAGATGGGACGCAGCAAAGAGCATATATATTCTACATGCATGGCATAGAGCAGTGGGATGGAATTGCAATAAAAACAAATCAATGAAATTATTTACACTATAAGTTGCTTCTAAAGATGCATAAAAGTAATGAAAGTAGGTCTACAAAGATGGTATGCTAGACACTCCCTGATAATGCTATTCTTAACAATTTGGATTTAGAATAGGTGCACTACTGTCACACCAAGGGAAATCCATTGCTTCAGACTTGTAGGTTACACGTAAAGAAGTAATGAGAACATAATTTGCCATATTTTAAGCATTCTCTTCTTCTCATATGTGTGCTCAGTTCTATTTTTTAGATGCTTTTTTTTAATAGTTAATTTTTTATGTTTGTTAGTATAAGTGATATTTTATTGTACATGTAGGAGTTGTTTTTTCCCAACAGGTTCCTCCTTTGTGTGAACTTAAGTTGTCAAGGAACAAAATAGTATTTGGGGTACAAATATAGAATTTGGTTGTACATCCCTCTTCTTATTTGCCGTCATCCCCACCATAGACTTCTTAAAGGATGATGTATGCCTTTTGAAGCCAATTTTTCCTTTTTTCTTGATGATGAGGTAGGTGCAATGAAGAACACTTTGGCACCATAGGAATGTTGACATTGAGGCATAAGGGTGGAAAGGGACTCTCTAAGATTGAATCACGCTTATTGGTTCTTCCTCTAGAAGAGATGTGGGAAGTGTTATTTTGGGTTAGACATCAAGCATCTCTAGCGTAGTAGATATTTTATGTGAGAGGCTTGTTAATGTAAGGGTGATCTTGATGAAGGAACTACATATGAAGCTTCTCTTATTGAAGTAGAAGCAACTAAAGTAGAAGCATGCTCGGCTTCCCCCTTCCTGAGGTAGAGTCCAATAATTGAAGGTTTTTGGGAATCCAATTTTTTTTAAGGGAGGGATGGCAAATGGGCTTTTAATAGTCGAGGTAAAACAAGTTGAGTACTTTAGGACACATTTTGTAGAGCCATGGACAATGTGTGTGTTTTCCAAATTTTTTTTGAAGGGTCGAAGCTTTTGTCATTTGGATCAAGACTTACTTCTAAGGTCCTAAAAACATCCATAATGATAATTTTTTTTGAATAATACAAAAAGAAGTTGGAAGTCGTATGATGGGTGGTTAGGGAGAAGGAAGTTACAACTTTGTTTCCTTTATCTCTCTCACACAAGTTTTTTCTCTCTTTTGGTTCTTATAGCAAATTGTCTCTCGTGTGTGTGCTCTTTCTTGCAATATGGAAGAAGAGAGTGATAGTGAGAGTGAAGATGATGATGACAATTTCTTGAATCTATCATCTAATTGTTGAGTGTGCTTGTGGGTGGTTTTCTTGGTTCAATAAACAGGTTTTGGGTGGAGAACTTCATGATGTATTATAATCATATGTGAGGGTGTACTTTAAGCTTGATTTTTTGATAAGAATTTTACCATGGTTTATCCATGGTCCATGGTGCTCCCATGATGGTGGTTTCATGCCATTCAAGATGATTATGTCCACAACTAGAACTAGTAAAACATGTGCTTTGACCTCAATAAATGGTCCTCTGACAATAGAATCATGTACTACTATCATCGACAGTGGATGCACTGCCTTGCCATCGTACATGCACACCACCTTTGAAGACATTATTAATACCAAATTTTGGAGGTCATTATACTTTCTTCACTGCACCCTTTGTGTTCTCTAGATAAGGAAAAGCCACTATAAAGAATATCTAGGGCAGCATGCCCTGTTGGCAATAGATTCCAAGGATGGAATCTCCATCAAATAGGGGGGATATTAACCCCATTCTGGGTTAACTTAGCATCTCTCCATCAAGTAGGGGGGATGTTAACCCCATTCTGGGTTAACTTAGCATCTCTCCATTACATAAGAGAGATAGCACAATAAGTGTCATGAAATGGCACTATAAATGTTGTAATTATGAGAATGGCTAGTAATTCCACAATTCTATGTATCTTGTAAGCTTTTAGGTTATCTTTCATTAAGTTTTGGGTGCCCAATTGTGAACAAGGGCCAATTGTATAAATAACAACATGCTTATAATGCAAGACAAAATCCCCCTTTATGCCAATTGACTCTACACTTATCTCCTTGCTCTCTTATGTCTATGGTGAGAGAGAGAGAGAGAGAGAGAGAGAGAGAGAGAGAGAGAGAGAGAGAGAGAGTTATTCTCGGTATATGTTCCTCTTATACTTATGCCCATGAGTCTAAGAGTAGAGAGGAGTGAGTGTCCTTATGACAAGAGAGGGAACCTCATGGTGATAGCTTGAGGAGGAGGCAAAGGATTAGAGATAGCTACCACAAGCATAGCTTGGAGTTTTCAGAGATACAAGCTTAGATACTAGCATGTGAAGGTAAGCATTGTACATTGCTTTGGGAGATGCTTTGGGAGAGGATAGTGTAGCATGTAATAGTGAATCATAGATTTGATTACATGTTAATTCTTCTCAATTCATTGCTTATGGTTAAGCCAAATACCCTTGGATTGGGATCAATCCCTTGTAAATAGGAGATTTGGTTACCATGGTAAATTCACAATGCAATCTTCTAAATCTCTATGCTTTGGCTCTACGGTCACCCCCTTGCCAAAGCCTTTTCAATGCCTTGGGATATGGAGATATGGATTGTTCTTAGAAGATTTGAAAGTAAAGCCAAATATTCTCAATCTCATTGAGAAATCTTAGATCTCAAAGCCTTGTACGTTGGACATTTGGTCACATAGCTAGGTCTCCAAAATCTTTGCCCGCATGGAAAGATCTTCATGAACTCATCTGCTCAGCTACATGGATTTAGAAGCAATATTAAATGTTCATTAAGCCTTGTGTCCTTAACAATCCTTGTGGAATTAGAAACATATATCAAAGTGTTTTTATGCTTAGGCTCTATGGTCACCCCCTTGCCAAAGTGTTTTTATGCTTAGGTTCTATGGTCACCCCCCCTTGCCAAATCCTTTTCAATGTCTTGTGATTTGGACATATGGATTGTGCTCATTTCCTTATGCTTAGAAGATTTAAAAGTAAATACAAATCTTCTCAATCTCATTGAGCAATCCTAGATCTCAAAGCTATGTACATTGGAGATTTGGTCACATAGCTAGGTCTCCAAAATTTTGGCTACATGGAAAGATCTTCATGAAGTTATCTGCTCAGCTACATGGATTTAGATGCAATACTAAATGTACATTAAGACTTGTCATTAACAATCCTTGTGGACTTAGAAACATACATCAAAGTGTTTTCATGAGATAAAACTAAATCATTGATTTTGTAGCATGTTTCACCTTGCATCTAGCTATATAACGCATTGTTATTGTTCCTAATGTTGATAGAAAAAAGCAAGCGAGGGGTTGACAATGGAGACAAGAACAAGTAGTGTTCATGCCAATCCAATGTTTGCAGTGGAAGGAATAACAAGAATTGTATTTGAGACAATAGAAAGTAACTATGTGGACAAGCCAGAGTGCCAAAGTTGACAATCATACTAGACTTAAATGTATTATTTCTATGTTGCTTTAACAAGTTCTTGCAAAGTAGTTCCTTCAACTTTGAACACTCAACAATCTTTTCACATTTGTCTATTGCTTCTTGTTGATATAAGTGTTTGTACACATCTGCAACAACTGTCGAGTGACCTGATATATACCCAAGTAGACCTTGGTAACCATCCCCTACAAATCTTAAGTGTGATTTTGGATTGAAAAAAGAGAAAGTAGAGTTTGTAATTGGGCATTTGTGATAAATTGAGCCATCACACCATAGATCAATATGGTGCAATATCCGAATGAGCTCATGTTCTCTCTCTCCATAGCACCAATGCGTGGACTATTTCTCCTTTTCTAAACTAGAGCATAATCTGCTTCAATATCTATATTATGAAGATGATAAAGCCTCTTTGGGTTTGAAAGTTCACCTCCTTCTATTTTTTAAGTTGTCTGTTGGCTAATGCAAATGAGACCTTTTATCGTACCAAACTAGGAATAATGGCGCAAAACTTATTTGTTTCCCTCCAAATTTTAACAATTTGATGAATTTAATATTTGATACTAAATACCTTCAGTATGATGTGTACAATAGTTAGTGTTCATTAATATGATGTGTAATGTAGTTAGTGTCACATATTCCATCTTAAATGCACGAGAATCTAAATAGATTCATGTTTTCAGTGTGGTGTGTACAATAGAAAATACCTTCAGTATGGTGTGTACAATAGTTAGTGTTCATTAATATGATGTGTAACGTAGTTAGTGTCATATATTCCATCTTAAATGCATGAGAATCTAAATAGATTCACCTTTTCAGTACTATGTGGGGATATTATAATGTTTCTTTTGGATCATGTTTTTCCTTTTTAGACATTCTTGACATCAAATAAATAGGAAAATATAGAATTTCTTAGAAGTTCCCAAAATGAGTTTCGGTTTTCCCTAATATCTTCCCAATGACACGTTAAAGGTAAGCTTTCTTCTTTTGGTTATCCTTGAGCTAGTGAGTGTAGTGGGTTTAGGCTTTCCATTCTTATGCATGGAGTCTATATATAGTCCTATGCATAATCTTATACATAAGATTCTATGCGTAAGACACTATGCATAATCTTATGCACAAGACTCTTTACAAAGTCATATGCATAAGACTCTTTACAAAGTCGTATGCAGAAGAGTCTTTTGTATACCCTTATGCATAAGACTCTATTGCATAGTCTTATATATAACCCTTATGCATATGACTCTATGCTCTGACTCTATGATCCTTTTCCTTTTTGTATCCACCATGATTTCTAAAATGCAATTATGTATGCATATGTTGCTAAAGTATCGCCTTATGTATTTTATTTTTTTAGGTTTTTATGATCTTCGTCAAGCTCTCTTTATTTTTTGGTAATAAGATATCTCACCACCATGCTCTTTGCTATTGCACCCTACGGTGCTTGTGGAACTTTGTTCAAGATATGTTTTTTTTCAAATCTAAGACAATATTAGGGAGTTTAGGAAATTTATAATTCCCCCTATCAATATTTTGTCAAAACCCCCTCATGTAGCATATCATTAGAAAGCTTTTGACGTGTAGGTTCTAAATGTACAATCTTTGACAAACTTTTAAAGAAGATGCTTCCTCCAAATAATAGTATACTCAAATAAATGGAAAAAACAAGAGGAAATCCAGCTACATTTGGCATGGATTACAAATGGATAGATGCATGTACTGATGATTATATTCTCTTTCGAGGTGTTCATAAACAAGGCCATCAATTTTCCAAAGTGCATAACACCTTGGTATCAAAATGATTTGCAACTTACAAGGATTCCTCAAAAGGATTTTAAGGCAATTTCCCATTATTGTATGCATTCACACATGTTTTGATGCAAATTCATTTTCGAGCTCATTGATCACATGGAGTGCACAACATCAATCCATCGATGGTATAATGAGAGTCCCGATGGATTCACATGCTTGGAAACATATTAACAAGCAATGGCTTAAATTCAAAGAGGATCCAATCACTTGAGGCTAGGATTAGGGATGACTTCATTTAATCCATTCGGTGTTAGATTGACATCATGGAGCATATGGATGATCATGGTGGTGAGCTATAAGCTCCCTCCTTGGAAGTCCATCAGAAAGATCATGTGACGCTTGCCCTTGTTATGCCCAACGAAAACAAGGTGAATAATATAGATGTGTACTTTGAGCCTTTAATTAATGAGCTTAAAATATTATGGCATGGCATTCAAGTGCATGAAGTGTCACGACTGCTTTCACGATGAGAGAGACACAGCAAGCGTCCAGGCTTTCCGTCATTCGGGCGACACGATTGATGGCATCTTGGAATGTGGGGCAAGGTGAGTCCTCAGCGTTCTCAACGCGGCAGGAGATGAGGTCATTGCATAAGCAGATGTAGTCCATGGCAGTGTTGCGGAACTGCTGAATGAGGGGGTTGGCATACGTGTCCTCGTCCAAATCGATGCCGGCTGCATACTCCACGAGGGCGAATGAAAAAAGAACGAAAGAGGCTTGGCGGCGGATGTCCATGTAGGCCTCCACGTCCGGCAGCCGATGTGCGCTGCGGAAGACCGTCTGCACCTTGACGGCATCAAAGTAGTCGGCCATGGTGGCAGTGAATCGGGCGCGGAGTCCAGTCGGCATGTCCTTGCACGCTTCCTCCCACACCTCGGCGAGTGCCTCCATCCCCCCTCTACTCTTTCTCGTGGCCTTGGATGCAGAAGGGGAGTAATCAAACTGATGGGGGCGGTCTTGGTGATCAGTGTGACCGTTGCGGAGGATCTCCATGACAAGGTCAGCGTGCTGCGCGCTGGATGCGTAGTCGGAGCCGAGGGCATCGGGCTGGTCGTCATCATCGTCGGCGATGATGAGCCAACATATAATCTTGGTGACGTGGATGAGGCGTGTCAGAATGCCGTTGGGTATGCTTCGCCAGAGCAGCAGGCAGTCGACGAGGAACTGGCGGGCGGCGGCGGATGGAGGCTGCGCCACACCTAGGATCCACCCCTCGCAGTGCTGCCTCACGACCTCGTATTCCGGATGCAACAGTGAGGGGAACGAGCAGCGCAGCGGGGGCACTCGGAAGCTGAGGTCTTCACCAGAAGGTAAGCGGAAGCTGCTAGGTGGGCTGCTGATGACAGCCGCGGCCGCAGGAGACACAGCAGAACAGGTTGGTGGGCTGCTGGTGACAGCCGCGACTGCAGCAGCAGGGAACACAGCAGATTAGGACAGCTTGACCCCTGCAGCTTCAGCCTCCATCTCTCTCTCTCTCTCACACGCGTACACACTCTCTTCTCGCTCACACGTACGCGTATCTCTCTCACGAGTACGCTCTCTTCAACAAGCATTCTCTCTCTTTCTCTCTCTCATATCTTAAACAAGCATTCTCTCAAGTATGCATACCATATCCAAGATTCTTATCACATAAGCAAAGATTCATGTAATCTCAAACAAACATTCACATACTATAAATCTTTATCAATTAAAGTATAGCATCTCAATAAGTACATGTATGTGTCTATCTAAAAGATTTTGTCATCACACCATGCTCGAGAACATGGTTACTCATAATGACCAAAATCCAGCCAATCTAGGACTTTCTTCAATGCCCGTCTACCCAACCTCTACATTGGACATCACAGCTATCCCGAGTATGCCTCTTTTTGAATCTCGTCCTCTCTGGGTTCTACCACATAGTTCCCATAGGATATAAATCTCATTCTCTGTCCGACATTCCCTATCTAAGGATAGCTGGCCCGAATCTCAAAATCTCATGTCGAGTCTCATCAAACACATGCATATCAATCATTCATTCTAAAATAAAGCAAACACAAGTCATACATATCATCTTACGTTCATCTCTAGTCCATAATCTTTCAGGGCATGCATACTCAAATCAATAAAAATCAACTTCAAGTATAAAACAAGCTTTTAAGTCAAACAGTCCTTAACTTCTCTTAGACTTTTAAGTTGTGAGAGCCCTACCCCCTCTGTGCATCGAACTCTGGAGTGCTCGCAGAGTGGAAGTAGTAGCCTTGCACTTAGGGCAGAGCTTCCCACTTCAGGGCCTCGCCCATGAATGTCCGGACAAGAGACTAATCCGACGGTTCTCGAAAAAAACTTCCCTCGCCCAGAAGCATAGGCGATTCCTACAGGAAAATCTTTTAACGTAGTCAAGGGCCTTATCTATCCTTTGTATTCCGACCAAACCCGCAAGTCACATGGCCGAATCAAGGAGGAACTTGCACTTGGCTCATAGAAATCATCACTTTTTTTCCCTGAAGCGAGGCACAGTCGTTGATTCTTTTCCATAGAACAAAATCTCCCTGTGACTTACTTTAACTATTATAACTTAAACCGAACTGAATTTTGTTATAGGAATCCACCGATCTAGCCTAACCCCAACAGCCCATGGGTTAGCCAACCGCCAGCCACCATTGAATTGGTGGGATCCCTTTTTATAAAAATTAGGTTGTGCTTGTCTCCTAGGTACCAAGGGAAAGAGTTCCCAGGCCCCCTAGCATGCAATTATATTAAACAGACACACCACTTATACACCCAATATGAAATTACCTTTTTCTCAGATTCAACTATCTTCAAGACAGAATTAGAATAAAACCATAGTGTTTCCATCGTGATTCTCAATGTTCCAGTTTCATTGTTTTACAAACAAGTCTCATCCGGACTCTCCATTGAAGACCAGATAGTCAACCAATGAGATCTAATTTCATAGTTTTACAGTTCACTTAAATAATTCTCTTGTCAATCCATGAATATCTTCCTCGATATATGAATATTAATCAATTTAAATAATATAAAATAATAAAAGCATGGTTTTAAGAAGAAACCATGGATTGAAATGCTTCCCAATAATTAGAGAGGTTGGGAAGAAGATTACCATTGAAAAAGAGAGAAAAACACCTTTGTGTTAGGCTTACCCTTGGTTTTTCTCTTGATTCTTTAGAGAGAAGTAAAGTCCACAAGAGAAAGCTTGGTCACCAATAATAAGCAGAGGGTAATCTCCAAGACAGGAAGAGGTTTAGTGAAGCTCCAAAGCTTCACAATGGAGAGGCAAGTAGAGGGATAATAAAATTACACTAAATTGAAGATTATACTGGCATGTAAATACACTAAGATAAAAATATAAAGGAATGGGGCTCTATTTATAAGAGAGGGAGGCCACCAACCAAGTCCAACTGGGATCTAGAGGCTTCCAGCTTCAGCTTGATCCATTTTGGACAAGTTTTGGACCAGTTTGGCTCACTTTTTTGATCTAGTTTGAAAGAGAAGAGAGGAGAGATGAAATATCTCCTTTTATGAGCTAGTTTGAAAGAGAAGAGAGGAGAGATGAAATATCTCCTTTTTTTAAATAAAAAATGCGAAGTAATGATGTTATTTAGGTGCCTCCTTCATAAGCCCCCTCCTCCCTTTTCGAGGTGTCAAAATTCTATTTTTTACTAAAAAAAACTCATTTTTTAACTAATAAACTCTAATACTAGTTAACTCTTCATCTTGTGTGAGAATTTACTCATTTTTAGGGATTTTCTTTTATTCTTTATATTTTTGTTATTCCAACACTTGGATTCATCTTATTGGCCCTTTAGAACACTCTTTGGATTCATTTTTATGCTCTCGCCGCGCGTAGGGCACCATGTTAGGGTGTGGTACTACATCCTGCTTCAATTAGAGTATATATATTACAACTCCATTAATTTAATTTGGATACCATGAGTCATTTGAATACTATCAATTTACATCTACTCACCTCTAAACCTGTTTGATTCCATTCTCCATACATGCTCCATACATGGAGATGTGATTCAAGGTAATTCGACACGCTCATACAATGCATCCTTAACATCAATTACACATACACTTGATCCTTTGTCCCAACCACACATCGCGATTATGATGACGCATTGTCTCATCCTCACCAGAACTGCTTGAGGAGGTTGATGACATCCTATGTACAAAAGAGCAAACACAAAATCATAATCAGTTTTTTAATGCTTGAGGAGGTTGATGACATCCTGCGTGTATCAGCGCGTTTACTTCTTGTAAATCGCGTGTATAAACGCGGCTACATCCTGTAAATCGCGTGTATAAACGCGGCTACCTCCTCAAAATCGCGTATATAAACGCGGCTGATTTATTATAAACGTAAAAATACACGCACTGTTACATGCGACAACCTGTCTATACCTAAAAATAACCCGCCTTCTCCAAATAAACATTTTCAAACTAAGATTTGCTCTCCTTCGTCGCCGCCTCTTCCAACAAAGCACTAAACCTAAGTGCAAGGAGCAGACAAGGAGCACACACGGGTGAAGGAAACCAGCCAAAAAGAAGACTCACTTTTTCAGAGGTGAGTCAGTTTGTCCTTTGTCCTGTCTCTTTTCTTCCATTTGTTTACGCTATTGTCTCTTTCCTTTATGCGTTTTGTCTCCATCCTTCTCCTTCTCTGGTAGTACTTTTGTGAACGATTGTGACAGTGGGCTTTTTATAAGGACGGTTTGTCGGAGGTCGGTCGCTTTCAAAATATTTTTTGCGCAGGCCGCGTGTAGGAACACGTGTATGTCTGAGCGGGTTGACTTGATTGTATTGCTATGTAGAAATAGCATGATTAAGTGAGTTTTAATATTTTTTAGATTAAGTTATATGATTAAGATATAGTTAGAATATGGATTCGTCACATGGCTACTACGATGGCCTTTTTGGAGAAGATAAGGGGGTTCATAGAGCCTCCTTCTAGTCTATGCTATGATGGCCATCAAAAGGGGGCCTGTAGAGTCCTTGTTTGTGAAGACTAGAAGGGGGCTCGCTGAGCCCCCCTTTTTTTTCTCTAAAATTTGTCCAACAAGTTAAGCTATACTTTGTCATGTATGTGTATGTAGGTAGCAAAACCTTCAAACCACCACCATAATGCGGCCAACTAGAATGGGGGCTCTATGAGCATAGAGCCCCCATTCTAGCATAGAGCCCCCATTCTAGTTGGCGCAAAATCAGATGGTGGCTTGGTGAGCCCCCTTTTTTTTCTAAAAGGTTAAACAAAAGGCCTTGAATGGGTAGATTCCCGACAAGTAAAAGAACCATTCTATCATGTATGTAATTGTAGGCAGCATAGCCTTCATACCCACCATAGCCATAGCCATTGCTACTTATTAGTAGGGGTAAAAAAAGGGAGGGGCTCAGAAATCCCCTTCTAGTGTGTGCTAGTGCATAGATGCAAATCAGAAGCTTCCTATATTAGCCATAACTTCCTTAATATTGGTCAGAATATGGTCGTGTTTATAGTCGAAACTCATTAGAACATCGAGCCAACAGATCCATCTATCATACAAAAATTTTAAAATTCAACACTTAAAAAAATATTTCTGTTTGTTTAATCGCTTTTAAATGATTCAATTCAAGATTTAAAATATGATATTAACCATATTCTAAAATTCACTATATATGATCATATTCAAGATTTAAGAGGACGATAATTTTAAGCTTAGTCATTTAGAATACTCAAGAGGCCCATGATTTTAACCATAGGCTTTCAGAATATTTATAGCCCATGATATATATACTACTGCATTTTTATACATGCATTGGGACTTAAACAACATGAGAATATTCAAGGACCCAACCCATGTGCACATAAAGACTCGACACATGAGTACCTGTCATAATTTTCAAAAAAGAGAGATTGTTGAAAAAGCACAATGATTGGCATGCAAGAACAAAAACTACATTTTTCAAGGAGACCCAATCCATGTGCATATAAAGACTCGACCCATGCACTTGTGTCCAAATTTTCGAAAAAGAGAGACTACTAGAAAAGCATAGTACTTGCCATGTGGGAATATATACTACATTTTCATACATGTGTTGGGGCTTCAACAACTTGAGAAAATTTTTATGAATTTACAAACCCTTCCTACTATAAATGTAAATCATTGATGAGCATCATGATAGCTATTACTCTATCAAATCTAATGAAACATAATCGATTACACTCTCCTAAAGGAGTTTTGCTTGGTGAGAAAGTCAGTGGCTCAATAAAGGTGAGTAAGACCACAATGGCCAACACTAAGGTTACTTTTCTTCACCCGTACTTGGAAGGCCCAGCCCATCAAAACTCTACCCTCACGGACGACAATGGCCCTTGTGGTCCAGTATCCCTTGTCCCTTGGGGACTTATGTGGAATCTGCTAGTTAGTGGTTTCTCGCCTATAAATGAGGAGGAGGAGAAGCATATTAAGGTCACACAGTAGAGATCTTTGAGAGAGAGAGAGAGAGAGAGAGAGAATGCTTGTTTAAGAGAGCGTACTCGTGAGAGAGATACACGTACGTGTGAGCGAGAAGAGAGTGTGTACGCGTGTGTACTACGTGCGGGAGGAGGCGTGCAAGGACATGCCGACTGGACTGCGCGCCCGATTTACTGCCACCATGGCCGACTACTTTGATGCCATCAAGGTGCAGACGGTCTTATTGTTCTTGCATTTATGTAATTAGACATACTCGATTGCCTGCACTCTAGGTTTTAAATGTGTCTATACACACGGTTATACACTTGGCCAAGTCTTCCATAGAGTAGCCGTATATATAACCGTGCATGTTGCATTAATCAATCCATTCTCCTTCGTTTTCTTTTTATTGTTGGTACATGCGACACCATTTACTCCTCATTGCTCCACAATCGAGGCATGGTGGGATCCACTCGTGAATACTCTGAGATATAGACTAGAGAGTATTGTATCCATGCTTCCTTACTTTGCCTAACAAAATCCTAAATAGGTTCTTAATGATACACTCGATTAGGAAAGGATATCCACTGACCATGAACAAACACCACATGAACAAACACCACATATTGCCAACTTATCCACTAAATGGACCAACATATATAATTGACTAGTGAGTATAGACCTTAGAAAGCTCTCCACTGCCATTACTCGAGGTGCATTATTAGTGGATGGATTAATCTCCTTTAAAACTTATGTACCTAAAATGAAAGCAGTGCAATTAGCACAACAAAGGACTTGAAGAGCACAATAAGGCCTTCATGGATCAATGTCCTTTAAAAATTATGTACCTAAAATGAAAGCAGTACAATTAGCACAACAAAGGACTTGAAGCACAATAACGCCTTCATGCAACATTTTCATTTAACAAAAATGAAATCAATGCTTGAATCTTACTCGCATTTTATAGATTCATTTGCCTTGCCATACCCACAACCGCTCATGCATATAGAAGAATGAACTATATACTCCCCTTCTGCATCCAAGGCGGGGGATGGAGGCACTCGCCGAGGTGTGGGAGGAGGCGTGCAAGGACATGCCGACTGGACTCCGCGCCCGATTTACGCCGACTACTTTGATGCCGTCAAGGTGCAGACGGTCTTCCGCAGCGCACATCGGCTGCCGGACGTGGAGGCCTACATGGATGCCATATCCATGTAGGCCTCCACGTCCGGCAGCCGATGTGCGCTGCGGAAGACCGTCTGCACCTTGACGGCATCAAATGGTGGCAGTAAATCGGGCGCGGAGTCCAGTCGGCATGTCCTTGCACGCTTCCTCCCACACCTCGGCGAGTGCCTCCATCCCCCCTCTACTCGTGGCCTTGGATGCAGAAGGGGAGTAATCAAACTGATGGGGGCGGTCTTGGTGATCGGTGTGACCGTTGCGGAGGATCTCCATGACAAGGTCAGCGTGCTGCGCGCTGGTCGTCATCATCGTCGGCGATGATGAGCCAAGATATAATCTTGGTGACGTGGATGAGGCGTGTCAGCATGCCGTTCGGTACGCTTCGCCAGAGCAAGCGGGGCAGCAGGCAGTCGACGAGGAACTGGCGGGCGGCGGCGGATGGAGGCTGCGCCACACCTAGGATCCCCTCACGACCTCGTATTCCGGATGCAACAGTGAGGGGAACGAGCAGCGCAGCGGGGGCACTCGGAAGCTGAGGTCTTCACCAGAAGGCAAGCGGAAGCTGCTAGGTGAGCTGCTGATGACAGACGCGGCAGCAGGAGACACAGCAGAACAGGTTGGTGGGCTGCTGGTGACAGCCGCGGCTGCAGCAGCCGGGAACACAGCAGAATCGGACAGCTTGACCCCTGCAGCAGCTTCAGCCTCCATCTCTCTCTCTCACACTCACACACACACACACGCACGCAGTACACACGCGTACACAGTCTCTTCTCGCTCACACGTACGTGTATCTCTCTCACGAGTACGCTCTCTTAAACAAGCATTCTCTCTCTCTCTCTCTCTCTCTCTCTCTCTCTCAAAGATCTCTACTGTGTGACCTTAATATGCTTCCCCTCCTACTGTGTGACCTTAATATGCTTCTCCTCCTCCTCATTTATAGGCGAGAAACCACTAACTAGCAGATTCCACATAAGTCCCCAAGGGACAAGGGATACTGGACCACAAGGGCCATTGTCGTCCGTGAGGGTAGAGTTTTGATGGGCTGGGCCTTCCAAGTGACGGGTGAAGAAAAGTAACCTTAGTGTTGGCCATTGTGGTCTTACTCACCTTTATTGAGCCACTGACTTTCTCACCAAGCAAAACTCCTTTAGGAGAGTGCAATCGATAATGTTTCATTAGATTTGATAGAGTAATAGCTATCATGATGCTCATCAATGATTTACATTTATAGTAGGAAGGGTTTGTTAATTCATAAACATTTTCTCAAGTTGTTTAAGCCCCAACACATGTATGAAAATGTAGTATATATTCTCACATGGCAAGTACTATGCTTTTCTAGTAGTCTCCCTTTTTCGAAAATTTGGACACGTGTGTATGGGTCGAATCTTTATATGCACATGGATTGGGTCTCCTTGAAAAATGTAGTTTTTGTTCTTGCATGCCAATCATTGTGCTTTTTCAACAATCTCTCTTTTTTGAAAATTATGACAGGTACTCGTGTCGAGTCTTTATGTGCACATGGGTTGGGCCTTCGAATATTCTCATGTTGTTTAAGCCCCAACGCATGTATAAAAATGCAGTAGTATATATATCATGGGATAGAAATATTCTGAAAGCCTATGGTTAAAATCATGGGCCTCTTGACTATTCTAAAAGACTAAGCTTAAAATTATTGTCCTCTTAAATCTTGAATATGATCATATATAGTGAATTTTAGAATATGGTTTAGTATCATATTTTAAATCTTGAATTGAATCATTTAAAAGCGATTAAACAAACAGAAATATTTTTTTAAGTGTTGAACATTAAAAATTTCGTATGATAGATGGATTTATTGGCTGGATGTTCTAATGAGTTTCGACTATAAACACGACCATATTCTGACCAATATTAAGGAAGTTATGGCTAATATAGAAAGCGTCTGATTTGCATCTATGCACTAGCACACACTAGAAGGGGATTTTTGAGGCCCTCCCTTTTTTTACCCCTAAGTAGCCATGGCTATGGCTATGGTGGGTATGAAGGCTATGCTACCTACAAATATATACATGATAGAATGGTTCTTCTACTTGTCGGAAATCTACCCATTCAAGGCTTTTTTTTTAACCTTTTAGAAAAAAAAGGGGGCTCACCAAGCCACCATCTGATTTTGCGCAAACTAGAATGGGGGCTCTATGCTCACAGAGCGCCCATTCTAGTTGGCCGTGTTATGGTGTTGGTTTGAAGGTTTTTCTACCCACATACACATACATTACAAAGTATAGCTTAACTTGTTGGAGAAATTTTAGAGAAAAAAAAAGGGGGCTCACCGAGCCCCCTTCTAGTCTTCACATACAAGGACTCTACAAGCCCCCTTTTGATGGCCATCATAGCATAGACTAGAAGAAGGCTCTATGAGCCCCCTTATTTTCTCCAAAAAAGGCCACCGTAGCCATGTGACGCACCCTCTCAAATAGCAAAATAGGTATGCATACCATATCCAAGATTCTTATCACATAAGCAGAGAGTCATGTAATCTCAAACAAACATTCACATACGATAAATCTCTATCAATTAAAGAATAGCATCTCAATCAATCAAATTGTATGTGTCTATCTTAAATATTTTGTCATCATCACCATGCTCGACAACATGGTTAGTCATAATGATCGAAATCCAGCCAATCTAGGACTTTCTTCAATGCCCGTTCACCCAACCTCCACATCGCGGCTATCCTGAGTATGCCTCTTTCTGAATCTCGTCCTCTCTGGGTTCTACCACATGGTTTTCCCCCAAAGGGTATAAATCTCGTTCTTTGTCTGACATTCCCTGTCTAAGGATGGCTGGCCCGAATCTCAAAATCTCATGTCAAGTCTCATCAAACACATGCATATCAATCATTCATTCTAAAAAAAGCAAACACAAGTCATACATATCATCTTACGCTCATCTCTAGTCCATAATCTTTGTCTGACATTCCCTGTCTAAGGATGGCTGGCCCGAATCTCAAAATCTCATGTCAAGTCTCATCAAACACATGCATATCAATCATTCATTCTAAAATAAAGCAAACACAAGTCATACATATCATCTTACGCTCATCTCTAGTCCATAATCTTTCAAGGCATGCATATTCAAATCAATCAAAATCAACTTTAAGTATAAAACAAGCTTTTAAGTCAAACAGTCCTTAACTTCTCTTAGTGTTTTAAGTCACATGGGAATCTTTGTTTTTTACATAATCAATTATCATGTTCTAACCAACAAGATCATCGCTAGTCATTATAGCTATGTATTAACTATGCTTATGCGTTAGTCCATCCGGTCTATGTAGATAAGATAGTCAATCTTCATAGCAATTTCTAAGGTAAAGCCTGACAACTGGTCTCTTTAGGAGAGTAATATCAATGAATTTGGAACTAGAGAAAAGTCAAAACTACAAAGTTTTAGGACTTCTAATATATATAGATAAGATGATCAATCTTGATAGCAATGTCTAAAGCCTGACAAGTAGTCTCTTTAGGAGAGTAATATCTTCCAATGAATTTGGAATTAGAGAAAAGTCAAAACTACAAAGTTTTAGGACTTCTAATGCTCTATAAAATATATCTCATTGATGGTTCTCTAAAAATGAACTTTTAAGGCATGACTACCTCAAGTCCATACACCATCCTAAACGTTGTGCAATCAATTACAACTTTATATGATGTGCAATAGGCCCATAAACCATCCTAAAGGTTGTGCAACCAATTACAACTTTATATGATGTGCAATAGGCCCATAAAGCTGCTCTACGAGCTTAAACTCACTCATTGAGTTGAGCCTCAAAGTCTTTGTTAGTATAGAAATAAGAACCTTATTAGTGCTCTCTACTTGGCCATTTACATGTGGATAATATGGCATTAATTTGCGGTGTGAAATCATGAATGTTCTCTAGTGAGATGTTTAATAACATTGTCATTGATGAAATGTTTAACTTAATCACTCACTAGCTCAAATGTACAAAGCATGTTATGATATTCTCATAAAGAAACTTAGTAGTTTCCATGGCATCTGCTTTTCTTCAGCCTCTTGGTTTGGCCCATTTGGTAACATAATTTGTGGGGTAACAATGAGATGTGTTCTTGAATGCCATGGGCAACAGGACTAATGGGACCAATGAAATCTAAGCCCATTTTTTTAAAAGGTTGGTCCACTCTGATAGATGCACTGACATCATGTCCTTCCTTTGTGGCTTGGTAGTACAACATTGGCACTCATCAGACCCTTTTACAAATAAATCATATTCCTTGAAAAGTGTAGGCCACTAATACCCTGACTGGAGTATTTTCCTGGCTATGATTTCTATCGCACCCCCCCTAGTGTGCTTGTTCCATGATCATGAGGTATTCCTCCTCCCGTATGCAGCGTCTAAGAATTTCATCCTTACCTCTTCTATAACAAGTTCCAGAAATAAGTTGGTAAGGCTCACTCTCTTTTAGTGACTTCCTTGCTAAATCTTTCCTCAGTTTCTTTCCTTCTAGAAAACCATCAGCTAAGAAGTTAACGATTTTCTTGTTCCACTTGTCGAGAATAGCCTTGACCTTAAATAGAATAGCATCTGGTAACTCGTCATCGACTCTGATTGTTGTTGGTGTTTCACCATAAGGTATGCAGGATAGATGATCTTCCATGACATGTTTCTTGCCCAACCTCACAACTACTGTAAAATCAAACTCAAGAAGAATTAATAACTACCTTGTGATCCTTCCCATGGAGCATGGTTTGTTCACTAGATAAAAGGCTTGACGATCTATATAGAAAATAAATTTGTTAGCAAGAAGGTAATGCCAAAATTTCTTTATAGGATAAACCATTGCTAACCCTTCACGCTCAGTGGTCATGTAATTGATTTCAGCCTTGTCTAGTGGTTGCCAACTTGCAAAACTAATAGGATAGTCCAATTTGTGTTCCCCTAGCTGTGCTAGGACACTGCAAAATTGGAGGCATCAATGTGCACATGCAAGATGACATCCCAGTTAGGTGCTCGCAATATTGGAGCACTTGCCAAGGCTTACTTCAACATGTCATAAGCTTGTTGACACTCCTCAGTCCATACAAATACAATCAATGGCTTGTACAAAGGACAAGCTATCTCTGCATAGGAAAGAATAAACTGATAGCTGACCCATGAATCTCTGGACTCCCTTATAGTTTGTTAGTGGGGGTAATTCCAAGATGACCTTGATTTTTCTCTCACCAGTGGAAATCCCATTTGTGGACACTATATACCCAAAATTGGCATTTGTAAGGGTTTAAGGATATGCGATAAAATCGACACCTTTTAAATACCCTTTTTAGGCACACTAGGTGCTCTTTCCAAGTTGAATAAATGCAAAAATCATCCAAGAAAACTTCAAGAAACTTTCTTAATAAGAAGTCCTTATACAAGTAGTATTCATAAGTCTTTGAAATGTGGCTGATGTGTTGGTTAGATTGAATGGCATCACTTTGTAAGCATGCACACCATGCTCAGTGTAAATGTTGTTTTAGCTTGGTCCTTAGTTGTAATCTAAATTTTATTGTAGCCTAAGTATCCATTCAAAAAGCTATAAGCCTCCTTACCCACAATGCATTCAAGCATATGTTTGTTAAGTTTATCAATCTCTTTCTTAACAATGCTTGCATATTTGGGACTCATTGGATAGGGTCGTTGGACTGGTTTCGCATTTAGGTACCATGGGGATGGTGTGTACCACCTATGTAGGAACTCCCCTCATATTATGGTATGTCCACGAAAAGCAATCCCTATACTCATTGAGGAGAGCAACAAGCTCAACCTCCTCTTCCTTGGTGAGGTCTTTAGCAATGTAAGTTGGCTTAGAATCTTCACGAGATTTTGCCAAGTATACCTCCTTCACTTGGGTAGGTCAATCATAGACTTTGCTCTCCTCACTTACCGTGGTGTATGATTTATAATGCTATGGTAATGAGCGCAAGTTAGGTTCTTGTTCTTTCTCTTTCTCAGTTGCCTTGATAGCCTTAACCTCAGCCTCTCATTCCTTTTTGGCTAACACAAGGTTTTGGCTCCTTCGCGCTGAATAACTAAGTTTGTGTTGGCTAGAGACTTCCACCTGAGCTATATAAATTGGGGTTGCTCTACAATAGATGACTTTTTGTAACTCTCTTCCTAATTTTTTATAAACTTTCGATGAATGTCTATAGCACCAATGTACTATAGATTTCCATTGATTGAAGCTCTTCCTTTTTGCATTTATTGCTAAGTTTTTGAGTTTTGATTCATCGTAGGCATTAATCTCACTGTTAGACCTTGTAGAAACACCATTAGGGTGCATTAAGCATGTTATTAGGTAGATTAATAGTATATTAATCAATTTATCAAATAAAAAATTTAAAAAAAAGTCATTATGCAAGGATTAGAGGGGCTAAACCTAGATTTTTTGGCCAAAACTATGAAATTTGCTCTCTAGTTTGCTTGCATATAATGCTTCATAGAGCATGTACGCTCGTGCTTACCAAAGCATGCGAACACACATTTGCTAAAAGTAAGAATGTATGTTCCTATGTTTGACACGGGAAATCTAGAAAATATCCTCATTAAGGAAAGGTTAGAAAATATTCCTTTCACAAATGGCCATAATGATAAAACAGATAAAATATGGAGGCCCAAAATCCCACCATTGCACTTGGTAGAGCTGACAATAGAATGACTTATGTACGTACTCATAGAAAAAGAAATCCACGCATGTTTCTTAACTTATAAACATGTTTTCACAAGTTAAACACAAACTTGGCCACATAGGTTCCTATCCCATCTGGCCATGCATGTTTGCACATCGCCATGCATGTTCCCTGATTTGTGAACACACATTCACAAGTCAAATAAGGACCTCCCCTTGCACATACCCAAGTGGGAACACACACACTCATCTTGTGAACACATGTTCACAAGTCTAGCAGAATCCATAATCTCCAGGTCCACCTCGTGCAAGCAACGTATTATCTAAGCTAGGTATGCTCTAAGCTAATCAGATCAGGAAGAATTTTCAAACTCAATTCCCCACTACAAGAGAGTGCCTCAAATGATGCAGAATGGAGAGAACCATCTCAAGAGGAATCATTGCATGCTTCATAGTCAGGGAAAGTACTCTCCTACTAAAACATACAAGGTCAATCCATAGAGTGTAACGAGAATGTAGAGGGGAGGGAGATCTTGGGTTCTTTACAAGCAAACACACACACACTACAGAGAGCAAGACACGAGAGAGATGGATGGCTGAATTTTCTTCTATCTTCTTCTCTTCTCTACAACCATTAACATAAAAGAGATAATATAAACTATAAGGGAAAGTACTCTCCTACTATAATATATAGTGGTCATGCCATAGAGTCAACCTGACTATATGAGTTGGCACTAAAACTATGCCATAACTATAGTACTCCAAAGTGGCTATCACATAGCTTGCCATCCACTGGTAGTATATTATGATACATGTGGTTGACCTGATGACCTGGTAAAGGTGATTGTCTTCAACCGCACCATGGAAGGGAAGGTGGGATAGTGGTTCTGATCACTTGAACTAGAGAATACGGTTGATTTTCACACCTTGAAGATTACATTCACAATTGGGTATTCCCATCAAGAAACCTAGTGGACCCTAGTCGACCATTTCTACTATTTTATGTCAAGCAACTAGGGAAGAAAGAAAATTTTCTTCTATCAATATAGTATATCATAAAGATAAGGTCATGTACTATATAAGGGAAAGTAATCTCCTACTAAAACATACAAGGTCAATCCATAGAGTGTAAAGAGAATGTAGAGGGGAGGGAGATCTTGGGTTCTTTACAAGCAAACACACATACACACTACAGAGAGCAAGACACGAGAGAGATGGATGGCTGAATTTTCTTCTATCTTCTTCTCTTCTCTACAACCATTAACATAAAAGAGATAAATAGTATAAACTATAAGGGAAAGTACTCTCCTACTATAATATATAATGGTCATGCCATAGAGTCAACCTGACTATGCCATAACTATAGTACTCCAAAGTGGCTATCACATAGCTTGCCATCCACTGGTAGTATATTAACCATAATCTCACCAACCATATCAGTGGCATAAGTGTGGAAGCTATTACCTAGGTGGGTCATTAATGTCTACAACACTAGGTGAGCTCGATATCTCAACACTCCCCCTCGAGCTCAACTCGACACACTATACTCCAAGTAAGCTCCTACGCCTATGAAGCTTCTCTATGCCTAGTGCCCAATGCCTTCATGAATATGTCAACCACCTAATCCTTTGTGCTAAGATATACCGGATCTATATCACTTGGAACCTTCTCCCTCATAAAGTGATAATGCACCTCAATGTGCTT
Organism: Cibotium barometz; assembly: GCF_041138505.1. Taxonomy (NCBI): domain Eukaryota; kingdom Viridiplantae; phylum Streptophyta; class Polypodiopsida; order Cyatheales; family Cibotiaceae; genus Cibotium; species Cibotium barometz. The sequence goes on along the minus strand of NC_141080.1, from coordinate 48,565,050 downwards.
TGTTTTAGCATGGTTTACTCGGTTACTTGCCAACTATATTCTACTTATGTTATCACAATAAATGACGATAGCCTTATCCATGGGCTCACCCATATCACTAAGTAGCCTCTAAAACTAAGCTACCATTAGAGCACCCCTATACTCTACTCTATACTTGACAAGACTGTTAGAGTTTCTTGGCGTTCCAACTCATAACAGCACTCAAGAAAACATAAAGCCGTTGGTAGATCCCCTATCTAATGACACTCCCCATGTAGTTGTATTTCTATACCAGCCCCCCTCAGAGACATTTTCATTATTAACTATGAACTTTATAAAAATATTTGCAAAGGTTAAATCACGTGAGAAGGGATGGAAATCGAGAAGAAGAGATCACAACCCAGAGCCTCAATAGAACGAGCACAAATTTTGATCAAAAGTTTAGAACAATAAATCATAAAAGAGGCTGAGGCGAGTCAAAGAAAAGATAAGGAGGTGGAAGATAACTCCCAAGAACAAGAAAGGAGATAATCCAAGAACAAAGCTCGTGAGCAAGCAAAGCAAGTAGCACAATAGAACGTGCAAGAAAAGGAATTAGAGCAAAAAGCACAGGAAGACCAGAGGCTACGAAAAGAAAGAGCCGAAGCTAAAACCAAGAGAGCAAGAAAAGAAGATGAAGAGGCCAAGAAAGAGTTGAAGAAAACTCAGACAGATAATAGTTCTAGAATTCATCACCACAACCCAAGTCAAGCAAAGGATAAGAAATAGTTTACAAACCACTTATGAACAGGCCTTGAAAGAGGTAGGGTAAAAAAATTTAAGAGTCTAAACAGCGCAGCCCCAAATCTAAAGAAGCTAAAAAACTTTAAGAGTCTAAACAATGTGGCCCAAATTCGAAGTGTTTCATTGCTAAGGGAGGCCTCGATCTACAAGAGCTGAGCTCACAAGAATCAATATTGTTGCTCAGGTTCTCACCACCTCAATACCAAAGTAAAAGCTTGAAGATTAACTAGAAAGAAGCCAAGGAGCTCCAAAGACAAAGATCTCTACTAAGAGTATCTAAGGACCACCAAGAATCTCCTAATTATGGCGATGGCTTAGCCTTTTTCTTTTTATTAGTTTATTGGTGACACAAGGTCCTATCCCATGAGAAACAAGGCATCGGCCTCAAGGTACCACCATGAGTTAAATTATTACTCAAATGGAAGTTCTATCCTTTTGAAGATGCCACCTAGGAGAAAGAAGCCGAACTGTTATGGGATTACCCCCAGTTTGCGAGATGAGGACATCTCGTGTTTTTCAAGTGGGAGAGAATGTAAGATTCCTCCCTAGCCCCTCAAGATGTCCAGTTTCTTCCCCTATAATCAACCCCCTTTTCAGAATAATAAGAGATCTTGTTTCTACCTGTTTTGGCCTAGAGAGAGAAAATTTTCTAGAGAGAGATAATTCAGTTTTTAGATATCTTTGGATGGAAAAATATCCCTTTTTATTAAAATAAATTCCCCCAAACCAGAAGTTTAAAAAGAAATTCCTAAGGTGCATTAAAAATAAATTATAATGTGCACAAAAGACCTTAGCCTAAGGGTCCAGATTTTCTGAAAATTTTGGATTAAGGTTCTTATGAGCCAATAAGATTAATCCAACTGTAGGAGGAGATAAATTGAAGAATCAAGGAAAAACCCCCCAAAAATGAGTAGATGCTCACATAAGATGAAGAGTGGACTAAGGACCAAAGAAAACAAATAAAAAACTGAATTTTAACACCTTAGAGTGGGGATCTCCCCTCATGAAAGAGGCACCTTTTTTCTCATCATTACCCTCAAATTTTAATTAATAAAATGAGATATTTCATCTCTCCTCTCTCCTATTTCAAAACTAGATCCAAAAAGAAAGTTGAACTGACCCAAAAATGGTCAAAAATAGACCAAACTGATCTGGAGACTTCTAGAATCAGTTGCTTGGTTAGAGGCTCACTTTTTCCTATAAATAGAAGCCTCCCCCTTTGTAAAATCTTAATGGTGTTTATGCACTGTTACTCTACTCCTATCTTGAGCCATCTACATTAAATTTCTTAATAATTCAATTGTTTTTGGCCTAATCCTCTCCAAAGTGAATTGGTGGCCACTCTTGCTTCAAACAAGAGTAGAACCCTCAATCCCTCAAGCCAAAGGAGAGCTTACAAGCTTCATGTAAGCTCATTTTTCTTACTTGTTTAATTTTAAATCTATGGTTTTCTTGATTTTCATGTTTTACAGTTGATTAAATTAAATTCAAATGCTATGCCTTTGAGGAAAAGGCCACCTCCTTCTCTTCTTTACATTCCAGCCGTTCTTAGTCCTAGAAAGTTTAACTAAGGGATTAATTAAACTCTTCTTATTGTTTATGATGAAAAATAGGTAGAGGGAGAGGAGACACACACACAGGAGCAAACCCTAATGTATTATCAAACCCTAACCATAGAGGGAAGCCATCTCCCTTCCCACATAATGCATAAAGCCATAATCCATAATCTACAACACACTACATGTGTTGTGTCCACACACTACTAACCCTAGCTAATGTCCACACACTATGACCAGCTGGACGTGGTCATTTATGTCCCACACATGTTACTACCTAACATGCCAGCACATAGTGCAAATCGCACAAGCTAAAATTGAGCTCAAATCTCAATAGCCCTTCTCAACCTCATGATGTACTGCCATAGATGAAGATGTAGATGAGCTTGGGCTATCAAAGCTCTCAACACTCTCCCTCAAGCTCATTCCATGTACTTTCAACATAGTACGGAAATACTTAAACTTCTCCCTACTAAGTGGCTTTGTAAAGATGTCGGCCACCTGTTCTTCAGTCATCACATACAAGACCGTATTAGGTATTATGGGAAAAATCCCGCATTATGGGAATTTTGAAATTGAGAGGTTTCATGTATTATGGGAATCTCCCACTTAATGTGGGAATAGTTATTGTGGAATTTCTTAATATAGAACGGAGGAAGGTAGTGTTGAGATAATCACGGTTCGAACCAAAAAAGTGGTACTATAATTAGTATTTGTGCATAATTATATTTTGAAAGGAGTTTGATAATCATGTAGGAAGGTGGTGTTGATAAACACCATTAATAAGAAAGTGGTATTTGTTTCTTTGCAACAAGGACCTGCACCAATTGAGTTGTACACTGCACAAAATTTATGAAACAATTGAACAAATAAGATAGAAACATTATTATATCAAAAAAATGTAGGAGGCACAAAGAAAAATTTCATTCAATAAGTGAAAATAAAAAATAATTTAAAAGAAGATAGTACAAAAGTACATCTCTTTTGGATATTAGAGTTATAACCTAAAAATCCACATTGTCAATATTGCATCTACAAATGCTACTCCTCATTGAAGGAACCATCAATATGAGCTTCATCCTCACAGGCCAAGCCTAAGCATGCTTTTGCTTTACGGGCTTCCTTTTCTGGTATCTTGATTCTTTTGTATGGTGGTGGATTCCTTGGTCTCCACGACCAAAGAATTGCATCAGCATTTTCCCATACTTGTTGTTCTGCCTCATTAATTTGCCAATATCCCTTCCAACAATCAGCATAAGCTTGAGTATCTGTCAAACCTTTCTTCCTTGTACAAGGTCCCCAATATTGAATCAAGAGTTTCTTGTAATTTGGTGATGTAGGCTCATCATCAATATCCGATTCAGCCATAGCAAGCCAAACTGGATAGATGTTTGTGTCATCTGGGTGCAGCATAACAAAGTGTCCTTGCTGAACATGTAGCATAGGGTTAAATGCCTCCCTTGGTTTATCCCGTGCAAGCCCACAATAATGATCATTATGTTCTTCAATACCTAAGAATCTTTGTGCCTGCAATTGTTCAACATTCATATCATCTAATTGATGGGACCCTTCAGATTTTGGCCAAAAATCTGTGTACTTTCTTGCCTCTGATTGTATTGGTTTTCCAAGCTCTTCGATTACATTACTCCAATAATCTATGACGGGCCTATAATATCTTGGCACAAATGAACCATTACTTAGATTCTGCCAAAATTTTATGTAACCCTTCAATCCTGATATTACTTCTGCATGCATCTTTATATGCTCGGCCATTGGTAGTAGAGATGGATCTCCTTTTGGTAGCCTTGGTTTACCTTCATTGTCTGTCTTCCAAAGACGGATACTTCCACTCCAATTACGAATAGCTACATGTGCCTTAAATTGCATTACCGGTGTGTCTCCTTCCATGAAGAACCTGAATAGAAGTGGTTTGGAGTGACCTATAAGTGCTTCTTGCCCATCACAAATGTAGCCATCACAATATGCCTTGAAGTCAGGGACCTCTGTAAGCAAGAAGGGAGCTGGAGAAGAAGTTGAGCTGGTTCTTAAAGTATCCATCAAATGTGGTAAAGTAAAGGTTTGCCCCACTCTTAATTTCTCTGAAAACCTGCTAAACATGGCATCTATATCCTCATGTGTATGTCCGACCATTAGAAATCCCAACTGTACAGTTTTGAAAGCACCCCGTGCAACAAGCAATGACAAATAGGCAAATAAGTACCGATTTTTATTTTCTCCAGCACAATTATCTAGTTGTAGCAACAAGTTTTCTGGCAACTTGCAAAACGAGGAAACCCAATTCATTGTGTCTCCCTGATTTATACATGGTTCAACAATGGGATCTTTACCATCACTCATATTGTGGTTGTCTAAAGCTGTCCTTGAATTTAAAGCATGTAGAAGTGAAACATTACTCCTTAGAAGCCCATTTGTTACTAGATCACCAAGAGGATGCTTATCCATCCTCTCTAAGTTATGTAAACAACTTGCAACTGAGCCAATTGTTAGATTGGGATCAGATGGCCATAAACCATTCAAAATAAAGTGTCCATAATAACCTTCTGCATGGCCATGAGTGATCATACCAATCAATGCAATTGGTAAATTATATCCCGAATCCACACCCTTGGGAAGGACCCGTAGTCTGGGAATGGCTGTTTTCTTTTGATCCATCTTGTCATGGATGATGCATACATACTTTGTGGTTGGGTTTCCGAAAATATGCGCCATGCATAGTATAAGCTCCTGCAACTTTGTTGTTGTCGCATGTGAATATCTCTTTCACTGAGGAGCCTTGCTCTTTCTTCTAAACTAGGTTTGGCTTCTAGTTTTGCCTTGAGACCACTACACAAGGTGCACTTGGAGAACTCACTTGCCTTTGTTAGGGACACTTGTGGGTACTCTTTATTCCAAATTCTACTAAACGATGACTTTGATAGCCTCTTCTCATGTCCCAACTGCTCAAGTGTTGCGTTGATTTCATTTAAAATGTCAACTTGTTTGAATATTGATGGAATTGACAACCTGGTTTCCCTTGAGCCATCTAGCATTGTTCTACTTTTGTGTGGCGCAGGCTCGGAGTTCATGTTCACAAATTCATCAAGTAGTGCTCTTGCCTCACTAGCATGTTGTAGGCCTCTCCTCAACACCCCTGTGTTTCCATGCAGATATTGACACACACCGGACTCAAACTTTTCCCTGTAACGGTAAAAGGATGTCTTTGGTATACCATGCATCTCATACCATGCTCTGCAACAAACAATCACCCCATTTAACCTAAATTCATATTTAATTTTTTGAGCTGAATCACGATGCCAAGCTGTAGAAAGCACATCATATACATAATTTGTACGAGACTCCTGAGATTGTCCCCAAAAGTCTTGTCGTATCCTCATTAGTACATCACGATCGATTAGCTGACAACATTTTTTTGCACAACAATCAATGGATGAAATCCTTTGAACTGATTCACGTGACATATATAATGCAGAAGCTGGTTGTGGTCTCTGCTTTGGAATCCTGTTTATGAAAGTGTAGTGTCTTTTTGCAGAGGTTTGGGCAACAATAACCTCATTAGTTACATCTCCGTCATTATCCTCATTACATACATCAGCATGTTCAACATGCATGCCATTAAGCGGAACATAGCGTTGCAATGGGCTCCCATCCGCATTGTCAGCTGTTTAATAGGCCATTTAACTAGGGTGATACTATCCACTTGCGGCATAGTTTGAAATACATTTGCACTTTCAATAGCCACACCCACACAATCATCACCAAGTTGTTGAAAGTTGACACATTCAAATGGAAACACATATAAGATAGTCCCTTGATTGATAGTTTGCATCATGCTCTCATCCTTTAGAAGAACCATCTCATTCTTCCAAGATTGTCGGATTTGCATGTCAAGTTCTGGAGATGTTATCGGTATTGCATCTATAATTGGAGGTTCCATAGACTCTTCTTGATCTGCATCACTACATCTTTCACTCCACTCTCCAAATTCCAGCTCCCTTGTGAAAGGCCTTAAAAGCATTTTTGGCCAACGAACATTACTCCATAATGCATTTTTTAGATAAATGGTATCCATAGTAGGGAATGGTAGTTCCACATCCTTCAAGCATTCCTCCACAAGTAATGACACATTTCCTTGACCAATCTTTGTTCCACTACAAGTGGAATTTGGATCAATTCTACACATGTAGCCAATACCAACAGAATCATTGTTCAACATCATGTAGACCCTCCCTCCAGATTGGAAATCCATCCTGCACATAATCATGTTGGACTTGTTAAACTAGTAATCAAATCTAGCAAGCAATTTTTTTTAGATTGAAACGTACATCAGACTCTACCATGAAGTATAGCTCTACCATGTGGTCGAGCTAGAACTAGAGCTAGAACTAGCTCTATCATATGGTAGAGATAGAACCCATTAAAGACTATCTCTACTATGTGGTGGAGTTAGACTTCAAAGCATTCTAGCGATACCATGGTGTCTAGATAGATTATTTTGATATAGCTCTACCACATGGTAGAGCTAGATCAATGAACTCTAGCTCTGTTACATGATATAGTTACATTGATGCATTCTAGCTCCACCACATGATATAGTTACCAGATAGTATAGCTAGTTCAATGTATTCTAGCTCCACCACATGGTAGAGCTAGACCTCTAGGCATTCTAGCTCTACAATGTGGTTTATGGTACAGCTAGATTGATGCATTCTAACTCCACTACATGGTAGAGCTAGACCTTAAAGTTCTACAATGTGGTCTAGGTAGAATACAGCTCTACCACGTGGTAGAGCTAGATCAAATACTTTGAGGTCTAGCTCTACCATGTGGTGGAGCTAGAATTGCATTTAAGGTCTAGCTCTACCATGTGGTGGAGCTAGAATGCATCGATCTAGCTCTACCATGTGGTGGAGCTAGAATGCATCGATCTAATTGTGTACTATGCAGATTAACAAAACCAATTACTCCAAGAGAGACCTACTTCACATGACAAGAACCAAGGAGCTAGAATTGCATTTGATCTTGCTCTACCACGTGGTAGAGCTGTATTCTACCTAGACCACATCATAGAGCTGGAATTATTTGAGGTCTAGCTCTACCATGTGGTGGAGCTAATGCAGATCAATAAAACTAATTACTCCAAGAAGAGACCTACTTCACAAAATGAGAACCAAGGATCAGATTCTAGAAAAAAGGTCAGACTCCATTACTCCTAAAAATAGGTTATTTATAAACTTAAATTATATGGGTTTATATATAAATTATAGGTTTGATTTATATAGCTATATAAAGTCTATAAATAAGTAAAGTATAATTGTAAACTATAAACATGCTTTAAGTTACTAGTTAACCTACATATTTAAATATAGCTTTAATCCTATTTAAATAAGCGCTTCACGGCCCATCGCTCGCCTCTCTCTCCCATCCGTCCAGTCAAGGGGCCATTCCCACACGTGCCACTTCTACAAACACTAGGGTCTTTTCACATTACAATTAAAAAAAGACCTAACGAGGCTTGAAAAAGGTACTAAGTTGAAGAAGTTATAAATATCTATGCCAAATAATGATCAAAACTAGGGCAATGTTCAGTCTCAATACCTGTTAACCTGAGGCTCTTGATCATCAATTAATACACACATAAGCATAAATTTGTTGGTGGTTCTAGATTTAGAAGGTGAGATGGGGCCACGTATCAACTTGACCCATGCCCAACACATGACCTCAAAAACATCATATTCAACACAAGCCTCACCTTATTGTTATAATTATTCCTATGCTTTACAAGGATTATCACAACCCTTTTTTGCAACCCGTGAGTTGAAATAAGTGCCTATAGGCACGGTGAGTTGGAATAAGTGCCTACGAGCATAAATCCCAAAAAAAAAAAATTAACCCTCGCCTTCTTAAACTTATCTAGTTTCAATCGGAGCTCCAGGTTCACTAAATCAATTATAGAAATCACCTTTTATAAAAAATTACCATTACGGTTTTTCCATAAGCCTATATGATGCATGCTTAACAAGGCTCAAATTGATAACTTGAGGTTCACCAAGTAGAAATCACTATAATATCTTGCTCTTTTTTCCAATTTCTCTCAGTTCTCTCAATAACTGATAGAAATAGCTTTAATTTTTTGAAACTCATACAACATCTAGTCCCGAGCTATGTCGGTCCGCTATGCGCGCACATGTGTGTATGGATCCATAAGGAGCATAGATGAGTCTAGTAGGAAACTATGGATTAGGCGTCAAGAGCCGGGGACCTCAATATTGATTTTGCACAGCCATTGCATGTTCAGAAGATAAAACAAGGTGATTTGTCAAGATAAATTCGTAATAATTGATCTTCATAATTTAAGTAAATCCAAGAAAAAAAGAATTATATGAAATTATCTTTGCTCTTGATTTTTTATTTCAAAATTGTGTACATGATGGGATGGCCTAATCCCAAATGTATGGAGAAATGAAGAGATCTTTGGAAACTTTAAGATCTAGAAAATTACCAAAATTTTGTAACTTCAAATTTGGTATGTTACCAAATTGAATGCTAATTTTATGTACCAACGCTATTTTCATAAAAATCTCGAATTTTTATGTACCAATGCTATTTTCATAAAAATCTGGAATTTATCCTCAACCCTATCGTGGCGAATCGTATCCGGACGGCGCTCTCTCTCTGCGGACGGCTCTCTGTCTGCGGGTTCAGTTCTGGGCGGCTTTCTATCCTCTACGGGGCGCACGTTCGTGGGCGGCTCTCCCTCCATCAACACAAGCTACTAACACGGCTAAGGGGCTTTGTCTGTTTGCTGCTCCAACCTAGGGTGGCCTGCTTCTCTCTGGGCGGCTCTCTCTGTAGCGTTAAACAGAGGTTTCAACCTAGGGTGGCCTGCTTCTCTGCAGCGTTAGACCGTATTAGGTACCTAGCGTTAAACTTTGCTGCTCTTACTACCTAGCGTGGCCTGCTTTTCTATGGGCGGCTCTCTCTCTGCAGCCACTCGCCCCTTCAGCAGCTCCACCTTGCTCTTACCTAGCAGATATTTACCTCCAAATCAAAGGATGCCTAGCATTATGTACACCTGCCAGTGGGGTTATAATCTATCTAAGCTTATCCGTCCCTCCACAGCCATGCAATCTGGATTCTAGCAGGTATATGGGCGTCTCTTAAACTTTAATTTTTTTATTTTCTCTTCTGAATCAGACGATAAAAAAGATAGAGCATGTTACAGTAGTAGTTTCATTAGCAAGAGCAATGTAGGTCATAAAGGGAAATAAACAGGCCCTGGCCATAAATCTCTCATGCTTGGTTTTCTTTAGGCGTCTCTTATTGCTGTGAGCAGGCCCACTCTCCTACGCAGCATATACAAGACATTGCATAGTTGCAGGCCACATCTTCTACAGCAATAAGAGAGAGCAGCCAGCATATACCTCTTCTGAATCAGGTTTTTTCTCTTCAACCATAATTTCCTGAGTTTTTGAATTCTTGCATGCTTTTATTTTCTACTCTATGTCAATGTGTATGATCTGATTTTTAATTGACATGTTTAAAACTTTAAATCTAATCATAGATAATGATTTAATATGCATTGAGACAAAAATATATGTACCTTGTTGTATCGTTGAATTTGATAATAGATGCGGTGATGTCCAAGTGCTAGTTGTCAATGACAAGATGGGAAAGTAGGTTTGTATCACATAAACCCAACATGGACATCAAGGAAAACTTGAAAAATAGCAAGACCATTTTAAATTCTTTAAGGGCGGGATAATTTGAATTTAAAATTGGGCGGGATAATTTGAATTTAAAATTGGGCGGGATAATTTGAATGCTCTACCACATGGTAGAGCTGGAAAAATGCATTCTAGCTCTACCACATGGTAGAGCTGGAAAAATGCATTCTAGCTCTACCACATGGTAGAGCTTGAGTTGAAATGACTTAAACTAGTGCAAGATTACTTGAAATGAAAAACCATCCATCTAGTATCGTACCTCTATTCATAGCATAGCTTCTCCCCTCTCTCCTTGCTTGAAATTGTACTTTCCTGCTCTTACACTCTAAGCATGAGATCTATGCAAGAGAGCTCTCATAATAATGCAAGATGTAGCTCCTAATGCTCTTACTCTCTAAGCATGAGACTATGCATGAGAACTCTTTTACTTTTTACATGAGATCTATCCATGGGAGCTCTTATAATAATGCAAGATATAGCTCTATGTATGAGAGCTCTTATAATAATTAATGCAAGATCTAACTCTATGCATGCGATCTCGATGTATGAGAGCTCTTAATGCAAGACTTAGCTCTATGCATGAGAGCTCTTTCACTCTATACATGAGATCTATCCATGGGAGCTCTTATAATAATGCAAGATATTATAGCTCTATGCATGAGATGTATGTAAGAGAGCTCTCATAATAATGCAAGATGTAACTCTATGCATGTGAAATCAATGTATGAGAGCTTTGAATGCAAGACCTCGCTCTCTGCATGAGAGATCTTTCACTCTATACATGAGATCTATCCATGGGAACTCTTATAATAATGCAAGATATAGCTCTATGCATGCGAGCTCTATGTATGAGAGATCTTAATGTAATACCTATCTCTATGAATGAACGCTCTAATGCAAGACCAAGCTCTATGCATGGGAGCTCTATGTATGAGAGCTCTTAATGTAAGACCTAGCTCTTTGCATGAGAGCTCTAGTGCAAGACCAAAATCTCTATAGCTCTCATGCATGATATGAGAGATCTATGCATATGAGAGCTATTAATGCATGAGAGATCTTACAATGCAAGAGGGATCTCATGCATGAGACCTCTTAGAATACAAGAGAGCTCGATGCATAAGATCTCATGTATGATAACTCTATATGCATGAGAGCTCATCGATATGCATAAGAGCTCTCATGCATGAGATATATATGCATGACAGCCCTCTATGCATGATAACCCTCTATGCATGATAACCCTCTATGCATGAGATATATATGCACGTATGCATGAGATATATATGCACGTATGCCCTCTATGCATAAGAGCTCTCACAATGACTCGCACTTGATAATAGCTGATCTATATGCATTAGAGCTCTCTTTGCATGAGATTTGCGATCTATATGCATGGGAGCTCTCACAATGAATCACACAATGTTAGCTTTATATTTATGAGATCTATATGCATGGATCTCTCATGGAAGAGATCCACGCTTGAGAGCTTTTTGTAAGATCTCTCACAATGCATGAAAACTCTCTATGCATGAGAGCTCTCACACCTTGCGTAGATATATCCTAGATCTATATGCATGAGAGCCCTCTATGCATAATCGATAACACATGCATCACAGTAAATAAAAGTATGTAAATAATTCTCTATTGTGTTATTCTCTTGACCTCACGTCCTGACCATGCTTTGGTGTTAGGTCCTCACCACCTACCGATCGAGTTGTGGTAAGCTCTAAACCCAATGCTCTCTTTTTTATGTTGCAACCCATCAGGGTGCTATGGGAGTTGTTTATACTTGAGCATTAGATATCTCATGGCTACAAGAGATCTCTATGCATAAGATCTCTTATTTTCATTTATTTGCATTGAGTGTACGAGCTCTCTTGCGCTGCATGATATCTCTATATGCATGTGAGTTCCCTATCCATGAGAGCTCGCATTTATTAAGAGCTCTTTTTGCATGAGAGCTCTCATTTGCATCTTTTCCGAGAACCTTGATTCGGACAGTTAGAAGTTGAGGATCCGGGACCCCATCAGAGAACGGACCACACGGACTTGTGCTAGGGAAGTTGCTTTATGTCCACATCACTCCGTGCATGGATTTGGGTATAGCAATCACTTCTCCCAACGCGTCAAAGTTGGGTCCCAGCGCCATTCAACACACTTGTTTATCTCCTTGGTTCTCGTCATGGTCTCTTCTTGGAGTAATTGGTTTTGTTGATTTGCATGGTACACAGCTATTCTAGCTCTACCACATGGTAGAGCTAGACCTCAAATGCAATTCTAGCTCCACCACATGGTAGAGCTAGACCTCAAAGCAATCTACGATGTGGTCTAGGTTGGATATAGCTCTACCACGTGGTAGAGCTAGATCAAATGCAAATCTAGCTTTTTGGTTCTTGTCATGTGAAGTAGAACTCATCTTGGAGTAGAATTTGGAATAAAGAGTACCCACAAGTGTCCTAGTTACCTAGTTACATTCAATCTCTACCTAGTTACATTCAACCTCAGCCGGTTACATTCATTGAAGTCTAGCTCTACCACATGGTAGAGCTAGAAGAATGCATTCTAGCTCCACCACATGGTAGAGCTAGATTTCATAGCATTCTAGTCAATACATTCATTAATCTTGCTCTGCCACCTGGTAGAGATAATATCCATTGAAAAACCAGCACTACAATACTTTGCGGTAGTCTAGCTAGAATGTATTTATCTAGCTCTACCATGTGGTAGAGCAAGACTAATACATGTATTGAGTGCTCCAAGATGGAGTAATTGAGATAGAATGCTTTGAGGTCTAGCTCTACCATGTGGTGGAGCTAGAATCGTAGAGGTAGAAAGCTTTATGGTCTAGCTCTACCACAGTTACATTCAACCTCAGCCAGTTACATTCTTTGAAGTCTAGCTCTACCACATGGTAGAGCTAGAAGAATGCATTCTAGCTCCACCACATGGTAGAGCTGGACCTCAAAGCATTCTAGCTCTACGATGTAGTCTAGATAGAATACAATTATACCACATGGTAGAGCTAGACCTCAAATGCAATTCTAGAACCACCACATGGTAGAGCTGGATCTCAAAGCATTCAGTTCTACGAAGTGGTCTTGGTAGAATACAGCTCTACCACGTGGTAGAGCTAGATCAAATGCAATTCTAGCTCCTTGGTTATTGTCATGTGAAGTATGTCTCTTCTTGGAGTAATTAGTTTTGTTGATGTGTATGGAACACAGCTAGATCGATGCACTCTTGTTCTACCACATGGTAGAGCTAGACCTCAAAGCTTTCTACCTCTATGATTCTAGCTCCACCACATGGTAGAGCTAGACCTCAGTTGCAATTCTAGCTCCACCACATGGTAGAGCTAGACCTCAAAGCATTCTATCTCTACAATGAGGTTTAAGTAGAATACAGCTCTACCAATGTCACATTCAACCTCAGCTGGTTACATTCATTGAAGTCTAGCTCTACCACATGGTAGAGCTAGAAGAATGCATTCTAGCTCCACCACATGGTAGAGCTAGATTTCAAAGCAATCTGGTCAATCATTCATTAATCTTGCTCTGCCACCTGGTAGAGATAATATCCATTGAAAAACCAGCACTAGAATACTTTGAAGTCCAGCTAGAATGCATTTATCTATCTCTACCATGTGGTAGAGCAAGACTAATAAATGTATTGAGAGCTCCAAGATGGAGTAATTGAGATAGAATGCTTTGAGGTCTAGCTTTACCATGTGGTGGAGCTAAAATTGCATTTGAGGTCTAGCTCTACCATGTGGTGGAGCTAGAATCGTAGAGGTAGAAAGCTTTGAGGTCTAGCTCTACCACAGTTACATTCAACCTCAGCCGGTTACATTCATTGAAGTCTAGCTCTACCACATGGTAGAGCTAGAAGAATGCATTCTAGCTCCACCACATGGTGGAGCTGGACCTCAAAGCATTCTAGCTCTACGATGTAGTCTAAATAGAATACAGTTCTACCACATGTAGAGCTATCTGACCTCAAATGCAATTCTAGAACCACCACATGATAGAGCTGGACCTCAAAGCATTCAGTTCTACGAAGTAGTCTAGGTAGAATACAGCTCTACCATGTGGTAGAGCTAGATCAAATGCAATTATAGCTCCTTGGTTCTTGTCATGTGAAGTATGTCTCTTCTTGGATTAATTGGTTTTGTTGATGTGTATGGAACACTGCTAGATCAATGCATTCTTGCTCTACCACATGGTAGAGCTAGACCTCAATTGCAATTCTAGCTCCACCACATGGTAGAGCTAGACCTCAATTGCAATTCTAGCTCCACCACATGGTAGAGCTAGATCTCAAATTACTCTATCTCTATAATGTGGTTTAGGTAGAATACAGCTCTACCAATGTCACATTCAACCTCAGCTGGTTACATTTATTAAAGTCTAGCTCTACCACATGGTAGAGGTAGAAGAATGCATTCTAGCTCCACCACATGGTGGAGCTGGACCTCAAAGCATTCTAGCTCTACGATGTGGTCTAAGTAGAATACAGCTCTACCACGTGGTAGAGCTAGATCAAATGCAATTCTAGCTCCTTGGTTCTTGTCATGTGAAGTAGGTCTCTTTTTGGAGTAATTGGTTTTGTTGATGTGTATGGAACACAGCTAGATCGATGCATTCTTGCTCTACCACATGGTAGAGCTAGACCTTAAAGCTTTAGACCTCAAGTGCAATTCTAGCTCCACCACATGGTAGAGCTAGACCTCAAATGCAATTCTAGCTTCACCACATGGTAGAGCTAGACCTCAAAGCATTCTATCTCTACAATGTGGTTTAGATAGAATACAGCTCTATCACAGTTACATTCAACCTCAGCCGGTTACATTCCTTGAAGTCTAGCTCTACCACATGGTAGAGCTAGAAGAATGCATTCTAGCTCCACAACATGGTGGAGCTTGACCTCAAAGCATTCTAGCTCTACGATGTGGTCTAGTTAGAATACATTTCTACCACGTGGAAGAGCTAGATCAAATGCAATTCTAGCTCCTTGGTTCTTGTTGTGTGAAGTAGGGCTCTTCTTGGAGTAATTGGTTTTGTTGATGTGTATGGAACACAGCTAGATCGATGCATTCTTGCTCTACCACATGGTAGAGCTAGACCTCAAAGCTTTCTACCTCTACGACTCTTGCTCCACCACATGGTAGAGCTAGACCTCAAAGCATTCTATCTCTACAATTTGGTTTAGGTAGAATACAGCTCTACCACAGTTACATTCAACCTCAGCCGGTTACATTCAACCTCAACCGGTTACATTGAACCTCAGCCGGTTACATTCATAGAAGTCTAGCTCTACCACATGGTAGAGCTAGAAGAATGCATTCTAGCTCCACCACATGGTAGAGCTAGATTTCATAGCATTCTGGTCAATACATTCATTAATCTTGCTCTGCCACCTGGTAGAGATAATATCCATTGAAAAACCAGCACTAGAATACTTTGAAGTAGTCCAGCTAGAATGCATTTATCTAGCTCTACCAGGTTGATGTGTATGGAGCATTGCTAGATTGATGCATTCTTGCTCTACCACATGGTAGAGCTAGACCTCGAAGCTTTCTACCTCAATGATTCTAGCTCCACCACATGGTAGAGCTAGACCTCAATTGCAATTCTAGCTCCACCACATGGTAGAGCTAGATCTTAAATTACTCTATCTCTACAATGTGGTTTAGGTAGAATACAGCTCTACCAATGTCACATTCAACCTCAGCCGGTTACATTCATTAAAGTCTAGCTCTACCACATGGTAGAGGTAGAAGAATGCATTCTAGCTCCACCACATGGTGGAGCTGGACCTCAAAGCATTCTAGCTCTACGATGTGGTCTAGGTAGGATACAGCTCTACCACGTGGTAGAGCTAGATCAAATGCAATTCTAACTCCTTGGTTCTTGTCATGTGAAGTAGGTCTCTTTTTGGAGTAATTGGTTTTGTTGATGTGTATGGAACACAGCTAGATCGATGCATTCTTGCTCTACCACATGGTAGAGCTCGACCTTAAAGCTTTAGACCTCAAATGCAATTCTAGCTCCACCACATGGTAGAGCTAGACCTCAAATGCAATTCTAGCTTTACCACATGGTAGAGCTAGACCTCAAAGCATTCTATCTCTACAATGTGGTTTAGATAGAATACAGCTCTATCACAGTTACATTCAACCTCAGCCGGTTACATTCCTTAAAGTCTAGCTCTACCACATGGTAGAGCTAGATTTCATAGCATTCTAGTCAATACATTCATTAATCTTGCTCTGCCACCTGGTAGAGATAATATCCAATGAAAAACCAGCACTAGAATACTTTGAAGTAGTCCAGCTGGAATGCATTTATCTAGCTCTACCATGTGGTAGATCAAGACTAATAAATGTATTGAGAGCTCCAAGATGGAGTAATTGAGATAGAATGCTTTGAGTTCTAGCTTTACCATGTGGTGGAGCTAGAATTGCACTTGAGGTCTAGCTCT
Source organism: Cibotium barometz (assembly GCF_041138505.1). Taxonomy (NCBI): domain Eukaryota; kingdom Viridiplantae; phylum Streptophyta; class Polypodiopsida; order Cyatheales; family Cibotiaceae; genus Cibotium; species Cibotium barometz. Next base: position 48,548,507 of record NC_141080.1, on the reverse strand, counting down.
ACCATGTGATGGAGCTAGAATCGTAGAGGTAGAAAGCTTTATGGTCTAGCTCTACCACAGTTACATTCAACCTCAGCCGGTTACATTCATTGAAGTCTAGCTCTACCACATGGTAGAGCTAGAAGAATGCATTCTAGCTCCACCACATGGTGGAGCTGGACCTCAAAGCATTCCAGCTCTACGATGTATTCTAGATAGAATACAGTTCTACCACATGGTAGAGCTATCTGACCTCAAATGCAATTCTAGAACCACCACATGATAGAGCTGGACCTCAAAGCATTCAGTTCTATGAAGTGGTCTAGGTAGAATACAGCTCTACCACGTGGTAGAGCTAGATCAAATGCAATTCTAGCTCCTTGGTTCTTGTCATGTGAAGTATGTCTCTTCTTGGAGTAATTGGTTTTGGTGATGTGTATGGAACACAGCTAGATCGATGCATTCTTCTACCGCATGGTAGAGCTAGACCTCGAAGCTTTCTACCTCAACGATTCTAGCTCCACCACATGGTAGAGCTAGACCTCAATTGCAATTCTAGCTCCACCACATGGTAGAGCTAGATCTCAAATTACTCTATCTCTACAATGTGGTTTAGGTAGAATACAGATCTACCAATGTCACATTCAACCTCAGCCGGTTACATTCATTAAAGTCTAGCTCTACCACATGGTAGAGGTAGAAGAATGCATTCTAGCTCCACCACATGGTGGAGCTGGACCTCAAAGCATTCTAGCTCTACGAGGTGGTCTAGGTAGAATACAGCTCTACCACGTGGTAGAGCTAGATCAAATGCAATTCTAGCTCCTTGGTTCTTGTCATGTGAAGTAGGTCTCTTTTTGGAGTAATTGGTTTTGTTGATGTGTATGGAACACAGCTAGATCGATGCATTCTTGCTCTACCACATGGTAGAGCTAGACCTTAAAGCTTTATACCTCAAATGCAATTCTAGCTCCACCACATGGTAGAGCTAGACCTCAAATGCAATTCTAGCTTCACCACATGGTAGAGCTAGACCTCAAAGCATTCTATCTCTACAATATGGTTTAGATAGAATACAGCTCTATCACAGTTACATTCAACCTCAGCCAGTTACATTCATTGAAGTCTAGCTCTACCACATGGTAGAGCTAGAAGAATGCATTCTAGCTCCACCACATGGTGGAGCTTGACCTCAAAGCATTCTAGCTCTTTGATGTGGTCTAGGTAGAATACATTTCTACCACGTGGTAGAGCTAGATCAAATGCAATTCTAGCTCCTTGGTTCTTGTTGTGTGAAGTAGGTCTCTTCTTGGAGTAATTGGTTTTGTTGGTGTATGGAACACAGCTAGATCGATGCATTCTTGCTCTACCACATGGTAGAGCTAGACCTCAAAGCTTTCTACCTCTACGATTCTAGCTCCACCACATGGTAGAGCTAGACCTCAAATGCAATTCTAACTCCACCACATTGTAGAGCTAGACCTTAAAGCATTCTATCTCTACAATGTGGTTTAGGTAGAATACAGCTCTACCAGAGTTACATTCAACCCTAGCCGGTTACATTCGTTGAAGTCTAGCTCTACGACATGGTAGAGCTAGACCTCAAATGCAATTCTAGCTCCACCACATGGTAGAGCTGGACCTTAAAGCATTCTAGCTCTACGATGTGGCCTAGGTAGAATACAGCTCTACCTCATGGTAGAGCTAGATCAAATGCAATTCTAGCTCCTTGGATCTTGTCATGTGAAGTAGTTCTCTTCTTGGAGTAATTGGTTTTGTGTATGTGTATGGAACACACGTAGATTGATGCATTCTGCTCTACCACATGGTAGAGCTAGACCTTAAAGCTTTCTACCTCTACGACTTTAGCTCCACCACCTCGTAGAGCTAGACCTCAAATGCAATTCTAGCTCCACCACATGGTAGAGCTAGACCTCAAAGCATTCTATCTCTACAATGTGGTTTAGGTAGAATACAGCTCTACCACAGCTACATTCAACCTCAGCCGGTTACATTCGTTGAAGCTTAGCTCTACCACATGGTAGAGCTAGAAGAATGCAATTCTAGCTCCACCACATGGTAGAGCTAGACCTCAAAGCATTCTAACCCTACGATGTGGTCTAGGTAGAATACAGCAATACCACGTGGTAGAGCTAGATCAAATGCAGTTCTAGCTCCTTGGTTATTGTCGTGTGAAGTAGGTCTCTTCTTGGAGTAATTGGTTTTGTTGATGTGTATGGAACACAGCTAGATCGATGCATTCTTGCTCTACCACATGGTAGAGCTAGACCTCGAAGCTTTCTACCTCACCGATTCTAGCTCCACCACATGGTAGAGCTAGACCTCAATTGCAATTCTAGCTCCACCACATGGTAGAGCTAGATCTCAAATTACTCTATCTCTATAATGTGGTTTAGGTAGAATACAGCTCTACCAATGTCACATTCAACCTCAGCTGGTTACATTTATTAAAGTCTAGCTCTACCACATGGTAGAGGTAGAAGAATGCATTCTAGCTCCACCACATGGTGGAGCTAGGCCTCAAAGCATTCTAGCTCTACGATGTGGTCTAGGTAGAATACAGCTCTACCACGTGGTAGAGCTAGACCAAATGCAATTCTAGCTCCTTGGTTCTTGTCATGTGAAGTAGGTCTCTTTTTGGAGTAATTGGTTTTGTTGATGTGTATGGAACACAGCTAGATCGATGCATTCTTACTCTACCACATGGTAGAGCTAGACCTTAAAGCTTTAGACCTCAAGTGCAATTTTAGCTCCACCACATGGTAGAGCTAGACCTCAAATGCAATTCTAGCTTCACCACATGGTAGAGCTAGACCTCAAAGCATTCTATCTCTACAATGTGGTTTAGATAGAATACAGCTCTATCACAGTTACATTCAACCTCAGCCGGTTACATTCCTTGAAGTCTAGCTCTACCACATGGTAGAGCTAGAAGAATGCATTCTAGCTCCACGACATGGTGGAGCTTGACCTCAAAGCATTCTAGCTCTACGATGTGGTCTAGTTAGAATTCATTTCTACCACGTGGAAGAGCTAGATCAAATGCAATTCTAGCTCCTTGGTTCTTGTTGTGTGAAGTAGGGCTCTTCTTGGAGTAATTGGTTTTGTTGATGTGTATGGAACACAGCTAGATCGATGCATTCTTGCTCTACCACATGGTAGAGCTAGACCTCAAAGCTTTCTACCTCTACGACTCTTGCTCCACCACATGGTAGAGCTAGACCTCAAAGCATTCTATCTCTACAATTTGGTTTAGGTAGAATACAGCTCTACCACAGTTACATTCAACCTCAGCCGGTTACATTCAACCTCAACCGGTTACATTCAACCTCAGTCGGTTACATTCATAGAAGTCTAGCTCTACCAGATGGTAGAGCTAGAAGAATGCATTCTAGCTCCACCACATGGTAGAGCTAGATTTCATAGCATTCTGGTCAATACATTCATTAATCTTGCTCTGCCACCTGGTAGAGATAATATCTATTGAAAAACCAGCACTAGAATACTTTGAAGTAGTCCAGCTAGAATGCATTTATCTAGCTCTACCAGGTTGATGTGTATGGAGCATTGCTAGATTGATGCATTCTTGCTCTACCACATGGTAGAGCTAGACCTCGAAGCTTTCTACCTCAACGATTCTAGCTCCACCACATGGTAGAGCTAGACCTCATTTGCCATTCTAGCTCCACCACATGGTAGAGCTAGATCTCAAATTACTCTATCTCTACAATGTGGTTTAGGTAGAATACAGCTCTACCAATGTCACATTCAACCTCAGCTGGTTACATTCATTAAAGTCTAGCTCTACCACATGGTAGAGGTGAAAGAATGCATTCTAGCTCCACCACATGGTGGAGCTGGACCTCAAAGCATTCTAGCTCTACGATGTGGTCTAGGTAGAATACAGCACTACCATGTGGTAGAGCTAGATCAAATGCAATTCTAGCTCCTTGGTTCTTGTCATGTGAAGTAGGTCTCTTTTTGGAGTAATTGGTTTTGTTGATGTGTATGGAACACAGCTAGATCGATGCATTCTTGCTCTACCACATGGTAGAGCTCGACCTTAAAGCTTTAGACCTCAAATGCAATTCTAGCTTTACCACATGGTAGAGCTAGACCTCAAAGCATTCTATCTCTACAATGTGGTTTAGATAGAATACAGCTCTATCACAGTTACATTCAACCTCAGCCGGTTACATTCCTTGAAGTCTAGCTCTACCACATGGTAGAGCTAGAAGAATGCATTCTAGCTCCACCACATGGTAGAGCTAGATTTCATAGCATTCTGGTCAATACATTCATTAATCTTGCTCTGCCACCTGGTAGAGATAATATCCATTGAAAAACCAGCACTAGAATACTTTGAAGTAGTCCAGCTAGAATGCATTTATCTAGCTCTACCATGCAGTAGATCAAGACTAATAAATGTAGTGAGAGCTTCAAGATGGAGTAATTGAGATCGAATGCTTTGAGTTCTAGCTTTACCATGTGATGGAGCTAGAATTGCACTTGAGGTCTAGCTCTACCATGTGGTGGAGCTAGAATCGTAGAGGTAGAAAGCTTTATGGTCTAGCTCTACCACAGTTACATTCAACCTCAGCCGGTTACATTCATTGAAGTCTAGCTCTACCACATGGTAGAGCTTGAAGAATGCATTCTAGCTCCACCACATGGTGGAGTTGGACCTCAAAGCATTCTAGCTCTACGATGTAGTCTAGATAGAATATAGTTCTACCACATGGTAGAGCTATCTGACCTCAAATGCAATTCTAGAACCACCACATGATAGAGCTGGACCTCAAAGCATTCAGTTCTACAAAGTGGTCTAGGTAGAATACAGCTCTACCACATGGTAGAGCTAGATCAAATGCAATTCTAGCTCCTTGGTTCTTGTCATGTGAAGTATGTCTCTTCTTGGAGTAATTGGTTTTGCTGATGTGTATGGAACACAGCTAGATCGATGCATTCTTCTACCACATGGTAGAGCTAGACCTCGAAGCTTTCTACCTCAATGATTCTAGCTCCACCACATGGTAGAGCTAGACCTCAATTGCAATTCTAGCTCCACCACATGGTAGAGCTAGATCTCAAATTACTCTATCTCTACAATGTGGTTTAGGTAGAATACAGCTCTACCAATGTCACATTCAACCTCATCCGGTTACATTCATTAAAGTCTAGCTCTACCTTATGGTAGAGGTAGAAGAATGCATTCTAGCTCCACCACATGGTGGAGCTGGACCTCAAAGCATTCTAGCTCTACGATGTGGTCTAGGTAGAATACAGCTCTACCACGTGGTAGAGCTAGATCAAATGCAATTCTAGCTCCTTGGTTCTTGTCATGTGAAATAGGTCTCTTTTTGGAGTAATTGGTTTTGTTGATGTGTATAGAACACAGCTCGATTGATGCATTCTTGCTCTACCACATGGTAGAGCTAGACCTTCAAGCTTTATACCTCAAATGCAATTCTAGCTCCACCACATGGTAGAGCTAGACCTCAAATGCATTTCTAGCTTCACCACATGGTAGAGCTAGACCTCAAAGCATTCTATCTCTACAATGTGGTTTAGATAGAATGCAGCTCTATCACAGTTACATTCAACCTCAGCCAGTTACATTCATTGAAGTCTAGCTCTACCACATGGTAGAGCTAGAAGAATGCATTCTAGCTCCACCACATGGTGGAGCTTGACCTCAAAGCATTCTAGCTCTTTGATGTGGTCTAGGTAGAATACATTTCTACCACGTGGTAGAGCTAGATCAAATGCAATTCTAGCTCCTTGGTTCTTGTTGTGTGAAGTAGGTCTCTTCTTGGAGTAATTGGTTTTGTTGATGTGTATGGAACACAGCTAGATCGATGCATTCTTGCTCTACCACATGGTAGAGCTAGACCTCAAAGCTTTCTACCTCTACGATTCTAGCTCCACCACATGGTAGAGCTAGACCTCAAATGCAATTCTAACTCCACCACATTGTAGAGCTAGACCTCAAAGCATTCTATCTCTACAATGTGGTTTAGGTAGAATACAGCTCTACCAGAGTTACATTCAACCCTAGCCGGTTACATTCGTTGAAGTCTAGCTCTACCACATGGTAGAGCTAGACCTCAAATGCAATTCTCTAGCTCCACCACATGGTAGAGCTGGACCTTAAAGCATTCTAGCTCTATGATGTGGTCTAGGTAGAATACACCTCTACCTCATGGTAGAGCTAGATCAAATGCAATTCTAGCTCCTTGGATCTTGTCATGTGAAGTAGGTCTCTTATTGGAGTAATTGGTTTTGTGTATGTGGTTGGAACACACGTAGATTGATGCATTCTGCTTTACCACATGGTAGAGCTAGACCTCAAAGCTTTCTACCTCTACGACTTTAGCTCCACCACCTGGTAGAGCTAGACCTCAAATGCAATTCTAGCTCCACCAGATGGTAGAGCTAGACCTCAAAGCATTCTATCTCTACAATGTGGTTTAGGTAGAATACAGCTCTACCACAGCTACATTCAACCTCAGCCGGTTACATTCGTTAAAGCTTAACTCTACCACATGGTAGAGCTAGAAGAATGCAATTCTAGCTCCACCACATGGTAGAGCTAGACCTCAAAGCATTCTAACCCTACCATGTGGTCTAGGTAAAATACAGCAATACCACGTGGTAGAGCTAGATCAAATGCAGTTCTAGCTCCTTGGTTATTGTCATGTGAAGTAGGTCTCTTCTTGGAGTAATTGGTTTTGTTGATGTGTATGGAACACAGCTAGATCGATGCATTCTTGCTCTACCACATGGTAGAGCTAGACCTCGAAGCTTTCTACCTCACCGATTCTAGCTCCACCACATGGTAGAGCTAGACCTCAATTGCAATTCTAGCTCTACCACATGGTAGAGCTAGATCTCAAAATACTCTATCTCTACAATGTGGTGTAGATAGAATACAGCTCTACCAATGTCACATTCAACCTCAGCCGGTTACATTCATTAAAGTCTAGCTCTACCACATGGTAGAGGTAGAAGAATGCATTCTAGCTCCACCACATGGTGGAGCTGGACCTCAAAGCATTCTAGCTCTACGATGTGGTCTAGGTAGAATACAGCTCTACCACGTGGTAGAGCTAGATCAAATGCAAGTCTAGCTCCTTGGTTCTTGTCATGTGAAGTAGGTCTCTTTTTGGAGTAATTGGTTTTGTTGATGTGTATAGAACACAGCTAGATTGATGCATTCTTGCTCTACCACATGGTAGAGCTAGACCTTAGAGCTTTATACCTCAAATGCAATTCTAGCTCCACCACATGGTAGAGCTAGACCTCAAATGCAATTCTAGCTTCACCACATGGTAGAGCTAGACCTCAAAGCATTCTATCTCTACAATGTGGTTTAGATAGAATACAGCTCTATCACAGTTACATTCAACCTCAGGCGGTTACATTCATTGAAGTCTAGCTCTACCACATGGTAGAGCTAGAAGAATGCATTCTAGCTCCACCACATGGTCGAGCATGACCTCAAAGCATTCTAGCTCTTTGATGTGGTGTAGGCAGAATACATTTCTACCACGTGGTAGAGCTAGATCAAATGCAATTCTAGCTCCTTGGTTTTTGTTGTACGAAGTAGGTCTCTTCTTGGAGTAATTGGTTTTGTTGATGTGTATGGAACACAGCTAGATCGATGCATTCTTGCTCTACCACTAGACCTTAAAGCTTTATACCTTAAATGCAATTCTAGCTCCACCACATGGTAGAGCTAGACCTCAAATGCAATTCTAGCTTCACCACATGGTAGAGCTAGACCTCAAAGCATTCTATCTCTACAATGTGGTTTAGATAGAATACAGCTCTATCACAGTTACATTCAACCTCAGCCGGTTACATTCATTGAAGTCTAGCTCTACCACATGGTAGAGCTAGAAGAATGCATTCTAGCTCCACCACGTGGTGGAGCTTGACCTCAAAGCATTCTAGCTCTTTGATGTGGTCTAGGTAGAATACATTTCTACCACGTGGTAGAGCTAGATCAAATGCATCTCTAGCTCCTTGGTTCTTGTTGTGTGAAGTAGGTCTCTTCTTGGAGTAATTGGTTTTGTTGATGTGTATGGAATACAGCTAGATCGATGCATTCTTGCTCTACCACATGGTAGAGCTAGATCTCAAAGCTTTCTACCTCTACGATTCTAGCTCCACCACATGGTAGAGCTAGACCTCAAATGCAATTCTAACTCCACCACATTGTAGAGCTAGATCTCAAAGCATTCTATCTCTACAATTCTAGCTCCACCACATGGTAGAGCTAGACCTCAAATGCAATTCTAACTCCACCACATTGTAGAGCTAGACCTCAAAGCATTCTATCTCTACAATGTGGTTTAGGTAGAATACAGCTCTACCAGAGTTACATTCAACCCTAGCCGGTTACATTTGTTGAAGTCTAGCTCTACCACATGGTAGAGCTAGACCTCAAATGCAATTCTAGCTCCACCACATGGTAGAGCTGGACCTTAAAGCATTCTAGCTCTACGATGTGGCCTAGGTAGAATACAGCTCTACCTCATGGTAGAGCTAGATCAAATGTAATTCTAGCTCCTTGGATCTTGTTATGTGAAGTAGGTCTCTTCTTGGAGTAATTGGTTTTGTGTATGTGTATGGAACACACATAGATTGATGCATTCTGCTCTACCACATGGTAGAGCTAGACCTCAAAGCTTTCTACCTCTACGACTTCAGCTCCACCACCTCGTAGAGCTAGACCTCAAATGCAATTCTAGCTCCACCACATGGTAGAGCTAGACCTCAAAGCATTCTATCTCTACAATGTGGTTTAGGTAGAATACAGCTCTACCACAGTTACATTCAACCTCAGCCGGTTACATTCGTTGAATCTTAGCTCTACCACATGATAGAGCTAGAAGAATGCAATTCTAGCTCCACCACATGGTAGAGCTGGACCTCAAAGCATTCTAACCCTACGATGTGGTCTAGGTAGAATACAGCAATACCACGTGGTAGAGCTAGATCAAATGCAGTTCCAGCTCCTTGGTTATTGTCATGTGAAGTAGGTCTCTTCTTGGAGTAATTGGTTTTGTTGATGTGTATGGAACACAGCTAGATCGATGCATTCTTGCTCTACCACATGGTAGAGCTAGACCTCAAAGCTTTCTACCTCTACGACTCTAGCTCCACCACATGGTAAAGCTAGACCTCAAATGCAATTCTACCTCCACCACCGGGTAGAGCTAGACCTGAAAGCATTCTATCTCTATAATGTGGTTTAGGTAGAATACAGCTCTACCACAGTTACATTCAACCTCAGCTGGTTACATTCATTGAAGTCTAGCTCTACCACATGGTAAAGCTAAATCAATGCATTCTAGCTCCACCACATGGTAGAGCTAGATTTCAAAGCATTCTGGTCAATACATTTATTAATCTTGCTCTGCCACTTGGTAGAGATAATATCCATTGAAAAACCAGCACACACTAGAATACTATGAAGTCCAGCTAGAATGCATTTATCTAGCTCTACCATGTGGTAGAGCAAGACTAATAGATGTATAATTCAGAGCTCCAAGATGGAGTAATTAAGATAGAATTCCTTGAGGTCTAGCTCTACCATGTGCTGGAGCTAGAATTGCATTTGAGGTCTAGCTCTACCATGTGGTGGAGCTAGAATCGTACAGGTAGAAAGCTTTGAGGTCTAGCTCTACCACAGTTACATTCAACCTCAGCCGGTTACATTCATTAAAGTCTAGATCTACCACATGGTAGAGCTAGAAGAATGTATTCTAGCTCCACCACATGGTAGAGCTGGACCTCAAAGCATTCTAGCTCTACGATGTAGTCTAGATAGAATATAGCTCTACCACAAGGTTGAGCTAGACCTCAAAGCTTTCTACCTCTACGATTCTAGCTCCACCACATGGTAGAGCTAGACCTCAAAGCTTTCTACATCTACGATTCTAGCTCCACCACATGGTAGAGCTAGACCTCAAATGCAATAATAGCTCCACCACATGGTAGAGCTAGACCTCAAAGCATTCTATCTCTATAATGTGGTTTAGGTAGAATACAGCTCTACCACAGTTACATTCAACCTCAGCCGGTACATTCATTGAAGTCTAGCTCTACCACATGGTAGAGCTAGAAGAATGCATTCTAGCTCCACCACATGGTGGAGCTGGACCTCAAGCATTCTAGCTCTACGATGTGGTCTAGGCAAAATACAGCTCTACCACGTGGTAGAGCTAGATCAAATGCAATTCTAGCTCCTTGATTCTTGTCATGAGAAGTAGGTCTCTTCTTGGAGTAATTGGTTTTGTTGATGTGTATGGAAGACAGCTAGATCGATGCATTCTTGCTCTACCACATGGTAGATCTAGCCCTCAAAGCTTTCTACCTCTACGATTCTAGCTCCTCCACATGGTAGAGCTAGACCTCAAATGCAATTCTAGAACCACCACATGATAGAGCTGGACCTCAAAGCATTTATCTCTACAGTAAGGTTTAGGTAGAATGCAGCTCTACCACAGTTACATTCAAGCTCAACCGGTTACATTCATTGAATTCTAGCTCTACCACATGGTAGAGCTAGAAGAATGCATTCTAGCTCCACCACATGGTAGAGCTACATTTCAAAGCATTCTGGTCAATACATTTATTAATCTTGCTCTGCCACCCGGTAGAGATAATATCCATTGAAAAACCAGCACTAGAATACTTTGAAGTCCAGCTAGAATGCATTTATCTAGCTCTACCATGTGGTAGAGCAAGACTAACAAATGTATTGAGATCTCCAAGATGGAAATACTTTTCATCTCCTTCCTATTGTTTTCATGGATATATATTGTGATTTTTGAATATGATATTTTAAGTTTTTTTTAAGTGTAAGAATACAATAACTATAATTAACAATTGACAATGGTTTTTGTTGTAGGTGAAAGATGTCTCAGAAAAGAAAAGTGGTGGAAGTTCTGGATAGTGTTAACTTTGCCTCTACTGATCAACGACGACAGTGGTACTTAGATATTTGGGGTCTTCAGGGTTCACAATTTAACAAAATTCATCTATTTGTTGCTAGTGATGTGGGCGTGGATACTTTTGAGGATCTAGGACCAATGACTCTATCTTATATTTCTATAGTTGATTCTCATCCTGATATTGAATGCATAAATATTGGGGTACCTGGGATCCATGAGTATCAACTAGATCCCAAGGCATTCATTATTGAACAATTAGTAAGAGATAAACAAGATACTATGTTCTCTCGAGGGTGGAAGTTAGATTGTGCAAGTCAAGAAATAACTCTTGAAGAGTTGCAAGCTTCCATTGCTTATTGTGTGAAAGGCAAACAAAAAAAAGAGAAAACGTCCTCTAAAAATCCAGTTCAAAAAAGGCAAAAAGCAGTACAAGTATTATGGATGTAGATGAAGCAGTTCTTAAATCTACAGTAGAGAAAACAGGATTGGAAAATTCAACAAAAATAAGATTTGTGGATCCCAAAGTTTTGGAAAATGAGGTGCAAAAGGCACAAAAGAGTGATACAGGGGGTATGGAAAAATACTCTAAGTATTTTCCATTCAAGTACAAAGAGTATGAGATCCCTGTAGATCAATGCTAGCTAGCTCCTGATCACTATAACTCCCGTCAAATAGAACCTCACCGTGTGGATGAATGCATGTTATTTTTTGGTGCAAGTGCAAACAGGCCAGGAGCGTGTGCATACTTAATGCCTGTAAAGAATGCTGGCAAGAAGAAAGGAATTCCAATGAAACTAAGTGAGGTAACAGAGGAGAAACTCACTGAGTATTCATATTGGATTATTGATGGCCAACATTCCATCTATGCTGCAAAATTCTTACGGTATCAAGAAATGGAGAAAGATGGTCGTGCTCAAGACCTGATACAAGTGTATGAAAAAAGGAAGGCTCGAATTGTTGTAGATCCAGAGCCACAAGTTGCGACGGCCATATCTGCTATAGCTAATGAAGAGGCCCAATCATTATATGTCAAACAACCATACTATGATGTCTTGCAGCACTTGAGGAGTCAGTGGATCTTCAATAATTCTCCATCAAGGCCAGCATCTGGAGTAACAGAGGGCTCATCATCTCGTGTAGACTGGGATGTATGTCCATATCCCTTGCTCTCTTATAATTATATGTTTTGAAAAAAATACTTGATTTTGATATTTTTTCTTTTATTTCTTTGCAGAAATTTTTACGAATGGCTAGAATTACGGTGGGAGCATCCTTCATTTCAAAGCAGTCTCACATGGTCATTTACTCTGATGAAGTTTTCAAAGACTGGCTTGAAATCATGGAGAAGCAAAACAAGAAACCAACTGCCACAGTTTTCAGATGTCTTGCTAGGCTAGATGAACAAGAAGTCAAACAAATACAATCAGAAATCAGGTCTCGAAAAATTGTTCTTTCAAAGGGTATTAAGGATGTAGATGTGATTGACATGCCAGAGCGTATCAAGCAGCTCAAGCAAGATAAAATTATTCAAGATACATTGCTTGTAGAGTTCAACACTCTGAACAAGGACAAACAATGTCAAGATTGGTCAGAATTGACTATCACCTATAGCATCAATGAGGTTGTATACTCAGTTCTTTTGAAGTTATGTGATGTGTATATAAAGTCAAAGCTACAGGTTGGATCAAAGAACATTGATTTTCCAGTAGAAGCAAGGCAATATGTGGAGTGGAATATCAGCCTTAGCAAAGAAAGTTCAACCTTGTCCTTGGATCTTCCTTGGTGTATTTATGCTGTGAGTCTTCCATTCGACGGGAGTTACTACTTGAAGCACCACCTCAACAATCCAATTTCCATTGGGTTATGTGTTCTGGATAACACTGAAGATTTGGGAAGAAATATGCATTGGGATGTGGAATCATTTTGCAATCTTTTGAACGGCATTATGATCATTACAGCAGCTGGTAGATCTTTGCCATCCCAATATGTGTTGCTTACCTTTCTAAATATTACAGATTTTATTCACTTGCAAAATGCTTTAAAAAATTTAAGTGGCATAGCAAAGGAATAGTATAATGGGGCATTGCATTTTTGACGTGACAATCGATGCATTGGTGCAATAGAGTTCTTCACATCCTTAGTGTTTTTCAGCAAGGGAGATGCCTTTCAAGGACTAGCAGATGTTCCTGATCCAGGTACACAAGCGACAATATTGGATACTGGACTTCTTGATATAGATAATGAAGAAACACCATATTAGATAATTTGGGAAAAATCCCATTCCCATTTGAAAAATGGGATCATGGTGAACCTATCTAAGCTTTTGTCAAAACCCCATCATGTGACATATCATTAGAAAGATCTTGAAGAGTAGGATCTAAATCTATAATGTCCGACAAATTTGGAGTTAATATGCTCAAGATATGGCCAAAACTATGTTGAAAAGGTAATTCCCAAAGTATGAGATTTTTCCCAAATTATCTAATATTGTCTTAAGATGTTAAAACTATCCCAGACATTGAGTTTCTAAGAATCAAGAAGAATCTTTTGATCAAGCAATGTATTCGAAAGTATTGCAGAGAAGGCTGCAAGCTTGTTGATCTTTTCAGTAATGGCTACATCATCGAGCTAGGGCTAGCACTAAATAAGGAAGTGATTTGCCTAGTGGAGAGTATTGAAGATCAAAGAAAGATGGGAACAAGGCTTCTTGACTTTGCAAAGTCAAGAAATGAGCAACCAGTACCGCCTATTACTAACAATCCAAGGAATACCACGGAAAGATCGAGCCATGGTGAAGTTCGTTCAGCTCGAGATTTTTTGGATTTTGAAGACAGTATGTAACTTCTTAATGGGCTTTCCTTGTATCTTCAATACTTTGATTTGGTGATGTTTTGACTTGTTATATCCTTGGTTAATTTTTTAGTAGTATTTTTGTAGCTCTCTCCAAATTGGGCTTTGGAATCTAGAATCACCAAGTTATGGATCCTAACATGTTCATTGACAAATTCACTTTTTACATAACCAATTGGTGAATTTGGAAAGCCTACTTAGTGGTCGCACAATGGCCAGTTGGTGAATCTAAAAATCTTGCTTATAAATCTAAGATGATAGAGCTAGAGATCCTCTCATTTACTTCAATCCTACCCTGTGGTAGATCTAGATTTCAATAGGTCTACAATTTGGTGGAGCTAGCTACCTCTTCAAAGTGGTGGACCAAGAACCCATTAAAGTCTAGCTACCTCTTCAAAGTGGTGGAGCTAGGCCAATGCACCCCCCCAAAGACAGTTTTTGCAGAGCATCCATTTAAGTCTAGATCTACCATATGGTAGAGCTAGGCCAATGCATTTCTAGCTCCACCACATGGTAGAGCTAGTTCAAATGCAATTCTAGCTCCTTGGTTCTTGTCACGTGCGAGGAGCTAGAACCCATTGAAGTCTAGACCTAGAACCTATGGAAGTCTACTGGCTCCATCCATAAAGAAGCTATCTTGATCCCCAACTCAACCACGTGGTAAAGCAAGACTTATAAATTTTAGCTCTACCATATGGAAAATCTACAATATCTACAATTTTAGCTTTACCATATAGTTGAGTGGTTTTGTGTTTCTCACCTCCACCTACTCTTGGAGCTCAAGAGTGGATCTCAAGGCCTACTTCCAAACTGGCTCTACCAAACGGTAGAGCTAGAATAATGGGTGTATTTGGAAATCCATTTTAGACCCTCCAATTCTAGAGCGAGTAACTAGAATTGGTAATTGGTATCCAAACATGATTTCCTTTTAGATTGCACCAATAAACATGTGTTAAGAGTGAGTGTTACAATTGTAAATTCTTTTAGTTTGAAAGATTGTTGAGTCAATGTTACTTTTTTTTCTTTTAGATCCCGAAATTGAGATAGTAGCACCAAGTGAAGTAGCTACGGAATGCCACAATCAAACTGTGGATGAGAGCTTCTCCCACACATTCAGTGATGTCCATCCAGAAGGTTTAAAGACAAATGCTGACAATGAAATTGGGGTACCTACATCTCCAACAAATGAAGCAATGGGTGAGAGTTTCCAGCCCGAAGAAGAAGTACCAAGAAGTACCGACACTGCTATCTCCAAGAAATCAGTGTTGACAATTGTGTTGGACCTGAATGGTCTACTACTGAAACGTTGTCAACAACAACCATCTTCAATACATGAAACTATTCAAATGGATTCAAAACGATATATTGTACTAAGGCCAGGATGTATCCAATTCTTGAAGATTTTATTAAAAAATATTAATGTTGGGATCTGGTCAACAACGAGAGAGAGTAATGTTCTTCAAATATTGAGAATATTACAAGACAGAGCAGGAGAGATATTGCCTTTTTTTGTAGTTTGGGCTCAAGAGGCTTGCGAGAAGGATAAAAGTGGTAAAATAGCTAGACCTGATAATCCAACAGTTCAGGCAATGTTCAAGCCATTGTCAAAAATTGCTTCATGTTTTGATTGTGATGCTCGTAGAACGGTTCTTATTGATGACTCTCCATACAAGGGATGTGCTTATCCTGATAATAATTGTATATATCCTGCAAAGTTTGATGAAGAAAAGATGGTCGACAATATTCTCATTGATGAGCTGCTCCCTTACCTATTGCAGCTTGATGAGAGTGAAGATGTGCGTGAGATCATTGGCTCTAATCGCTACGGACAACCTCCAGTATCCAATGAAAATGAATACAGAGGTGTGGTAGATTTTTGGAGAAAGCGCAATTTAAATTGGTCACAGAAGACAATCTACACTGATAGGCTACCACTATCAGAGATTATACAAAAGTATGTCGATAATCAAGAGGTATTATCAAGACAATATGAAAACAAAAGAGAAGAGATAATAGAAATTATGGCAAAAGAACGAGTCAGTATTGCTAGCATGAGGGGATCACAATTGATTTCTCTAGCTAGAAAATTGGGTTCTACCACAACGCAGTTGAAGGCAGCCAATGCAAGGGCTTTCATAAACAAGGTGTTAAATGAGTACAATCTTCTCCAACGGGATAGAAATAACTAAGGTACTACCCAACATAAATAATAATTATAACTAAATACATGATTTTATACAACAATTGTGTATTCACAATGAAGAAACTTAATTTATGATGGTTTCTTGCAGATTTATTTCAAGGATATTGTTCCAAGGAGTATTCACTTAAAGAAGCCATTTGTCACCAAGGATTGTATTTTTTTTGGAGGAATTTTATCTTTTTGTAATCATGAATTGACAAGAAATTTTGTCTTATTTTTAAAGTAGTGGCAAATGTATTACTCTTCAAATAATTTTATAAATGTTGGAGTGCACTCTACTATAAGGGGCCTCCTAATTTGAAAATGTATGGAAGCTTGATCTTTGTCTTATGATTTTAATTCCTACATATATGGACTATGGTAGAGCTAGATCAATGCCTTCTAGCTCCACCTCATGGTAGAGCTAGACTTCAAAGCATTCTACCTCCACGACATGGTAGAGCTAGACTTGAAAGCGTTCTAGCTCTACCATATGGTAGAGCTAGATCAATGCATTCTAGCTCTTCCAAATCACCACACATGGTTGATTTGGACTTCAAACCATTCTAGTTCTACCATGGGGTTTATCTAAAATATTTTGATACAGCTCTACCACGTGCTAGAGCTGGACTTCAAATATTATTTCTAATTTTTCCATGGGATCGAGCTAGAATACTTTGATACAGCTCTATCACATGGTAGAACAAAATATTCTAGCCCTACCACATGGTTGAGCTAGAACAGTGCATTCTAGCTCTACCACGTGGTTGATCTAGATCAATGCATTCTAATTTCACCACATTCTGGTATTTGTTTAAAATCTATCTTTGCATAAAAGTAGTTGTAACATGCCTTCCCCCACATGCCCACCTTTATCATTAAGCATGCTCATTTTTTTCCAAGTCATGTGATTGATTCTAATTGGCAGAGGCGACTTCTTCGTCACAGAGCATTAGTACGTCACATGTCCAAGAAAATCCAGAGTGTACGAAGACAGTTGGTTCAGCGCCGTCTTGACCGTCTACGGGAAATTGATGCAAGGTTGCGCTTTGTGCATCCCTCTGAGGGGGTTATCATACTGACATGGTATTCGTCAGACCCAATATGCGTACCCCTACGTAAAGAGGATGATAGGAGGGCTATTATTCTAAACCTTAATGGTTTGTTGTGCCATGTTGTTGAAAACCAATATGAGGAGAAGGATCCTCGTTATAGCAACGAGTTGGTAAAATACCCAATTAACCAATATCGTTATGTCCTATCTCACAAGGATGCACATGAGTTCTTAGATTGGTGTATTCAATTCTTTTATGTTTTTATTTGGAGCGCATGTAGGAGAACTAAGCTCTCTGGAATAATTGACACAGTATTTTCACAACAAAAGCCCAAGTTTGCAGGTGTTCTCTCACAAGAGCATTGTTCAAAATCCACATGGGTTGTGCAGAATAGACAAGTTTTCTTTAAAAAGCTTGAGACCTTTTGGGGTCTCCATCCTTTGTACAACAAGAAAAATACATTGATAATTGATGATAGCTACTATAAGGTGTTTAAGAATGAACGAGGAACCTGGTTAATAGTCCGAGAATTATACCAACAACCTTCCAAGGAAAGGTATAGTTTTTTGAAAGAAGATTTAAGAAATTGGTTGTTTTTATGGCTACAGAATGAAGATCGGCAAGAGTATACATGGGATAATGCCTTTGAAGAAAAACCTAACCAATTCTCAGATGATGTGATGAAGAAATGGCTTGAAGAAGAGAAATTGGAAGTAGAGAATAGGAAAAAGGCAGAGGTGTGGAAGCAACAGCAGGAGGCTGATGCTGAGGCAGAGAGGCAGGAACAACTTGAAATTCAAAGAAAGCAAAGAGAGGAGGCTGAAGCTGAGGCAGAGAGGCAAGCAGAGAGTGAAAATCAAGCAAAGCAACAAGAGGAGGCATCATGAAAGTAATACACCACCATGAAGCTCATTTTGTTTGTCCATAATATAATCAAATGTAGAGGATGCAAGTATTTTATTTTTTTAATGTAATAAAAAGCCATATATTAAAATATGATATTGTAATCAGGCCTCTTATGGAGCATACTGTTCAAATGTTTGCCTTTGCAAAGCATTGAACAAATTCTAGCACAAGCAATAAATTCATGTTCATTTACAATGTCTTATTATAATTGAGTCATAAATGGAGTGCATCCTTCTCTAAGGGGACTCCTTTTATCCTTTTATCTTTTGGTCAAACTTTGCAAAAAAAAAAAAAAATTAGTAAGAGTAGGTGAAGACTTTTAACTATCATTTTGACAAAGGTCATCCTACTGCAAGGAGACTCTTTCTATCTTTAGTAATGTTAATTTGTAGCTCGGGGGGGTCACTATATGTAAAATATCCCTATCGCGTGCGTTCAAGGCCTATATTTTAAATCCCTTATTTGTGAATTTTTTAATCTATATAATATCCCCTTTTCTTTATGAATCTGTAAATTTTTTTGAAAAAATTTTAAATCATACCCTTATGTAAATATATTTCTGTAAGTTTCATAACTTAAAATTATGCTTCTGTTGAACGCATGTGATATTCACATTTTTTTGTGAGTGACCCCCCCGAGATTTGTAGTAGTTGTGTATATAAGGAAACTTTCACCATGTCAAATTATAAATTCTTGTTTCAAATTATTTAGTCTTTGTTCATTACAATGCAGTCTTAAAATTGGAGAGTGCATCCTAGTCTAAGGGGACTCTCAATATACAATCTCTTGTATCAATGTTTTTACCTGGGGGTCTAGGTTGAACAAATGCTAGATCTTGGTTCTTTCAATGCGTTCTTGCTCCACGTGGTAGAGCTGGCATTCTATATCTATATCTACCATGTGGTGGATCCACCATCCATTGAAGTCTAGCTGTATAATTTCATGGAGCTAGCTAGCTCCACCATGTGGTATCTTATTGAGCTCTAGCTCCACCATGTGGTGGAGGTAGCAGCCATGGTCTCTTCATGGAATTTTGGCCTTACCACATGGTGGAGCTAGTATCCATGTGTGGTAGACCTAAACCTTTGGAAGTCATAAAATACGACTAGAATTTTGAGTCTACATCTACCGTTTGGTGGAGCTTGCATCCACTGAAGTCTAGCTCTTTAATGTCCAAGTGGTGGAACAAGATCTAGAATGGATAAGTCATGGATCAAGAAATCCTCTTCAGCTCTATAATAGACAAGTGCTAGATTTAAAGTGAAGAGATAAAGTGTTTGACATTGGACTGCTAGCCATGCTAGCTAGACACCTCAATATGAGCAACAAGGCAAATATCTCGCTACATTGTCCATTTCATATAAATAACTACACGGGTTTTCTTCAAAAAAGTTCATTTCTTTTGGGGTCTCCATGTTTTGTACAACAACAAGAATAGATTGAAACTCGATGATAGCTACTACAATGTGTTCAACAATGAAGATGATAATCAAGATAATAATTGAGAGAATAATCTAAGTGTATAATCTTGTGAGTACACAAAATGAACATGCTTAAAAAGAAGCTCAATACCTCATTCAACCAATACACCCCCATGACACTAGTACATTTTGTTACTCCCTTTTGTAATTGAATGTAAATGGTCTTTGTAAATGGTCTCTATTATAATAAAATATAAAGGGCCTTTGTAATCTGGCCATCTTCGCGAGCGTGCTATTCAATTGTGTGCCTTTTGCAAGGCATTGAACATATTTTAACATAAAAAAATAAATTCATTTTCATTTACAATGTTTTATTATAATGGAGTCATAGATGGAGTGCATCCTACTCTAAGAAGTCTCCTTTTATCTATTGACAAAGTGCATCATACTTTAAGGGGACTCTTTAGTAGAATAAGCTTCATCAAAATGAAATCTTTTAACCGTAATTTTGACAAAGTGCATCCTACTCAAGGAGACTCTTTCTATCTTTAATAATGTTAATCTGCAACGATTGTATATATAAGTATAATACCTTCACCACCTCAATTTATAAAATCTTGTTCATTTTGTCTTGTTCATTACAATGAAGCTTTAAAATTGGAGAGTGCATCCTACTCTAAGGGGACTCTCAATATACAATCTCTTGTATCAATGTTTGTAATTGGGGGTCTAGATCAATCAAATGTTATATCTTGGTTTCTTATGGACTGTAGAATGGCCAAGTGGTGGATCTAAAAATCTTTAAATCCTCCTCAATGTGTTGTAGCTCCACATGGTAGAGCTAGCTCAAAATTCTAGCTCTACCATGTGGTGGAGCTAGAACCCCTTAAAATCAAAATTACACCCCCATGATACTAGCACATTTTGTTACTTCATTTTATAATTGAATGTAAATGGTCTTTGAATATGGTCTCTATTATAACAAAATATAGAGGATCTTTGTAATTTGGCCAACTTTGGGAGCAGACTGTTCAATTGTGTATCTTTGCAATGCATTGAACAATTTTTAACACAATAAATAAATTCACAGATGGAGTGCATCCTAGTCTAAGGAGACTCCTCTTATGCATCCACAATGTGCATCCTACTTTAAGGGGACTCCTTTTATCCAGCTATCTTTTGGTTGTTAATGCAAAAGTTTTATTATTTCTTTAGTAGAATTAGCTTCTTCAAAATGAAAATTTATAATCATAATGTTCACAAAGTGCATCCTACTCCAAGGAGACTCTTTCTGTCCTTAATAATGTTAATTTGTAGTGGTTGTGTATGTAAGGATACCTTCAAGTGGTGGATCTGAAAAATCTTGAAACCTTTCTATTTCTAAGATCAAGCTACTAGGTTCGATCTAGCATCACTTGATAAAGCAAACCATTTTTAAATTTTTTATACTAGGTTGAAGAAGGTAGATTCTAGATTAAATGCATACAATTTTTCAATGTGGGAATGGGATTTTTCCCACTTTACCTAATACGGTCTTATACTGCAAATCCATTGTACCATCCAACACTTTCTCTCTGACAAAATGATAGTGGACCTCTATATGTTTGGTCGGCACATGAAAAACTGGATTCTTGGCCAACTGTATGCTGCTCATGTTGTCACAATGAATGACAATCTTGCCATCAATAGGCTTACCCAAATCAGCCCCAAGAGACTCTTTAACCATACTCCTTCACATGTAGCAATGGCTGCACCTCTGTATTCAACCTCTGGTATTAGATAAAGCAACAGTAGGTTGCTTCTTACTGCTCCAACTCACCCACTACACTTCCAAATGTAAAGGCATAACCACTAGTAGACCTCCTGTCATACAAGCTACCTGCCCAATCTACGTCTGTGTAGCCATGTACATTTAATCCTTTACCATGCACATAAAGAAGACCATAATGTGCAGTGGTCTTTACATATCGCATAATGCATCTCACTGCATCCAAATGAGGTTTTCTGGGGCTCTGCATAAATTGGCTTACTAGCCCCACAGCATAACTGAGATCCATGCATGTGATAGTCATGCAAATAAGATTGCCAACCATCTTTCTATACATAGATGGATCATCCAACTCTTCATCAAAATTAGCCCACAGCTTCACATTCTACTCCAAAGGTGTACTCATTGGCTTACACCCTGTCATCCCATATTTTGCCAACATATCCAGTGCATATTAGCATTGCACTAACGATGTCCTTGCATGGTTTTTGATCACTTCAATCCCAAGAAAATATCTCAATTCACCCGTCTTTCATATCAAACTGCCCACTCAATGTCTTCTTGACATGCATAACATCTGTAGTAGCATGATGTCCTATGACAATTAAGTCATCCACATAGATGATAAGTAAGACAATCCCATGATCTACCATCTTCACATAGAGTGAAGAATCTACTAAAGAAACCTGAAATCCAAGGGAGATAAGATATCAGCTTATCTTATCACTCCAAGCATGAGGTGCTTGCTTCAAACCATATAATGCTTTCTTTAATCTGCATACATGAGTGGGGTACCTTGGGTGTACATATCCTTCTGACTGTGCCATATAAACTTTCTCTTGTAAATCACCATTTAGAAATGCATTTTTCATATCCATTTGATGCATTTCCCAACCATTTGCTGTAGCCATAGCAATGATTGCTCTCACTATTCCCATCTTTGCAACCAGACTAAATGTTTCATCATAGTCCAAGCCTTGGGTTTGTGCACAACCCTTAGCTACCAACCGTGCTTTATGGCACTCAATGGAACCATCTGATTTGCATTTCACCTTATAAACCCATTTGCAGCCAATGACATTTTTGCCTTGTTGTAAGGCAACCAAATCCCATGTTTCATTATGAACCAATGCATCCATCTCAACATCCATTTCCTTCTCCCATACATGCTTCCCAATAGCTTCTGTATAGCATGTAGGTTTCACATGCTTCACCAAAGAGGTCATATATGCGTAATGCATAGCAAAGTCACGATATGTCAACCTGTCAACTGGATACCTAACCCTTTGGGACCTCTGCAATGCATGCGGATCACTCTGAACACCTGTCACTCTAGCATGTGGAGGCACATATCTATCTTGCCTTGCACCTGGTGTGTGTAAAACTGGTATGCCAAGTTCCTCATCCAAACTTTCTGGACTTGACAACTCATAACCTGTAATGCCAATTCCTTCAACCTTCTTTTTTCCTTTATCCACAACACTACTCCGAGTGCTCACACTCTCATGTCTCAAGCATCCTGACCATGGACGTATAGTGCTACTCTCAGACTCTGTTGCCCACCAGACATAGAAATAGAACTTGCTTGTGGAAAGTTCACATGCACATCAACATCAACGGAATCAAATACCACATCTCATGAGATAACCACTTGCCTAGTATGCAGATTGTAACATTTATATGCCTTGCAATCCTGTGCATACCCAACAAAAATGCACTTTTCTGCCTTAGGATCCAACTTCTTCCTTCTCTTGTCTGGCACATGCACATAAGCTATGCAACCAAATACTTTGAGGTGTCCAAAGTCTGGCCTAAACCTATAAGACGCATCTCTGGCGTACTTCCATGTATGGCTACTGTGGGTGTCTTATTAAGTACATATACCGCTATGGCACATGCTTCTTCCCAATAATAATTATGGCATGCTCTTTTCATTGAGCATCGCCCTGGCCACATCACAAATGAGTCTATTTTTCCTCTCAGCAATACCATTTTACTGAGGTGTATACCTGTGTTAACCTATGACAGACATTGAGACGTACTATGTTTTACGTCATGTAATTAGTTTAAGTATTCTGAGTCATGGGCCGGGCTTGTCGGCACCATATGCAAAGGATAAAGGGATTGGGTGATTTCCGATGAGAGGCGTACCTTGAATATCAATCGGATAAGGGTTAGGATCGGCCGGCCATGTATGGGCGCCCATGTGTGAACGGCCAAGTCACCTATAAGAGTCAAATGTAACCCTAAAACCCTCATTCTCATGTGTTGAATACAAGAGTGCTCTTGCCTTCTCTCCTTGGTTTCCTTCTCCTGCGTGTGAGAGAGAGAGAGCACTGTGTAGCGGCACGGCGGCGGCGAGGTGATAGAGCGGTGACGGCCGCTCCTCCTTCACTGTTGCGACGCGAGAATCCTTCACGGTGGCGGTTAGAGCGGTGAGTGACACACCCTTGCATTCTGTTTGAGCTTGCTTTCCTGGTTGTATGCTTGTTGCAGCCATTTGTGGCTGCATGCGGTGTTCGGCAAGTCCCCAGCTACGACCTGTGTGGCAAAAGCGCACATTTTTAGCGCCGCTACCGGAGAAGTGCCCTGCACCAAGCTCCAGTTTGCAGCTCGGGCTGCTGCGTGAAGTGAAATTTACATTGTAGGAAAGGCGACTGTGTGTTTGTTGTTGAGGTATTTTCGTGTTTCGCAATCTGTTTCTGCAATTTGTCTTCTGCAATTCTGTTTCTTTT
Source organism: Cibotium barometz (assembly GCF_041138505.1). NCBI lineage: Eukaryota > Viridiplantae > Streptophyta > Polypodiopsida > Cyatheales > Cibotiaceae > Cibotium > Cibotium barometz. Next base: position 48,524,626 of record NC_141080.1, on the reverse strand, counting down.
GTTATTTTTCCGCTCCGCGAGTGTACTGCTCTCTGGTTTTCTGCGTGAGGGATCCCCAGGCCTGCGCTGTGTGCGAACTGCGCCGCGACCAAGGCTGAACCCTAGAAAGAAACCCTAGAAAACTTATCCCAAAAAAAAAAGAGAAAAAATTAATTTTGAGAAAAAAATTAATAAAAAATTAAATTTTATCTAAAAAAAACCAAACGTGTGGAGAGGAAAGATTTTTTATTTGGAGAAATTTTTTTTGAAAAGAAAAACCCCCAATTGACCCCAGCCTCGGTCTCTTTCTCGATCTTTTGATATATATATATAGGAGAGTGAGCCTCCATAGCTTTCTTTCAAGTGAGAGCTTATGGGAAGTTGAGCCCTATATGTAGCCCACTCCCCAAGGAGTGAAGTGAGCATGTGGGATAAAGCCTTCACCCTTTCCTCCACAAGCAAATAGGCCTTCACCCTTTCCCCCACAAGAAAACAGACCGTTTTGAGGACCACAGGAGCTTTGGATAGGTGAACACGGTGCTATAAAGCACGCTAGGACCCTTTAAACGATACGCTCATTTCGAGCTATCACACGCCCTAGTTTCGGTTCGACCATAAGTAAGGGGGTTAGAAACGGGTTAAAAATAATACAAAAACAAGTAAAAACGGGGTGTGAAACACCTAAGAAACCACTTGTGTGGACTTCAAGGGTAGTTATTAATGCCCGTAGGGTACCCACGTCACATGCATCTACGCTCTGGTCGGGTACTAGAGCCTAAGCCACTATAAAGCATTTCAGTTTACGCAGGCTCACACCATCCCTCCACGTTGGCATCTTGGCCTTCGAACCCAAGGGAGTGCAACCCAAGATCCACGAATAGTGGATAGTGACTCGTCCTCTGACTCAGAAGCCATGGAAGGGCACCCTACCAAGAACCCTGAGGAGACAAGCCAAAACATGCCAGTTTGGGTCCCACAACTCGGATCTAGCATGTTTAGTCGTCTAATAGAGACCTTTAGTAGAGCTACACGCTCTGAACATGCGACAAGCGAAGTAAATGAAGAAGGAGGGGTAGTGGATTCGCCATTCACATCTAATGTAGACCCTACCCTCCCAAAGAGTGTCCATGTGGATATTCTACCCACTTCGTTTAATGAGGGCCCTAATGAGCTACCACCTTCCGACGCGCCTTCTAAAGTAGAGGTCCCTAGAAGCCAATCCATAATGAGCTACCACCTTCCGACGCACCTCCTAAAGTAGAGGTCCCTAGAAGCCAATCCATAAGAAGTGACATTGCATCCACTTCAAGAGAACCGTTTGGCACACCAAGTCTGGATGGGATATTTCTCAATTAAAATTGGGAATATGATCTACACACAGAGACTCTAACTGACCTATACACAGGCTACACATACCATGTAGGTTGGTTAGAAGTCCTACGATCTACATCTAGCGCCACTAATCTAGAGGAGCAACAACAAATGATATGTGAGGTTATTCATAGAATTATCCAAATTGAGAGGCAAAATAGGGGAGTGAACTTAGGTTCCACTGGCCCTATGAGATTTTTGGATACAGGCAAGGCCAAACAACCAACCCTATCACAATTGGAGACTCCCTCGGTGAGTCCCATAGACCCTTCGTATGTTGTTTCGCCTGGAGTCTCAATGCAGGTTGAGCCCACGAGTAGTAACTTTAGCTTTCCAACCTTGGCTCAACTTTCCATTAAGGAAAACTTCAGTGGTAAAACAAGGATGTTAGAAAGCACATTGAAGTCTTTGAACACGTGTGTGATTCCTTGGAAGAGCACAATGAGCTGCATAAGTGTAAAGCCTTAGGCTTAACCTTGAGTGGGAAGGCCGGAGATTGGTATCGAACCTTAAGGGTTGAAGAGCGCACTCACTATCCCACTCTCAAGAGATTGTTCTTGAAAGAATACATACGTGAGGGTGTGCTTTGGGGAGTAGCATCTCAACTCCAAAAAGCTAAACGCGAGGAAGGGGAGTCAGTGAGAGACTTTATAAGTCGACTGAAGCATCTAAATTCTCGCTGCACTCCCGATGAGCGCTTCAATAATAACCAACTGCTCGATAGATTCATCCGAGGATTGCGCCACGAGGACATATACAATGGCCTAGTCATTAGAGGTCTTACAACGTGGGAAGCAGTCACTGCCAATGCAATCCAGTTAGAAGAAACTTAATGATTGCAGGTAAAAAGGTGTCTTCGAAGACAAAATCCGTTAGTTCGCAAGTATCTGGGCACGAGCCAATGACGATAAAACCTATTGCCAAGGAGCCCAAGATATCCGAAATGTCTGTGAGACCGACCTTACTAAGGCTCTCCAAGAATACTTTAGGGGTAATCGAGCTTCTCAAAATAGCCATATGTACCCAAGAAGAGAGCAACAATGGTGTTCGGTTTGCTTAGGACCACATAGCACAAGTGAATGTCCCACATTCAGAGTCAAATTCAATGGGAATTGCAATGCATGTGGTAAGTATGGCCATCAATCTAAAGATGTACTTAAGCGAATGTTGGTAAATCAAGCACCACTAGCCTGGTCAAACACACCTCAAGTACCCGCGCTAATGCCTGCACAACCTGTCGAGCAGCTGTTACAGCACATAGTTCCAAGGAATCTGAATGTAGTCCAGTCTGTGCCGTTACCACCGCCAGTGCTTGCTAGGACCACAACCTCCACATCCAAGGATTACCCCAATAAACCAGATGGGTTGTGAGTCACATAGTGCGTGTGGGGATTATGAAGAGGAGATAGACCCCACTGCTCCATACGGGATTGATACGTTTGAAATGACTCCCCAGTACTACATGGAGGATCATTTCGAGCAAGTCAAGCCTGTATATCAAGCGGTTGCTCTCGCCACAAGAGGGAAAAACCTTAATACCTTGGCGAGGAGACCACCTCTTCAATGCTACGAGTGTGGTGGACCGCATCGTGTAGCGGAGTGCCCTAATAGGCTACAGAAGATCGCTACTCAGATGCAACCAAATCAAGGGAGCACATCGGGAATGCCGGTACTTACATGTAATCGTTGTGGCATAGATCATTTGATAGCTTAATGTCCACATAATCCTAATGCACCCAAGATTACGCCATTGAATTTGGTTGAGGTCACGAACCAGGCAGCACGAGGAACCCCACCCATTGTACCCGCGAATGTAGTTACACGGTCAATGCTTCAAAATCAAAACTACATTCTCGAGGAGAGAGATACTGCATCAATTGCTCGAGCAAAGAAAAAGAAAACGCGGCGGAAGAGATCACTGCCACGAGCTCCAAGCCTAGTTCAAAGACTAACATAGGGACAGGAGACGACCCCATGTATATGAATGATCCCGAAGATGATTCCGATTCAATAGAAACCATGGGGACCAAAGCCACTACCTTAAGGGAGGAACCCACTCGGGAGCTCAACGAAGGTGTCATGAGAATATATTTTAAGTCCTCTAGAAAAAAATATTATTTATCCCCTCTTGAGTAATTTGGGGATGCGTAGGTTACTCTTGCGTCATGCCGGCTAGGTTAATATCGTGGGTGATACCACTATAAATATTAATACGTGCGGTATATGACGTATGTTTGAGGCCACCTATAATTATTTCAGTTAGGTTTATATGGCAAGGTGATTCCTGGGGTACTTATGCCTGGTAGTCATGAGTTGGTGATGATTTGTGCCTGTTTAATATTTGTGGGATTAATTTAATAATTAATTGGACTTATATTTTCAGGTGATGAAGACTATGGGAATTGAAGAGTTTACTTTGGAAGAAATGTCTTGGTTCATCACATTTCATTTTTGGCAAGCATAGTAGCTTGTAACCTTAGCAAATAATTTTTCCATTTTGAACTTTAGGAAAGATACATTTATTATGTGGAATTTATTAAAGCCTATGGCTTTACCCTAGTCCCAATATTTGACACTCTATTTTTGTTAAAGAAAAGTGCCATGCTGTCTAAAAAGCACATCTTGTATATTTTGGGGGCTATGGCCTAATTTTGGTGAAAAAGAAAGCTAATAAAGAAATACTCTTGTGTGGGGAGAGGCCACGCACAAGAGGGAGGAAGATTGCACCCAATATGGTCTATTGAGCTAAGTATTTTAATTTTGTTAAGTGTTTAAATTTCAATTGATTTGATTTAGTTGAAGCTTGCAAAGCAATGGTTTTTATGGTTGAATCAATTCTTGTGAATTCTCTACTCTTCCACAATTTATCCTAGAATAAGATTCCGGTTGCAGTGGTATCAGAGCTTGGGCTAGGAGATTTGTGGAGAAGGTAGAAAAGGGCTTCAACTTCTCAAAAATCAAGAAAGTGCAGGAAATTATCCAGTGGACAGAAGGGTGTTTTGTAGGTCTTTACCCAAAGGTCAAAGATTCAAAACTAGATCTACTCTCAAAGCCACTCACCACCCTGCAAAACCATCCCTCTTTATCAAAAAGTGGTTTTTCCAAATACTCAGTGAAATCAAAATCTGACCGCATGGATGAAATCCTCATAGCCAAAAACCTCACAGTATTCTCTCAGAAATCAGAAAGCTTCAAGCACTAGTAAATCCATAATGGACGGAGCACATTAATTAGTGTAAAAGCCAAAAGAAAATCACCAAAAGGAATTCGTGGAGGAGGCGCACGGTGGTAGCCTGCTGGTGCAAAACGGCATGTGGAGGTGATTGAAAAAATCCCATAAGCTTAATTTACATAAGCTTAATCATTACTTAATCCATCTTTACTTAATCTTACTTTTCCCAATCCCTATACAAGTCACATCACCTTTTTGGAGCCTTTACTTCTCCTATTTTCAAATTTGAAGAGAAATACAAAAGGTTTCCAATTCTAAAATTTCTGGGTGCAGAAAAGTGATTTACAGGTTTTAAAAGGCTTAAAAATTTGCCTAGAAAAGGCCAGAAAATTCTGAAATCATTTCTGAAAAATTCTGAAAATTTTCAAAAAATATTACAGAGATTGGACAAGGTTTACAGGATTGTTTCAGCAGGTTTCAAAGTGCAGAAAAATGTTTCATCAACAATTCGACTAGCCCAAGTCTCGTAAATCACGCAGAATGAGGGTACTTCTTCTAAACCATTTACTAAATCTTTTTATGCTTCAAAGAAGATGTATAAATCAGGTTATGACAAAGGCAAGGACGAGGCTAAAGGCAACATGAGTACCAATAAGAAAGTCAATGGTGGCAAACTGAAGACATCTACTATCAAATGTTTCAAGTGCCACAAAGAAGGACACATAGCCCCGAATTATCCGGAGCGTACCAAGAATTCAACACCAGCAGCAGCAGTTCGAGTTAATATGATTGAAGAAGACGACAATGAAGAAGAATCATTCAAGCAAGAGGGTAATTCCGATCCTGACTACTCAGAACAAGAAGGTAAACCTCATGTTCATTCTTTGCTTAAAATAAAAGGAACAATAAATGGACATGAAGTTCTTATTTTGCATGATGATGGTAGTTCACATGATTTCATTTTTGAAAAGGCACTTAGAGCATTAAATCTTCATTCTTCACCCACGCACTATAAAGTCAAAGCAGCATTTACTGGAACAAAGTATAATTGCATGCAAAAGGTGAAAGGTTTGGATTTATGCATCAAGCCTTTAACAGAAAAGAGGGATTTATTAGCTACACCTTTACAAGGGATAGATATCATTTTGGGTATGCCTTGGAGACACAAATACAATCCTATTTTAGACTATGACACTCATAGCATTTCTCTAAGGAAGGACAATGAAGATATTATCCTCCACCAGTGTCAAGTCAAAGGAGAAATGAGTCCTTTGTTGAGTCACACTCAAGCAAAGAGAGCTCTAAGAAAAAGAGACAAGACTTATATGGTATGGGTTAACCAGCTTGATGCTGAGTCTGACACATCCAAAAGTCCAAAGTTTGATCTTTTTATCTCCAAATTTAGTGACTGTTTCATGGAAGATCTACCTCCAGGATTACCTAAGTCTAGGCCTGAGGATCATAGTATTGACTTATTGCCTGGAAATTCTCCGCCTTGTAAAGCTCCCTATAGAGTCAACAATTTAGAGCAAAAAGAAATCCAAAGCCAAATAGAAGACTTGCTAGAGAGAGGCCTTATTCGACCTAGTAGTTCACCTTTTGGAGCTCCAGTACTTCTTGTTAAGAAGAACGGAACTTACCGAATGTGTGTAGACTACCGTGCATTGAATAAGATTACTGTCAAGAACAGATATCCTATTCCTAGGGTAGATGATCTTCTTGACAAGCTTAGAGGATCAAAGGTCTTTAGCAAGATTGACCTAAAGTCTGGGTATCATCAAGTTCGTATGACTCAATCTGACATTTTCAAGACAGCTTTTAGAACCCAAACTGGTCATTATGAGTTTTTGGTTATGTCATTTGGTTTGACCAATGCTCCAGCTACTTTCAGTCGTATGATGAATTGCATATTCCTTAAGTTTCAAAGTTTTGTTATAGTGTTCTTTGATGACATTCTTGTTTTCAGCAAGGATCGACAAGAGCATGAACAACACTTGGAACAAGTGTTCAACCTTTTGAGAGAAAATGAATTGTATGTCAATCCTGAAAAGAGTTCTTTCTTTCAAGAAGAGATTGAATACTTAGGTCATATAGTGTCCGCTAAAGAGATTCGTGTAGATCCTAAGAAAATTGAGTGTATTGCTTCTTGGCCTACGCCTAGAAACATACATGATCTTAGATCTTTTCTTAGCCTATGTAGTTATTATAGGAAGTTCGTCAAGAATTTTGCTTGTATTGCTCATCCTTTGACTGAACTCCTTAAGAAAGCTACAAATTTCAATTGGACTGAAAAGCAAGATAAATCTTTTGCAACACTCAAGAATGCTTTAACACAAGCACCAGTTCTAACACTACCTGATTTTCAAAGACCATTCTTTATAGTAGTGACTGATGCTAGTGGCAAAGGATTTGGAGCTGTTCTTATGCAAGACAACCATCCTATTGCTTATCAAAGTAGAAAGCTTAAGCCTGCAGAGCAAAATTATAGCACATATGACAACGAATTAGCAGCAGTAGTGCATGCTTTGAAAATCTGGAAGCATTACCTAATGGGTTCTGAATTTCTCATCAAGACAGATCAACAAAGCATTAGGCATTTGCTTACACAACCTCTTATTTCAGATAGGCACATCAAATGGGCATCTTTCATTCAAAGTTTCCAACCTATGATTCAATACCAACCTGGAAAAGAAAATGTTGTTGCCTATGCTTTGAGTCGAAGACCAAATATCAACAACATTTCCATTATTGAAAGTGAACCATTTGTACTTATGAAAGAAACTTATGAAGTTGATCTAGATTTTTCTGAAATATGGATCAAATTGCGTGAAAACAATTGGACACCTCAAGGAAGTTATTCTCATAATGATGGCTATCTTTTCTTTGAGAAAAGATTGTGTGTTACTCAACCTTATAGACAACTTGTCTTGGAAGAGATGCACCAACCACCATTTGTGGGACATAGAGGAGTTTCCGCAACACTTCAAGTAGTTTCTCGAGAATTCTATTGGCCTAATTTGAAGAATGATGTAGCTAAATTTGTAGCTGAATATAACATTTGCCAAACAATTAAAAGCCACAAAGGCAAAGCTTTGGGATTGCTTATGCCTCTACCTATTCCTGATAGACCATGGGAACAAGTGTCTATGGACTTCATTACTGGCTTTCCTACTACTTCCAGTCACCATGACATGATTTGGACAATAGTGGACAGATTTAGTAAGCAAGCCTATTTCATTCCATGTAAAAAGACACTAACTTCTCAGCAAGCCATGAACATATTTGTTAAGCAAATTTTTGTTCATCATGGACTACCCAAAGTGATAGTTTCTGATAGAGATTCTAAATTTTGTAGTCACTTTTGGGTTTCTCTTTTCTCAAACTTAGGCACTAAGTTAGATTTTTCCACGGCTTTCCATCTGAAATCGAATGGACAGACCGAAGTCACAAATAGCACTATCTTAGATATGCTTAGAGCCTATGTTTCCCAGTAACCTAGTGCATGGGATAAGTACATACACCTACTCCAATTTGCTTATAATAATACTCCTCATACTGATACTGGTCGAGCACCATTTGAGATCATCTATGGTAGAGCTTTACCTATTCTGGCTACTAGACTTTCTCATAAAATTGAAGCTGCCGACCAATATGTTAGAGACTTTGATCGCATTTTATCTGAAGTGCGTGATTGTATTGCAAGAGCTCAAAAGAAGTATACATCTCAAGCAAATAGGAAGCGTAAAGATTTTTCATTTCAAGAAGGTGATTATGTACTTTTGAGAATTGAAAAACGTCAATTAAAGAGTGTGGAAAAACTCCCTGCACAGTGAAGCTAGCGCCTAGATATTATGGGCCATTTAAAATCCTTCAAAAGATTAATGATGTGGCATATAGGCTAGAGCTTCCATCTAATTGGAATATCCACAATTCTTTTCATATCCTTCTCTTGAAACCTTTTCGAGGAACACTTCCTACTCACCCAAGATATGAGGAACCACCTCTTATTGAAGGAGACGAAGAAGTCTTAGTTCCTGATGCTAAAATTGACCAAGAGATAACAACAACAAGAATAGGTAATCAATACTTCAAGTATCTTTTGACTTTCAAGAATCATCCACAAGAAGATGCTAAATGGATGCCCGAGAAATTTTTCCGAGTTTACCCTGAAATTCTTCATTCTTTTCAAACCCACCAAATCCGCAATTGAGGACAATTGTAAACTCAAGCAAGAGGGATGTCATGAGAATATATTTTAAGTCCTCTAGAAAAAATATTATTTATCCCCTCTTGAGTAATTTGGGGATGCCTAGGTTACTCTTGCGTCATGCCGGCTAGGTTAATATCATGGGTGATACCACTATAAATATTAATACGTGCGGTATATGACGTATGTTTGAGGCCACCTATGATTATTTCAGTTAGGTTTGTATGCCAGGGTGATTCCTGGCATACTTACGCCTGGTAGTCATGAGTTGGTGATGATTTGTGCCTGTTTAATATTTGTGGGATTAATTTAATAATTAATTGGGCTTATATTTTCAGGTGATGAAGACTATGGGAATTGAAGAGTTTACTTTGGAAAAAATGTCTTGGTTCATCACATTTCATTTTTGGCAAGCATAGTAGCTTGTAACCTTAGCAAATGATTTTTCCATTTTGAACTTTAGGAAAGATACATTTATTATGTGGAATTTATTAAAGCCTATGGCTTTACCCTAGTCCCAATATTTGACACTCTATTTTTGTTAAAGAAGAGTGCCATGCTGTCTAAAAAGCACATCTTGTATATTTTGGGGGCTATGGCCTAATTTTGGTGAAAAAGAAAGCTAATAGAAATACTCTTGTGTGGGGAGAGGCCACGCACAAGCGGGGGGAAGATTGCACCCAATATGGTCTATTGAGCTAAGTATTTTAATTTTGTTAAGTGTTTAAATTTCAATTGATTTGATTTAGTTGAAGCTTGCAAAGCAATGGTTTTTATGGTTGAATCAATTCTTGTGAATTCTCTACTCTTCCATAATTTATCCTAGAATAAGATTTCGGTTGCAGAAGGAGAATCAAGCGAGTACATAAATAAGGGGAAATAGAAGGAAACTTCCTCGGCCCCACAACCAAGTCAGTTAATGCCCTCTCGACCACCCAAACTAACTGAGACTCCCCAAGACAACCCATGTGGGCCAAAAACCCTCAAGAAAAAGATTGGAACTTACCCAAACCCAGTTGAGGAGATTGAACAAGTGCAACACTTAAGGGGTTTGGTGGAAGAAACACAAAGAGAACTGGAGCCAAACCTGAGAAAAATCAAAATTCCAGACACAGTGTTTCCTACGCAAGTTCAGCCTCACGGGAACCATAAACCGTTAGCTATACCTAGTATCATCCGAGAAGAAAGTGAGGATAGGACATCAGGAAGTGGGCAAACACCCTTCTTGCTGGAAAGAATGTTTAGTGAGGGAATGCCTGACCCCATCGAAGAGGAAGTGATTCCATCTTCACCAGTCCCTAGTCAAGGGGCGATGTCTCGAAAAGTACCGTTGAATGTGTCCAAGCTAATGGATTTCATGTCCTCTGAAATCAGAACCACGATCATATCCAAATTATACGGAGATCCTGAGCTATTCTTAGCTCTTCGGGCATTTCTCAATGGAGAACTAAAGGCGGGGCTACCACAATTTGCAAATATGGATAGACCCGACACGCTTCAAGATGAAGGGGGACATTGGGATCTACAACCCAACCTAGATGAAGACTCGGTCGTTGAAATACCTGTTAACAAGTTGGGACAGTACTTTGAAGGTGATGAATCTAATGCGACCCTCCCCATTATACTACCAAGGGATTAACTTTAAAGGGAATCCTTGATGGTGGTGCTGGCATGAGCATTGTGACTAAAAACTGTTGGGAATCTATGGGAAGACCTCACCTTGAAGTCACAAACATAGTGGTTAAGATGGCAAACGGAACCATAGCGAAACCTATTGGAATGTTAAGGGACCTTAAGATCAAGGTTCTGGGATACAAGGTAAGACATACCTTCATTGTAATGGATTTCTCCAAGCATCCTATGTCATATCAAATGATCTTAGGGCGTCCTTTCATGAGGGAAGCACAAATGGTGCATGATTGGTCGAAAAACCATGTCTACCTACAATTCCAGGACTCTGTCATTCGAGTTGATCTTGAGAATGGTCGTGCACATCCTTTAGGAAGCAAGGTTAAATTTAATTTTTTTGCATAGAAAGATGCATAATGGAAAATTTTTTTATTATAAAAGTGTTATTCTTATTAAAATTGAATTTTTATGCATAGAAAGATGTATAAAGTAATTTTTTATTATAAAAGCGTTTTTCTTATAAAAATGGATTTTTGTGCATAAATAGATGCATAAAGAAATTCTTTTTATTTTAAAAGTGTTATTCCTATTAAATTTGATTTTATGCATAAAAGGATTTTCTTTTTATAAAAGTGTTATTCCCATGGAAGTTGATTTTTATGCATAAATAGATGCATAAAGAATTTTTATATCAAAATTAGAATTCTCTTAAATTCTATGAGTAATTGATAAATGAATAATTAAATACTCTAAGAGAGAAATTTCTATCATTTTATATTTACACGGTTTGTAAAAAGAAAATTCAAAAAATCTATCGAGATTGAAATATTCAGATAAATGATTAATTTATTCCTCATCAAAATTTGTAACTAATTTAGAAATCAGTTAAGTGTATATTCAAAGAAAGAAATTCAGTAAAATAGTAACTGAATTATCAAACCTTTTCGAGAAAGATAGTTCAGGAAAAATCTTATCAAACTCGAACCCTGAATTAGACTATGACCAAGGCCAAACTCTTTCGCCAGTTTCAAGGAAAGAAGGTGTGACCCCAGTGTAGAAAAATACACTCAAAACTCCCGCCAAACCTAAAACTAAGTTTGAGACCCTTCGAATTGATCTGTGGATCAAGGTTACAGAATTACTGTGAGAATGTCATGCATTAGGCGATTGAATGTAGCTGGGGCATTTGTCAATCCAAATGGCATGACAGTAAATTCATAGTGTCATAAAAATCAATTTTAATGAGAGTAACACTTTTATAATAATAAAAATTTTCATTATGCATCTTTCTATGCATAAAAATTAAATTTAATGAGAATAACACTTTTATAATAAAAAATTTCCATTACGCATCTTTCTATGCATAGAAATCAAATTAATAATTAATATCAGTGATATCCATGCATATTCATAGGTGAATATGTACATGGAGTAATTAGAATATTTCTTTTAGATGCAAAAATGGTGGGAATTACTCTTTTGGAATAACATAAAAAATAAACTTTCTTTTCCACAAAATTCTAGAAAATTTTACCATAACCTCCTTTGTATGGCTGACCATTTCTCATTTTTATCATTCTATTTTTAACTTAAATTAACCCAAATTAGATTCATAGAACTCTAATCTGCACAATTTTCTAAAATCAAGAGAGTAAACAATAAGAAGAGTTTAATTAGTCACTTAGTTAAACTTTCTAGGATTAAGAAAGGCTGGAATGTAAAGAAGAGAAGGGGGTGGCCTTTTCCTCAAAGGCATAGCATTTGAATTTAATTCAATCAACTGTAAAACATGAAAATCAAGAAAACCATAGATTTAAAATTAAACAAGCAAGAAAAATTAACTTACATGAAGCTTGTAAGCTCTCCTTTAGCTTAAGGGATTGAGGGTTCTACTCTTGTTTGAAGCAAGAGTGGCCACCAATTCACTTTGGAGAGGATTAGGCCAAAAACAATTGAATTATTAAGAAATTCAATGTAGATGGCTCAGGACAGGAGTAGAGTAACAGTGCATAAATACCATTAAGCTTTTACAAAGGGGGAGGCTTCTATTTATAGGAAAAAGTGAGCCTCTAACCAAGCAAACTGATTCTAGAATTTTCCAGATCAGTTTGGTCAATTTTTGACGATTTTTGAGTCAGTTCAAGCAAAAATTAGAAATTTGAAGCAAACGCAAGATTCAACCACTATGGGGCTAAGTGGTGGGGATTTTTCCTCGACAGTGACACCACCTTGGAGCTCCTTATATGCCACAAGGCATAGGCTATACTCACAATGTCGTGGAGACTTTTCTCCTCCATCGTTAAGAGAACACAAAAACTCGAATCAACAACTATTATGCTATAGCTAGCTCAAATAAATGAGGTCGTGGTGGGTCACTCACCTCAGATTTCTCGTATTCGAGATTCTCGTAGAGGAAGCCTGATTGTGAAGAGCACTTGGGAGCTCGATCTGTCGTCCTTGCCTCCACACGCTCCTCATAGCTCAATCCTCTCACTCACTCACTCACACAACAATATATGGGCACACTAGAGCTCAAGAATAAGAGGCAAGGATATAAGAGAGTAGAGAAGAGAACACTAGATAATGCATAAGAGAATGAGTGGTGAGAGTTACATTTCAGGTTTTGCAGGTGACCTCTAGGGTTTACACTCTTGGGTGGCCAAAGTTAAAAGTCAGGTCCTTGAGCTCATTTGGCTACTCTAACTAGTGTAAACACCTATTATAAAGCTAGCACCCTCACTCTAGGATCCTGTGGTGCACCTTTGTAGACAAGTGGTGATTGCACATACAAAATAATACATTACAAGTTTCTTTTAAGTGAAAACTAGCATTTTCGATGACATCGACCAAATTGGTTGAAAATTGTAGGATGGCCAACATTGGCTACGTAGAAGTATCTACTAATAGTACTTAATAGTGAATAATATGAGTTTCTAACATGAAATCCAATGCTAATGAGATACCTGCTAATCATGTCACTCCATGCACATGGTGCATGCTTGTTGAGCCCATAAAATGCTTTCTTCAATATATATACATATGTGGGAAAATTTGGGTGTACACATAACCCTATGGCTATTCAAAAAAACACCTCTTCTTATAACTCTCCATTTAAGAAAGCATCCTTGACATCCATTTAAATGTAATTCCCAACCTTTAGATGTAGCCAATGAAATCATAGATCTTACAGTATAGCCATCTTAGCCATTGGGCTTTTGTGTATATCCCTTGGCAACTAGCCTTGACTTATAACTTTCCACCACAGATCCATCCAACTTACATTTGACCTTATAAACCCATTGATAGCCAATCACATTCTTGCCACTTATTAGTGATGAGACTAAATCCCATGTATCATTATGTACCAATGCATCCATCTCTTCGTCCATAGCTTTGTCCTAGCTTCTTTGCCAAAAGTCTCATCAAAATAAGTAGGATCCACATGCTTCACCATAGATGTCATGTATGCATAATGCATAGCATATACTCTATATGTCAATCTCTACACTATATATCTCCTCGATATCTCACCCTTTGTGACCTCCTCAATGGCTATGGGTCACTACTAGATCCATGAACTCTAGCATCATGTGGTGGTTCATAATTATTATATCCCATAACTATCCTAATCATTGGAATTCTCAACTCATCATTAAGACTCTCTAAACTAGATGAGTCAAAATCTACATTCCCAATGCCAATGCCTTCAATCTCCTTCTTGTCTTTGCCGAATGCACTACTCTTAGTGCTCACATCATGTCTGAATCTCCCTGATCATAGATTCACATCATCACTACTAGATGTCTCACGTAGCCTAGACATACTAGCAGACTTCTCCTAAGGTAGGTGTGCATTCACATCGACAATTGCACTAGAGGATCAACATAAAACTACTTTCACCCCACCACATGGGGGACCTTTGTGTATAAGGTCAACATAATTTTAATAGCCAAAAACCTTGATAATTATCAATGTAGAGACCAATAAAATGTGCAATAATGCACAAATTTGGAGGCTATCTTTTTGGTACACTCTCATTTCCACCTATAAGCTTGATTTCACTGAGTGGGCATCAAGTATTTGCTCATTTAGGTGAGAAATGACTTTTTGGTGTTTGTCTCTAACATTGTCGCCCATTTTGTTTGTAAGCCATGCAGTGTGTCCTTTAGATCTTTAACCTGGATCTTATAGTTATCATGACCAGAGCAGCTAATTTCATAAGTATCCTTTGCTTGCACCACCAGATGCCCCTTGAGTTCTCTATCTTTCTCTTCTAACTGCTTCTCCATGGCTTTATGATCATCTTTGGCATTGGAAAGCTTTGTCTGTAGATCCAAGAGTTATGTTTTGGCTTTAGCCTCTACAGCTCCACCACCTCAGTTTTGTGCTTCTATGTGAGACCTTTTACTTGGATTTGTAGTTGCATTTGTTGGGTCATGATCTTTCTTCAATCGCCTCTTGCCTCTGATATTCCATCTCTATGGTCGAGAAGTTCTTGAACCTATTATGGGTGAGGTCGTTGGTTGGCTTATGTGATCTCCTTTTGCCTTTTCTCAGCCTCCTTTATCTATTTCTACCCCATCAGTTAGCATTGAGCCTTGTTGTTATGGCAATTAAAAAGCTTGCATATGGAAATTACACTCCATTTGGCCAGAAAGGATACTAAGGCTGGATATGTACGCCTTCATCTCATAATCTTATTTCTCTCCTTGCTTCAGGTATTCCTCCACCCTATTATACTTTGGCTTTAGGTAGTTGGAGAAGGCCCTTTTCTAGTTTCTGGACTGCCACCTGTGTTATGTCCATATCTTGTAGCTGTAGGATGAGTGGTTTGAAGCTTTCTTCTTTGCTCTATGTTGCTTTCTACTTCTAGCACCACTTGGCTAAAATATCCACATCTTCTCTAGAACTTACTTGCATGCTCTCTCATGCATGCCTCTTAGAACATGAGAGTTCGACAGAGGCCCAGGTTTGGACTTGGGTGATCAGATCTTCCAATTCAAATAGGTCCACCGAATCTCAAGGGGGGACAAAGGGAATTGGATGGTGTGGTAGAGGTTAGCTTTTCTCGTGGCTCTATGCTTCAATTAACAACTACAGGAGGCTCCTAGAGTGGCATGCTGGGTAAAGTGGCTTTTACGTACACTCTAGAGTGGCAAGTTCTTGTGGGATGGGAGAAGATGGTGGAGGAGGACTTGGGGATTCTTCGACAATACTCTCATGTTCTTCAGCATGAGTGGAAGTGGGTGGGTAAACAGAAAGGGATCATTTAGGGATCTTCTTTAGTCTTTTCTTTGTTACTTATTCCAGAGAGCTTAAGCCAAGTTACGTCACCAACTTCTTTATATTTGCTATGATTGTTGAACCCTCCAATAGTTCCATTCTTATTGTATCAGTTTCTAGGGTGGAAAACTTGGGTTCTTCGAGCTAACCTTTCGACAATGGAATCCCGATAGCATGGCATAAAATTTGTTTAAGGATATAGGGGTTCACCACCTTGTTTGCCATGCGTTGTGAGGTAGTGTGTGAAAGCCCTATGGAGCATGCTTGCCCAATCGTTTTGTTCACCCTTGTTGCCATGCTTTGTGAGGTAGTGTGTGAAACCCTTGTGGAGCATGCTTTCTCAATCGTCTTGTTCACCCTTGTGCAAGCAATAGACCTTGTGCATATCCACTCTGTTATTCCTATCGCGAGATGACGGGCTTCACTTGTGCAAGAAATACATGATCATGGAGGAAACCCTACACGCCTTCTCGAGCTTGGGATCTTTGAAGGTAGCGAACTTAGCTCCATTGTTGTTGACCTTCTTGGGTGGGCAGATGTTAGAGAAATCTAACTTCTTTGAGAGAAATATGTAGGCCATAGACCTTGTGCATATCCACTTTGTTATAGCTATCGATGAGCTTCACTTTATTATAGCTATCGATGAGCTTCACTTGCATGATCATGAAGGCAACCCTGCATGCCTTCTCTAGCTTGGGATCTTTGAGGGGGGGCTACAAACTTAGCTCCATTGTTGTTGACCTTCTTGGGTGGGCAGATGTTAGAGAAATCTAGCTTTTTTGAGAGAAAGATGTGGGCCTAGGTCCGACGAGTAGGCCATAGACCTTGTGCATATCCACTTTGTTATAGCTATCAAGACGAGCTTCACTTGCATGATCGTGAAGGCAACCCTACTACACGACTTCTCTAGCTTGGGATCTTTGAGGGCAGTGAACTTAGCTCCATTGTGGTTGACCTTCTTGCGTGGGTAAATGTCAGAGAAATCCATCTTCTTTGAGAGAAATATGTGGGCCTAGATCCGATAAGCAGGCATAGGGCATCCGTAATAAGTTTTTCTATATAAAAATAAGCCTCTTGGATCCATCCACACCTGTAACCATGTCCCTCTTAGTGGCTTGTTGGTAGGAGGCTAGAAACTCAACAGAGTTTTATGTTGACCTTGCATTATAGGCCTCTGCTAGGTTCTTTCCAAGCCTTATTTTCTCCAAATTCTCCTTGACCTCAATGTCATTCACCAACTAAATGCATCTAGGTGAATTATAATAAAAGTAAACTTTTTTGTTATCCACTATCTCATTGTGGTTGAGGATTGTGCCCTGGCACTAGTGCATGAGTGCTAGTCCATGAGTGGTTTAAGATGTCCAAGAGAGCTTGCTTTTTGGTGGACCTACTTGGATTTTCCCTTGGATCGCTTCTTAGGGGTCTCCTCCCATCGACATCGATGATGACAAAATGGGTGACCCTGGTTCCTTATACCATGGATCGAGTTGGTATCTTTTCACCATGATGCTAGTGAGGGTTATGGTCATGGGACTTGAATGTCATGCAGATATAGCAGGTCGACACAGGTGGAACTAAATTCAAAGAAAGGTAAAAAGTGAAAAATAGAAAGAACAATGCAAATAGAAGGGGCACTCATCTATTTACAGCCAAGGAGAATCATGACTACTAAAAGGACTTAATTCAAAGGACACATGGCACCATGTCCTTGGCATGGTAATTCATGCACTGTGATCACATGAATGATTGGCATCATTTCACTGGCATGGGAATGCATACAGTGTGATAACACCAATGATTGGAATGATCATGTGAACAGTAGCCGTGATCACGATCGTGAACAATGGTACACTCATATCAAGTGAGAGGACAAGATATCATAAGATCCCATCCTTACTAGTCACAATACATCCCTTAGGGTTCGAAAAAGATTAGTTTTGCCCATTCTTTATGGTGTGATTATGTAGGTGTGGGAATCACGGTCGTGATGATTCAACCAAAATCATAGTGGCAAGACTGTGAGGTTATGTCCATGTTAGGATCCATATACGATCATGATGCAATGTAGGAGTTATTATAGACTTTCACGATGACTTGAGAAAATGTTACGGGACATGATTCTACAAAATCATGGCAGAGAATCTCAAGCTTTTCAAAGGGGTGTTAGATTGTTAGCAAGTTAGTCCTCCGGGGCCTGTGCTTCAAGATTATCATGATTTTCTTGCCTAATGCTCCATGAATAGACCCCAGTATATCTAGATAAAGATCTTATTATATATAAGGGTTTGTTGATGTACCATCTACAATTCTTCTGTGGAACACAACTCTTGCTCCATCCATAGAATCTGTAGTAGGTTCTTGTGTGAACATGTCCTTTTTGGACATGTGTTCTTGTGTGTGTGTTGGTGACAACTTTACACTTAGTGTAGGGAATTTTGGAGTTCACCTATTTTACCCTAGTTTGGTTGGCACGTATTGTGATGTTTAGTTGGGAAGGTTGTTCTGGCTCTTGTTTAAGTTCTTATGGCTTCCGAGTCACATTTTCAGTAGGCACTAATTTCCATTACAATTCATACCTAGGCTCAACCTTGGGAACAGTCAGAATTAGTGAGCTTAGATTTTCATCTTGGTCCTCTTTTGAGTACCCATACCTGCTTTGTTAATCAACTTAGAAAGGTGGTGTTCTTGACTAGGACCCATTCCTACTTTTCGTTCCTTTTCTAACTTTTCCTAACTAGTTTGGTTGTTGTAGTTTGGCTAGGACCCATTCCTAATTAGTGTTCCTTTCAACTTTTCCTAACTGGTTTGATTGTGGTAGTTTGGCTGATTGGTGGTTGATGTGACAAGTTGTTTATAGAGATGGCTTTACTTCAGGGCTTTGTTGTTTGAGTACCTATACTTTTCTATTCCCTGCATAGTATCCCAATACCTTTAACAATCATTTGGGAACCCCCAATAGTGATGAACATGAGGCTTTTGGTTCCATAGACAAGATACTTAGAGAATTTTTGGTAACCGATCTAATTTGAATAGAGTATCATCTGGTAGTTCATCTCATCAATACTAGTGGTGGCAAGTTCTCCATTAGGTATTTTCAACATGTGGTATACTAATATATGTTGCAAACCTTTCCTTACTATGATAGTAGTAAAGCCAAAATCCATTAATAGCAAACAATAAAAAAAACGAGTAATTCACCCCATCATCCAAGGCCCTATTAACAAGATATAACAAAGCACATGATCTATAAAGAAAATAAACTTATTAGTCAATAAGTAGTGTCTGTATTTTTTCACTACATACTCTGTGGCTTGTCCTTCCCTCTCTTGGTTATAGTATAATTCATCTCAGCTTCATTAAGATGTTGACTCACAAAGAAGATTGGGTAATCTAATTTATGCTCTCTGGAGCTGTACCAAAACACACCTAATTATGAAGTATGATCCATTGATATACACATGGAATTTGAGATCCCAATTAGGTGGTGTCAAAATAGGTACACCAGCTAATCCCCTCTTCCATTCATCATAAGCCTGGTGACACTCCTCAGTCTATTCAAAGATCATAAAAAGCTTATACAATGGCATAGTAATATCAACATAAAACATGATGAAGCATCGGTAATAGCCCATGTGTCTCATAAACCATTATACTCCCTTGTAGTAGTTGATGGGTACGGTGGCAACTCTAGTATGAGTTTTACCTTAGTATCATCTATGGAAATCCCATTTTTGGACACTATATGTCCCAATATCACTCCATGATTTACCCAAAATTGGCATTTCAGAGGATTTTAGGATATATGATATAATCAAAACCATTTAAACACCCTTTTTCAGACAAGATAGATGTTCCAGCCATTGCAGATGCACAAATTTTATCGATGAACACTTCCGATCATTTTTGTAGGTAATCCTTGAAAGCGATACTCATTAATCCCTGGAATGTTATGGGAGCATTGGTCAGTCCAAAGGGAATGACCTTATACGCAAAGGTCCCCCATGTGGTGGTGAAAGTAGTTTTATGTTGATCCTCTGGTGCAATTGTCGATGTGAATGCACACCTACCTTTGGAGAAGTCTACTAGTATGTCTAGGGTACATGAGACATCTAGTAGTGATGATGTGAATCCATGGTCATGGAGATTCAGACCTGATGTGAGCACTAATAGTAGTGCATTAGACAAAGACAAGAAGAAGACTGAAGGCATTGGCATTGGGAATGTAGATTTTGACTCATCTAGTTTAGAGAGTCTTGATGATGAGTTGGGAATTCCAGTGATTAGGACAGCTATGGGATATAATAATTATGTACCGCCACGTGATGCTAGAGTTCATGGATCTAGTAGTGACCCATAGCCATTGAGGAGCTCACAAAGGGTGAGATATCGAGGAGATATCTAGTGTAGAGATTGACATATAGAGTATATGCTATGCATTATGCAAACATGACATCTATGGTGAAGAATGTGCAGCCTACTTACTTTGATGAGGCTTTTGGCAAAGAAGCTACTAGGACAAAGCTATGGATGAAGAGATGGATGCATTGGTACATAATGATACATGGGATTTAGTTTCATCACTAAGTGGCAAGAATGTGATTGGCTATAAATGGGTTCATAAGGTCAAATGTATGCCGGATGGATCTGTGGAAAGTTATAAGTCAAGGCTAGCTGCCAAGGAATATACACAAACTCATGGGCTTGATTTTGATGAGACATTTAGCCCAATGGCTAAGATGGCTATACTGTAAGATCTATGATTTCATTGGCTATATCTAAAGGTTGGGAATTACATTTAAATGGATGTCAAGGATGCTTTCTTGAATGGAGAGTTGTAAGAAGAGGTGTTTTCTTGAATAGCCATAGGGTTATGTGTACACTCAAATTTTCCCACACATGTATATAGATTGAAGAGAGCATTTTATGGGCTGAAGCACACACCACGTGCATGGAGTGACATGATTAGCAAGTATCTCATTAGCATTGGATTCACGTTTTCTTTGTTTGGTTCCAATATGTTCCTGAAGAATAAATTGTGTTCTCAATGTCTAACAAAATAGTATCTTACTAAACTATTACTCAATCAAAATTACATTAAAGAAAATTATATTTTTTATAATAATTCTTACCTTGCATGTTACACTCTATGCTTGCATCCTCTACTTTTTGCTTTCAATTCTGCAAGATTGCGAACTTTCTTCTTTATTTGTCTTTCACCTAATAGAGTTTCTTTGCTTCTTGATTGTCGAAGTTTCTCTTTTGTCTTTTGCAATTCTTCGGCCTCACTTGCAAAGTAGTTCCTTCAACTTTTAACACTCAGCAATCTTTTCACATTTGTCTATTGCTTCTTGTTGATATAAGTGTTTGTACACATCTGCAACAACTGTCGAGTGAACCCAAGCAGACCTTTGCAACCATCCCCTACAAATATTAAGTGTGATTTTGGATTGAAAAAAGAGAAAGTAGAGTTTGTAATTGGGCATTTGTGATAATTTGAGCCATCACACCATAGATCAATAGGTGAATGGATGGATGGATGCGATGAGAATAGGAGTGACAAGAATGTGAGGTGAATAGATGTGATAAGATGTAATGCGAATCAGATAGATGGGAAAGAATGGATGGATGGATGTGATGAGAATAGAAGTGATGAGAATGAGACGTAAATAGATGTGATGAGATGGGATGCGAATCAGATAGATGGGAATGAATGGATGGATGGATGTGATAAGAATAGATGGGAATGAATGGATTGATGGAATGAATGAATGGATGTGATAAGAATAGAAATGATGAGAATGAATGGATGGATGGGGTGCAATCCGCATGACCTCATGTTCTCTCTCTCCATAGCACCAATGCGTGGACTGTTTCTCCATTTTTAAACTAGAGCATAATCTGCTTCAGGATCTATATGAAGATGATAAAGCCTCTTTAGGTTTGAAAGTTCACCTCCTTCTTTTTTTTAAGTTGTCTGTTGGCTAATACAAACGAGACCTTTTATTGTACAAAACTAGGACTAATGGCGCAAAACTTATTTGTTTCCCTCCAAATTTTAAAAATTCAATGAATTTAATATTTGACATTAAATAAAAAATACCTTCAATATGGTGTGTATAATAGTTAGTGTTCATTTAGATGATGTGTAACGTAGTTAGACATTCTTGACATCAAATAAATAGGAAAATATAGAATTTCTTAGAGGGCCCCAAAATGAGTTCCGGTTTTCCCTAATGTCTTCCCTATGACACGTTAAAGGTAAGCTTTCTTCGTTTGGTTATCCTTGAGCTAGTGAGTGTAGTGGGTTTATGCTTTCCATTCTTATGCATGGAGTCTATATATAGTCCTATGCATAATCTTATACATAAGATTCTATGCGTAAACACTATGCATAATCTTATGCACACAAGACTCTTTACAAAGTCATATGCATAAGACTCTTTACAAAGTCGTATGCATAAGAGTCTTTTATATATTTTTAAATGCATAAGAGTCTTTTGTATATTCTTATGCATAAGATTCTATTGCATAGTCTTGTATATAACCCTTAACTCTATGCTCCGACTCTACGATCCTTTTCCTTTTTGTATCGTTGGCTTGACGATGACGCCTTCGTGGGTGCAAGACTCGCGGTAGCGGGCTGTCTCGAGGAACCAGGCGAGGCAGCCTGACATGCAAGAGGAGAGGACGGCCAGGTAGGTGCGCACGCACGGCTGTTGGAGGGCAGGGGCACAGCTGTTCCGAATGGCAACGATGAGAGAGACACAGCAAGCGTCCAGGCTTTCCGTCATTCGGGCGACACGATTGATGGCATCTTGGAATGTGGGGCAAGATGAGTCCTCGGTGCTGTACACGATGGAGGGTAGGTTGAAGTAATCGCCCACAGCGTTCTCAACGCGGCAGGAGATGAGGTCATTGCATAAGCAGATGTAGTCCATGGCAGTGTTGCGGAACTGCTGAATGAGGGGGTTTGGCATACGTGCGCTCGTCCAATTCGATGCCGGCCGCATACTCCACGAAGGCGAATGAAGGGAGAACGAAAGAGGCTTGGCGGCGGATGTCCATGTAGGCCTCCACGTCCGGCAGCCGATGTGCGCTGCGGAAGACCGTCTGCACCTTGACGGCATCAAAGTAGTCGGCCATGGTGGCAGTAAATCGGGCGCGGAGTCCAGCCGGCATGTCCTTGCACGCCTCCTCCCACACCTCGGCGAGTGCCTCCATCCCCCCTCTACTCTTTGTCGTGGCCTTGGATGCAGAAGGGGAGTAATCAAACTGATGGAGGCGGTCTTGGTGATCAGTGTAACCGTTGCGGAGGATCTCCATGACAAGGTCAGCGTGCTGCGCGCTGGCGGCGTAGTCGGAGCCGAGGGCATCGGGGTGGTCGTCATCATCGTCGGCGATGATGAGCCAAGATATAATCTTGGTGACGTGGATGAGGCGTGTCAGCATGCCGTTGGGTATGCTTCGGCAGAGCAGCAGGCAGTCGACGAGGAACTGGCGGGCGGCGGCGGATGGAGGCTGCGCCACACCTAGGATCCACCCCTCGCAGTGCTGCCTCACGACCTCGTATTCCGGATGCAACAGTGAGGGGAACGAGCAGCGCAGCGGGGGCACTCGGAAGCTGAGGTCTTCACCAGAAGGCAAGCGGAAGCTGCTAGGTGAGCTGCTGATGACAGACGCGGCAGCAGCAGCAGGGAACACAGCAGAATCGGACAGCTTGACCCCTGCAGCAGCTTCAGCCTCCATCTCTCTCTCACACACACACGCACGCACGCAGTACACACTCTCTTCTCGCTCACACGTACGTGTATCTCTCTCACGAGTACGCTCTCTCTCTCTCTTAAACAAGCATTCTCTCTCTCTCTCTCTCTCTCTCTCTCTCTCTCTCTCTTACAGATCTCTACTGTGTGGCCTTAATATGCTTCTTCTCTAGCAGATTCCACAAGGGCCATTGTCGTCCGTGAGGATAGATTTTTGATGCGCTGGGCCTTCCAAGTGACGGGTAACCTAAGTATGGGCCATTGTGGTCTTACTCCACCTGTAATATTGAGCTACCGAGTTTCTCACCAAGCAAAACTCCTTTAGGAGAGTGCAATGGCTAATGTTTCATTAGATTTGATAGAGTAATAGCTATCATGATGCTCATCAATGATTTACATTTATAGTAGGAAGGGTTTGTTAATTCATAAACATTTTCTCAAGTTGTTTAACATGTATAAAAATGTAGTATATATTCTCACATGGCAAGTACTATGCTTTTCTAGTAGTCTCTCTTTTTCGAAAATTTGGACACGTGTGCATGGGTCGAATCTTTATATGCACACGGATTGGGTCTCCTTGGAAAATGTAGTTTTTGTTCTTGCATGCCAATCATTGTGCTTTTTCAACAATATCTCTTTTTTGAAAATTATGATAGGTACTCATGTGTCGAGTCTTTATGTGCACATGGGTTGGACCTTCGAATATTCTCATGTTGTTTAATTCCCAACGCATGTATAAAAATGTAGTAGTATATATATCATGGGTTATAAATATTCTGAAAGCCTATGGTTAAAATCATGGGCCTCTTGACTATTCTAAAAGACTGTGTAAAATTATCGTCCTCTTAAATCTTGAATATAATCATATATAATGAATTTTAGAATATGGTTAATATCATATTTTAAATCTTGAATTGAATCATTTAAAAGCGATTAAACAAACAGAAATATTTTTTAAAGTGTTGAATTTTAAAAATTTCGTATGATAGATGGATCTGTTGGCTCGATGTTCTCATGAGTTTCGACTATAAACACGACCATATTCTGACCAATATTAAGGAAGTTATGGCTAATATAGGAAGCTTCTCATTTGCATCTATGCACTAGCACACACTAGAAGGGGATTTCTGAGCCCCTCTCTTTTTTTACCCCTAAGTAGGCATGGCTATGGCTATGGTGGGTATGAAGGCTATGCTACACCTACAAATATATACATGATAGAATGGTTCTTTTACTTGTCGGGAATCTACCCATTCAAGGCTTGTTTTTTTAAAACCTTTTAGAAAAAAAAGAGGGCTCACCAAGCCACCATCTGATTTTGCGCCAACTAGAATGAGGGCTCTATGCTCACAGAGCCCCCATTCTAGTTGGCCGCGTTATGGTATTGGTTTGAAGGTTTTGCTACCCACATACACGTAAATGACAAAGTATAGCTTAACTTGTTGGACAAATTTTAGAGAGAAAAAAAGGGGCATTAGGAAGTGAATGGGGTCTTCTTGGGCCCTTTAATTTGCCCAAGCCTAATCAAGGTGATTAAGGAATAGCCAAATGGGGGGTTGCCATGTGGACTGAAATGTTGGGTTTGTAAGAGAGTTGTAAGAGTGGTCAAAGGGTGCACTTTTTCCCCCAAAAAGGGGGGGAGGCAATTTTACAATTTTCGGACCTCCATAACTTCTACATACAAGCTCCGATTTGAGCGGAGATTATAGATCCGTGATCTACGCATCAAGAGCTTTCCATAGATATGTTACATGATATGGTTTTGTCCGCTAGATTTTAAATTCCATTTTCCCTCCAAAATTCAAATTCGAATAAAGTAGCCGTTTTGAAGCTTCTAATTAGAAAATGTTTCTTCTTAAGAGAAAAGGTTTGACTCCTTAAACTGCCAAATAAAAGGGCCCAAGAAGCCTTCCATTGAGGTCCTAATGGACTCACCGAGCCCCCTTCTAGTCTTCACATACAAGGACTCTGCAAGCCCCCTTTTGATGGCCATCATAGCATAGACTAGAAGAAGGCTCTATGAGCCTCCTTATTTTCTCCAAAAAAGGCCACCGTAGCCATGTGACGAACCCATATTCTAACTATATCTTAATCATATAACTTAATCTAAAAAATATTAAAACTCACTTAATCGTGCTATTTCTACATAGCAATACAATCAATGTATATTCGAATATAACTTCATCTAGTCTAGTATATCTCCTTGGGGTGGTTACGTGCTTTTTCAGAAGAAGAAAGATGGAACCTTAAGATTATGTATTGATTAAATAAGCTAATAATAAGTATCTAATCCCCAAGATAGATGAGTGTTTGGACCATCTTTATGGTGCTCAGATATTCACAACCATTAATCTAAATACTGGGTGCTATTAGAATAGAATTAAGGAGAAATCTAATAGTAGCCACTGATGTTGATATTCCAAAGACCGCCTTTAAGACACGGTATGGACATTATGAATTCATAGTAATGCCCTTGGCTCTTACAAATGCTCCTTTAACTTTTAATCAAATGGTGCAAGAAATCCTCAGGGGGTATTTAAAGACAACATTAGATCATTTGGGAGAAATCTTGTTTCCCACTTTAGGAAGATTTGGCCATATTTACAACTAGTAGTGTCCATTTTTTCATTGAAATATCAAGTACAAATTATACAATATCTTGCCTTGATCACTATTTTGAACTAGTAGTGTCCATGTTTTTATTGAAATATCAAGTACAAAGTAGATAATATTTTACCTCGATTACCATACCTGACAGCTTTTTATAGATACAATTTTGCAAAAACCAATATAAAACTAATTTGGCTACCCTTTTGCATGAGCTAGTAGCATGATGGGATGCTCGAGAATCGGCTAAATGGCCATATGTTTAAAGAAAATATTTAAAGCCACGCTAAGGCAAACAAATGATTGCTAGCATCTTCTTTGTGTGTATAAATGCCATAGAACTCAAATTTGAATCAAGTGTACATCATCTCACAAAACATATGGTGTTGAAATCATTAAAGCTTAACACTAGTAGAGATTTGATTGTAAAACCACATATTTCAAGCCTAAAAAGATAGATTGTCCCATGGTTCATGGTTAACTTGAGAAATCTTCTATGTTGAATATTTGGCAAAGTTTTGAGCACTTGGCAAAAATCTTCCCTTGTTTTTGCATAAGTTTAAAATTGGTTGTTGCAAATGATGTTAGATGTGGTGTTTAGAGACACCATTTATAAATTTTTAATACACACATTCTCTTAGGATGTAGATTTCAAAGTACTTGTATACACACAATTAAAAGATTTCTCATAGATGATGTGGTGTTCAAAAATACCTTATTAGCTATTCAAACACCCATTTTGTATGCACATAACAACTTATCTAAGGTAAACATGAACAATAAAATTGATGGGACTCATTGCATTGACAAGGAATAATTAAATTTTCAAGGAAAACTACAGTGATTAATGAAAGTCATAATCAACAAATAGCTCTTCTTCACACTTGGGCACCCAAAACTTAATGAAAGATAAACTAAAAGCTTACAAGATACATAGAATTGTGGCATTGCTAGCCATTCTCATAATTACAACATTTATAGTATCTTTCGTGACACTTATTGTGCTATCTCTCTTATGTAATGGAGAGATGCTAAGTTAACCCAAAATGGGGTTAACATCCCCCCTACTTGATGGAGACATGCTAAGTTAACCCATAATGGGGTTAACATCCCCCTATTTGATGGAGCTTTCATCCTTGGAATCTATTGCCATAGGGCATGCTACCCTAGATATTCTTTATAGTGGCTTTTCCTTATCTAGAGAACACAAAGGGTGCAACGAAGAAAGTATAATGACCTCCAAAAGTTGGTATTAATCATGTCTTCAAAGGTGGTGTGCATGTACGATGGTAGGGTAGTGCATGCACTGTCCATGATAGTAGTACATGATTATATCGTTAGAGGGCCATTTATTGAGGTCAAAGCACATGTCTTCCTAGTTGTAGTTGTGGACATAATCATCTTGAATGGCATGAAACTACCATCATGGAAGCACCATGGACCATGGATAAACCATGGTAAAATTCCTATCAGAAAATCAAGCTTCAAGTACACCCTCACAGATGATTATAATACATCATGAAGTTCTCCACCCAAAACATGTCTCTTGAACTAAGGAAACCACCCACAAACACACTCAACATTTAGATCATAGATTCAAGAAATTGTCATCATCATCTTCACTCTCTTCTTCCACATTGCAAGAAATAGCACACACAAGAGAGATAATTTGCTGTAAGAACCAAAAGAGAGGGAAAATACTTGTGTGAGATAAGGAAAAGAATTTGTAACTTCCTTCTTTCTAACCACCCATCATACGACTTCTCCAACTTCTTTTTGTATTATTCAAAAAGTTATATCATTATGTATGTTTTTAGGACCTTAGAAATAGGCCTTGATCCAAATGACAAAAGCTTCGGCCCTTCAAAAAAAAATTGGGAAACACACACATTGTCCATGGCTTTACAAAGTGCAGACCTACTTTATGCCATGTCAATTTACATAGATTTTTACAATAAAGCGCATGAAATAAAAAAAATGATAGCCAAAAAGCTTGATAATTATCGATGTAGACCAATAAAATGTGCCAAATAATGCACAAATTTGGAGGCTATAGCACCCTCCTGCCACCACACGGTACATTTCTGCCACAAAAATCAAGCTTTTGGGATAGTAAGTACACTTTCCCTCTCTTGAACTAAAAAAACCACCCACAAACACACTCTCTGCAATTAGATGATAGATTCAATAAATTGTCATCATCATCTTCACACACACGAGAGATAATTTGTTGCAAAAACCAAGAGAGAGGGAAAATACTCATGTGAGAGAGATAAGGCAACAAGATTTATAACTTCCTTCTCCCCAACCACCCATCATACGAGTCCTCTAACTTCTTTTTATATTATTCAAAAAAATTATCATTATATATCTTTTTAGGACCTTAGAAATAAGCCTTGATAAAAATGAGAAAAGTTTCAACCCTTTAAAATATTTTTTTTGGAAGCACACATATTGGCCATGGCTTTACATAGTGCGGACCACAGCTATATGCCATGTCAATTTACAATGATTTTTACAATAAATCTCATGAAATAAATAATTTTAATAGCCAAAAATCTTGATAATTCTCAATGTAGAGACCAATAAAATGTGCCAAATAATGCACAAATTTGAAGATATCTTTTTGGAGCACTCTCATTTCCACCTGTAAGCTTGATTTCACTGACAAGTATTGCTCATTTAGGTGAGAAATGACTTTTTGATGTTTGTCTCTAACATTGTCACCCATTTTGTTTGTAAGCCATGCAGTGTGTCCTTAAGATCTTTAACCTGGATCTCATAGTTATCATCACCATAGCACCTAATTTCATAAGCATCCTTTGCTTGCACCACCAGATGCCCAAGGAAAAATTTGTGCATTGATGGTAGCCTTGAGTTCTCTATCTGTCTCTTCTAACTGCTTCTCCATGGCTTTATGATCATCTTTAGCATTGGAAAGCTTTGTCTGTAGATCCAAGAATTATGTTTTGGCTTTAGCCTGTAGCTCCACCACCTCAGTTTTGTGCTTCTATGTGAGGCCTTCTACTTGGATTTGCAGTTGCATTTGTTGGGTCATGATCTTTCTTCAATCGCCTCTTGCCTCTGATATTCCATCTCTATGGTCGAGAAGTTCTTGAGCCTATTATGGGTGAGGTCGTTGGTTGGCTCATGTGATCTCCTTTTGCCTTTTCTCAGCCTTCTTTATCTATTTCTACCCCATCAGTTATGCATTGAGCCTTGTCCTTGGCTGGCTTATGTGATCTCCTTTTGCCTTTTCTCAGCCTCCTTTATCTATTTCTACCCCATCAGTTATGCATTGAGCCTTGTTGTTATGGCAATTAAAAAGCTTGCATATGGAAATTACACTCCATTTGGCCAGAAAGGATACTAAGGTTGGATATGTATGCCTTCATCTCATAATCTTCTTGCTCTCCTTGCTTTAGGTATTCCTCCACCCTATTATACTTCGGCTTCGGGTAGTGGAGAAGGCCCTTTTCTAGTTCCTGGACTACCACCTATGTTATGTCCATATCTTGTAGCTTTACGATGAGTGGTTTGAAGCCTTCTTCTTCGCTCTATGCTGCTTTCTACTTCGAGCACCACTTGGCTAAAATATCCACATCTTCTCTAGAACTTACTTCAATGCTCTCTCATGCATGCCTCTTAGAAGATGAGGGTTCAACAGAGGCTCGAGTTTGGACTTGGGTGATCACATCTTCCAATTCAAATGGGTCCACCGAATCTCAAGGGGGGACAAAGGGAATTGGACGGTTTGGTAGAGGTTACCTTTTCTAGTGGCTCTATGCTTCAATTAATAACTATAGGAGGCTCCTAGAGTGGCATGCTGGGTGAAGTGGCTTCTATGTACACTCTAGAGTGGCAAGTTCTTGTGGGATGGGAGAAGATGGTGGAGGAGGAGTTGGGGATTCTTCGACAATACTCTCATGTTCTTCAGCATGAGTGGAAGTGGGTAAACAGAAAGAGGTCATTTAGGGATCTTCTTTAGTCTTTTCTTTGTTATTTATTCTAGAGAGCTTAAGCCAAGTTGCGTCACCAACTTCTTTATATTTGCTATGATTGTTGAACCCTCCGATAGTTCCATTCTTATTGTATCATGTTCTAGGGTGGAAAACTTGGGTTCTTCGAGCTAACCTTCCGACAATGGAATCCCGATAGCTTGGCATAAAATTTGCTTAAGGATATAGGGATTCACCACCTTGTTTGCCATGCATTGTGAGGTAGTGTGTGAAAGCCCTATGGACCATGCTTGCCCAATCATTTTGTTCACCCTTTTTGCCATGCTTTGTGAGGTAGTGTGTGAAACCCTTGTGGAGCATGCTTTCTCAATCATCTTGTTCACCCTTGTGCAAGCAATAGACCTTGTGCATATCCACTCAGTTATTCCTATCGCCACGCGAGATGACGGGCTTCACTTGTGCAAGAAATAGATGAGCTTCACTTACATGATCATGGAGGAAACCCTACATGCCTTCTCAAGCTTGGGATCTTTGAGGGCGCAGCGAACTTAGCTCCATTGTTGTTGACCTTCTTGGGTGGGTAGATGTTAGAGAAATCTAACTTCTTTTAGAGAAATATGTGGGCCTAGGTATGACGAGTAGGCCATAGACCTTGTGCATATCCACTTTGTTATAGCTATCAATGAGCTTCACTTGCATTGATCATGAAGGCAACCCTGCACGCCTTCTCTAGCTTGGGATCTTTGAGTGCTGCGAACTTAGCTCCATTGTTGTTGACCTTCTTGGGTGGGCAGATGTTAGAGAAATCTAGCTTTTTTGAGAGAAAGATGTGGGCGTAGGTCCGACGAGTAGGCCATAGACCTTGTGCATATCCACTTGTTATAGCTAATCGAGCTTCACTTGCATGATCGTGAAGGCAACCCTACTACATGCCTTCTTTAGCTTGGGATCTTCGGAGGGCAATGAACTTAGCTCCATTGTGATTGACCTTCTTGGGTGGGTAAATGTCAGAGAAATCCATCTTCTTTGAGAGAAATATGTGTGCCTAGATCCGATGAGCAGGCATAGGGTAGGTTTTCTATATAAAAATAGGCCTCTTGGATCCATCCACACCTGTAACCATGTCCCTCTTAGTGTCTTTTGGTAGGAGGCTAGAAACTCAACAGAGTTTTATGTTGACCTTGCATTATAGGCCTCTGCTAGGTTCTTTCCAAGCCTTATTTTCTCCAGATTCTCCTTGACCTCGATGTCATTCATCAACTACATGCATCTAGGTGAATTATACTAAAAGTAAACTTTTTTGTTATCCACTATCTCGTTGTGGTTGAGGATTGTGCCCGAGCACTAGTACATGAGTGCTGGTCCATAAGATGTCGAAGAGAGCTTGCTTTTTGGTGGACCTACTTGGCTTTTCCCTTGGATCGCTTCTTAGGGGTCTCCTCCCATCGACATCGATGATGAGGAAATGGGTGTCCCTGGTTCCTTATACCATGGATCGAGTTGGTATCTTTTCACAATGATGCTAGTGAGGGTTGTGGTCATGGGACTCAAATGTCATGCAGATATAGCAGGTCGACACAGGTGGAACCAAATTCAAAGAAAGGTAAAAAGTTAAAAATAGAAAGAACAATGCAAATAGAAGGGGCACTCATCTATTTACAGGCAAGGAGAATCATGACTACTAAGGACTTAATTCAAAGGACACATGGCACCATGTCCTTGGCATGGTACTTCATGCACTGTGATCACACCAATGATTGGCATCATTTCACTGGCATGGGAATGCATACAGTGTGATAACACCAATGATTGGCATGATCATGTCAACAGTAGCCTGTGATCACGATCGTGATCAATGGTACACTCACGTCAAGTGAGAGGACAAGATATCATGTGATCCCAGTCACAATACATCAGTTAGGGTTCGAAAAAGATTAGTTTTGCCCATTCTTTATGGTGTGATTATATAGGTGTGGGAATCACCATCGTGATTCAACCAAAATCATACTGGCAAGACTGTGAGGTTATGGCCATGTTAGGATCCATATATGATCATGATGTAATGTAGGAGTGATTATAAACTTTCAGGATGACTTGAGAAAATGTTACGGGACATAATTCTACAAAATCACGGCGGGCGGAGAATCTCAAGCTTTTCAAAGGGGTGTTAGATTGTTAGCAAGTTAGTCCTCCGAGGCCTATGCTTGAAGATTATCAACTTAGAAAGGTGGTATTTTTGACTAGGACCCATTCCTACTTCTCGTTCCTTTTCCAACTTTTCCTAAAATTGGTTTGGTTGTGGTAGTTTGGGTGATTTGTGGTTGATGGCTAGGACCCATTCCTAATTAGTGTTCCTTCTCCAACTTTTCCTAACTTGTTTGATTGTGGTAGTTTGGGTGATTGGTGGTTGATGTGACAAGTTGTTTAAAGAGATGGCTTTACTTCATGGCTTTGTTGTTCGAGTACCTATACTTTTCTATTACCTTCATAGTATCCCAATACCTTTAACAATCATTTGGGAACCCCCAATAGTGATGAACATGAGGCTTTTGGTTCCATAGACAAGATACTTAGAGAATTTTTGGTAACCAGTCTAATTTGAATAGAGTATCATCTTGTAGTTCGTCATCAATACTAGTGGTGGCAAGTTCTCCATTAGGTATTTTCAACATGTGGTATACTACTATATGTTGCGAACCTTTCCTTGCTATGATAGTAAAGCCAAACTCCATTAATAACAAACAATAAAAAACATGAGTAATTCACCCCATCATCCAAGGCCCTGTTAACAAGATATAACAAAGCACATGATCTATAAAGAAAATACTTATTAGCCAATACTCTGTGGCTTGTCCTTCCCTCTCTTGGTTATAGTATAATTCATCTCAGCTTCATTAAGATGTCGACTCAAAAAGAAGATTGGGTAATCTAATTTATGCTCTCTGGGGATGTACCAAAACACACCTAATTATGAAGTATGATCCATTGATATACACATGGAATATGAGATCCCAATTAGGTGGTGTCAAAATAGGTATACCAGCAGCAGCTAATCCCCTCTTCCATTCATCATAAGACTGGTGACACTCTTCAGTCTATTCAAAGATCATAAAAAGCTTATACAATGGCGTAGTAATATCAACATAGAACACGATGAAGCATCGGTAATAGCCCATGTGTCTCGTAAACCGTTATACTCCCTTGTAGTTGAGGGGTGCGGTGGCAGCTCTAGTATGAGTTTTACCTTAGTATCATCTATGGAAATCCCATTTTTGGACACTATATGTCCCAATATCACTCCATGATTTACCCAAAATTGGCATTTCAGAGGATTTTAGGATATATGATATAATTGAGACCATTTAAACACCCTTTTTCAAACAAGATAGATGTTCCAACCATTGCAGATGCACAGAAAGGTCATCGATGAACACTTTCGATCACTTTTTAAGTCACATGGGAATCTTTGTTTTTTACATAATCAATTATCATGTTCTAACCAGCAAGATCATCTCTAGTCATGAAAGCTATGTATTAACTATGCTTATGCGTTAGTCCATCCGGTCTATATAGATAAGATAGTCAATCTTGATAGCGTTTTCAAAGGTAAATCCTGACAACAACTGGTCTCTTTAGGAGAGTAATATCTTCCAATGAATTTGGAATTAGAGAAAAGTCAAAACTACAAGGTTTTAGGACTTCTAATATATATAGATAAAATAGTCAATCTTGATAGCAATTTCTAAGGTAAAGCCCGACAACTAGTCTCTTTAGGAGAGTAATATATTCCAATGAATTCGAAATTAGAGATAAGCAAAAACTACAAAGTTTTAGGACTTCTAATGCTGTATAAAATATATCTCGTTGATGGTTCTCTAAAAATGAGTTCTAAAGTTTCTTTGAGAGCATTCAAAATGGCCAAAATTGTGTTTTCATCATAGAACTATCAGAAACAGCCAAGTGTCCCAATTTACACTCGAATAACTCAAAAATAAAATGGATTTGGCTTTCTAGAGTCTCATACACTCTTGTAGAGTTTCTTGTCCTCTAAAACTTTTGTGTTTACCTTAAGATCTGATTCTAAACACACGAAAAGATATACACTTTGTAAAATAGCCCCTCATAAAGGTTATACCTAAATTTTAGTCTCATAAACTAGTCAAAACTTTACTAGATGAAATTTTACCATATCTTCTACATCTTGAAAGAGTTACTCAAGTTATTCTAGAACAAACAATTGTTCAGCTAATTCATTACCCTCAAGCTTCTTGGTTATAGCCACTCTTAAGCTTGGAATCATGAACTTTCAAGGCATGACTACCTCAAGTCCATACACCATCCTAAACATTGTGCAATCAATTACATCTTTATATGATGTGCAATAGGCCCATAAACCATCCTAAAGGTTGTGCAACCAATAACAACTTTATATGATGTGCAATAGGCCCACAAAGCTGCTATGAGCTTAAACTCTCACTCATTGAGTTGAGCCTTAACAATCTTGAGCCTTAACAATCTTTGTTAGTGCTAGTGAGATGTTTAATAATGTCATTGATGAAATGTTTACCTTAATCACTCACTAGCTCAAATGGACAAAGCATGTTTAATAATGTCATTGATGAAATGTTTACCTTAAGCACTCACTAGCTCAAATGGACAAAGCATGTTATGATATTCTCATAAATAAACTTAGTAGTTGCCATGCTTCAGCCTCTTGGTTTGGCCCATTTGGTAACAAAATTTGTGAGGCAACAATGATGAAGCGTTCTTGTATGCCATGGGCAGCAGGACTAATGGGAGCAATGAAATCTAAGCCCAATTTTTTAAAAGGTTGTCCACTTTGACAGATGCAATGACATTATGTCCTTCCTTTGTGGCTTGGTACAACATTGGCACTCATCAGACCCTTTTACAAATAAATCATATTCCTTGAAAAGTGTAGGCCACTAATACCCCGAGTGGAGTATTTTCCTGGCTATGATTTCTATCACACCCCCTGGTGTGCTTGTTCCATGATCATGAGGTATTCCTCCTCCCGTAGGTAGCGTCTAAGAATTTCATCCTTACCTTTTCTATAACAACTTCCACAAATAAGTTGGTAAGGCTCACTCTCTTTTAGTGACTTCCTTGCTAAATCTTTCCTCATTTTCTTTCCTTCTAGAAAACCATCAACTAAGAAGTTAACAATTTTCTTGTTCCACTATGGAATAGCCTTTGGCCTTGAATAAAACAGCATTCGGTAACTCGTCCATCAACTCGGATAGGTGTTTCATCATTAGGTATGCAGGATAGATGATCTACCATGACATGTTTCTTGCCCAACCTCACAACTACTATAAAATCAAACTCAAAAAGAATTAATAACTACCTTGTGATCCTTCCCATGGAGCATGGTTCGTTCACTAGATATAAGGCTTGACGAACTATATAGAAAATGAATTTGTTCGCAAGAAGGTAATGCCAAAATTTCTTTATAGGATAAACCATTGCTAACCCTTCACGCTCAGTGGTCGTGTAATTGATTTCAGCCTTGTCTAGTTGCCAACTTGCAAAACTAATAGGATAGTCCAATTTGTGTTCTGCTAGCTGTGCTGGGACACATCCAATTGCAAAATTGGAGGCATCAATGTGCACATGCAAGATGACATCCCAACTAGGTGCTGGCAATATTGGAGCACTTGCCAAGGCTTACTTCAACATGTCAAAGCTTTTTGACACTCCTCAGTCCATACAAATACAATCAATAGTAGCTTGTACAAATGACAAGCTATCTCTACATAGGAAGAAATAAATTGATAGCATGACCCATGAATCTCTGGACTCCCTCATAGTTTGTTAGTGGGGGTAATTCCAAGATGACCTTGATTTTTCTCTCACCAATGGAAATCCCATTTTTGGACACTATATACTTAAAATTGGCATTTGTAAGGGTTTAAGGATATGCGATGAAATTGACACCTTTTAAACACCCTTTTTAGGCACACTAGGTGCTCTTTCCAAGATGAATAAATGCAAAAATCATCCAAGAAAACTTCAAGAAACTTTCTTAAGAAGTCCTTATAAAAGTAGTATTCATAAGTCTTTGAAATGTGGCTCATGTGTTGGTTAGCATCACTTTGTAAGCATACACACCATGCTCAGTGTAAATGTTGTTTTAGCTTGGTCCTTAGGTGTAATCTAAATTTTATTATAACCTAAGTATCCATTCACAAAGCTATAAGCCTCCTTACCCACAATGCATTCAAGCATATGTTCTGAATATAGCAAAGGGTAGTGATCCCCGTGGCAACATTCACTTTCTTGAGATCAACACACACTCTGAGTGAGACCCATTATAAGTGTTCAATCTCATAGATAAACCCATTGAGGTGCATTATCACTTTATGAGTGTTTGGGAAATATCTGGACAAGCGAAGCAAAGGGGACAAAACTGACAACCCCTCCAGATATCCAACAAGGAATAATGCTACCCTCTCCCAATACCTCAATGGAGAAGACACTAGTAAATACGAACGTGTGCTATGAACTTTTCTGACAAATGACAGAATATCGGGAGAATACTACGATAACAATGGAAGCAAAATGTAGTGTGAAATACGCTTTGTTTATTGGATTTGGTGTGCAAGTGTTTGATTTACAAGACAAATTTATGAAGCTCTTTATGATGAGAAGAAATAAAGAGCGAGGAAATCTTATCTAGCTACTCCTTCTTGATGTTGATCTTGATGAAACCTTTGTGTGCTTTCCGATGATGTCTCCACGATGAACAATTCCCTCACGACCCTCAAGGGGGTTGAATTTTACAATGCTTTGAAATTTTAAAATACAAACAATTACGAGGGTTTTCTAACATGTGGCTATATGAATGTGTGAATGTGAAATTAGGATTTTGCTTTCCATCGAAAATTCGCTTTTGATTCTTTGTTGCCAATGTCTTCTCTTTCTTTTCCGTTCTTCTTTTCTTCTCTTCACATAAAAAGAAATGAATGTGGTTATGCTTTTAAATATTTTTCTTTTTTAACCCCTTTTTTTAACTCTTTTTCCCTAATCAAATGAGAATGGAAACATTCTTTTTTTTTAATGATACTTTTTTCTCTTTTAAAGGAAAGCTTTTAATTAAAAAAAACGAATGATATGGGGATTTTTTTTCTTGCGATCGTGCCATTTTTCAGCGATCCAGGCGTTATGGATTGCTTTCTTCCTTCCTTTTTGTGTCAGGGAGCGCGTGGGACTCTGTCGCCTCCTCTGCACCGAACTAAAACGATGATTGGCAAGGGTTGCTTCTTTTTTTTGTGCGCACAGCGCCAAGGGCCTAGTTCTTTTCCACAGCCTGTCTGCTCACAGCGCAGGTAGGCTGGCGACTACAACGACTGACAACGTTAAATTTATTTCTCTTCTGCTCGGCAGCACAGAGACCAGCGACCGCAACAGTAAGCAAGGGTTGGCTTTGTTTTATTTCTTAAGCTCACAGCACTAAGGGCCGGCGAAGATAATGATGGCATCTCTTCTCCTTTCAACAGATGCACGCGAGTGGTGGCTGGGAACAACGTTTCGAATCGATGCACTGCACGACATTTTGTATCATGCTGCATTAAGGTTTAAAGCTTTAGAGATTAAAGTGGGTTAAATGCATTAAGGTTTATTGCCTCTTTAAAAATGAAAATGGGCCAAGCAAAGTTTATAATATTTTAAAGTGGGCCAAGCCCCTTCAACCCACACATCCTTGATTATGGTGCCTCGACGAAGGTTTCTTCTTGTAAAAAAAATGTTGTGTGCATGAAACACAGGTGAGGGTACAAGGTGAAGGATAGGGCGGAAAAAAAATGCAACAGTGGCGTCCTGCGGGGAAAGCTAGCTGGCTAGTGTGAACCCAGAATTTTCGGTTAGACTAGTGCCTTATCCATTGGGCTACAGGATCATGAGCAAATGGCTGGGATCTATAGTGAGAAAGGTAACATCTGACAAGTGAATCAATCGACGGGTCATGGATAGAATAAGAGAAGCAAAAGTGAAAGGATGGGATGACTTGAAAACCCTTAGCAAACTACCCAACTCCTCAACTCCCAAACACTTAAGGTCTTGCACTATTTCCCAAGGATCAATGTCAAAGGAAGGGGTATCCACCAAGGCACGATCAAAATTTTGGGTAAAGGAACCAGAAAGGGCCATCAAAGCTAAGGAATCTACAACACGATTTTCATGACGAGGTAAAAAAGTCAAGGTAGAAGAGGTGAAATGTGTGAAGAGGTCACGGGCTAAAAGGCTATAGTAGTGCATCAAAGGGTGGAGGGTGCGGGCTTGGCCATGAAACTGGTGTACCACGAGTTGTGAATATCCATAGATATGAACATGAGATGCTCCCAAAAGAAGTAGTGCTCTCAAACCAATCAAAAGTGCCTGATATTCAGCAATGTTGTTGCTCAAATGATCTCCCAAAAGAATAGCATTCCCTTCAGGTGGATATATGACAATGCCGCAACTACCAAGTTTGTCCTTGCCCCTACATGCTCCATCAAAGTATAGACTCCAAAAAGACGTGGAAGATTCAACAGCATCTGCAACTCATAACGGAAAAGTCAATGCCATCACATCCAATAGGGCTTAATTTTATCAAAATTGGTTTTGGTAGAGAACCATGTCCCGTCCATTTTTGCAAGCTAGACTTTATTGCGAGGAAAAACCTCAATAATGCGATAAGGACCCGACCATAAATGGCTCAACTTCCCAGGGAAAAGCTCATGACATGCATCATAGAGAAGAACCAATTACCCTTTCTCAAAAGAATAGGTTTTAGCTTTCTTATCACGTTGCTTGGTTTGACGTTTCTTAGCAACCTCTTGATGTAGATAGGCTCTCAATCTCCACTCATCTAGATGCTCCAAAGTGCCCAATCTCTCTTGCAAACTCTCCTCTAAAGGTAGTGTGTGCTCATGCAAAAACCTCAAACTTGACAACTCATGCTCAATAGGTAACACACATTCTTGTCCATAAACTAAAGAGAAAGGAGTGAACCCCGTGGCTTCCTTGAAAGTAGTGTTATAAGCCTAAACAGCTGCTGGCAACTTCTCATCCCAATCTCTTTTATGAGTGTCCACAGTGTTTCTAAGGATAGTGACTAAAGTTTTGTTTGTGCTCTCAACTTGCCCATTAGTAGAAGGTTTGTAGGGGGTGGTTTTATCATGACGGATATTGAAATAAGCAGTGAGTTCCTCAATGACATCGTTAAGAAAATGGGTCCCCCTATCAGAAACTAACTCAGCAGGTGCCCCAAAACGACAAATGATATGCTCAGTCAAAAATGTAGCAGTAGTGTGTGCATCATCTTTCCTCGCAGCTCTAGCCTCACTCCACTTGGTTAAGTAATCCGTAGCAACAATGATATAAGATTTCCCATGCCGAGAAGTAGGTGTAATAGGGCCCACATAGTCAATCCCCCACTTCTCGAAAGGAAGGGCAGCTAGAATAGGATTATTAGGGTGCAAACGATTCTCAAGGCGGGTGGCTCTCTGGCAAACATCACATCTTTTACACCACTCAAATGAATCTTTAAAAACAGATGGCCACCAATACCCAGCCCTCAAAATTTTCAATGCAGTGAGTTTCCCAGCGAAATGACCTCCACATGCACTATCATGACACTCTTTCAAAATGTGTGGAATTTCCTCTCGTGCAACACATCGGCGATAAATGCCCTCAAACCCCTTGTGGTACAAAGACCCATCGATGATAGTGAATTTCTGAGCATGCGTAACTAATCTCTTCTTCGCGGCTTTGCTCATGTCAGAAGGAAACTCAAGTGTGGACAAATAATGAGCAATTTGGTCATACCACTCACGTGCATACTCAATGCAAAACAACTCAGGTGCAGGTGCAATAGGTTCATCTTTGCATGGGATTACATCAGCTAAGCAATCCACTAACTTTTGCAATGCAGGAGGTTTAGATTTAAGCTCATAGTCAAAGGCCTGCAACTCAACAATCCAGTGTATAATACGCTCAGGGGGCTCTAATTTATTCAATAAAAGGCGCAATGAATCTTTAGAGACATAGATGATGGTGTGTTGGGTAGCCATATATGTGCGAAACTTCCTAGCACTCTCAGCAATAGCTAGACAAGCTCTCTCAACCCATGTGTAGCACGTTTCAGCATCTTTAAGCTTGCGGCTATAATATGCAATGGGGTGCATCTTTTTATCATAAAGTTGTGCAATGCAAGCGGATATTACCAAATGAGAACAAGAAGAAAATAAATGAAAAGGCTTGGATGCATCAGGTGGTTTGAGAATAGGGGCAGTAGTGAATGCACTTTTAAGAGAAGAGAAAGAATTTTGTTGAGGTTCCCCCCAAATGAACTTGTGCTCAACTCGCAAAAGTGTATTTAGCGGTAAAATAAGTTGTGCCATATCTTTAATGAAGCGGCTATAGTGTTTAGCGGCTCCAAGAAAACCCCGTACTTGACGCACGGTAGTGGGTGGCAAAAATGCAAGAATAGCCTCAACTTTTTGGGGATCCATAGAAATGCCATGCTTGCTAATGAGGTGACCCAACAAAATGCCATAAGTGACCCCAAACACACTTTTTTGCATTCAAAGCTATTGATTTTTCACGGCACTTGTGAAAGACATACCTAAGGGCTGCAACAAGTTTATCATGCGTGGTCCCAATCCCCAAATCATCCATGAAGATCTTTAAGAAATCCGTCAAATCATCACCAAAGGATTCATGCTTATAGCGCTAATATGAAGCACCTGCATTACAAAGCCCAAACGGCATGACATGATATGCATATGTGCCAAATATAGTGGTGAAAGTGGTTTTGAGCTTATCCTCATCAGCGATAGCCATTTGATTGTACCCAGAAAAGCAATCTAAGAAAGCATATATCTCCCTCCCCGCCAAAGAGTCTAGGATTTGGTCAATAAAAGGCAAAGGGTAGTAGTCCTTAATGGTAGCTTTGTTAAGCTACTTATAATCAATGCATATGCGAAGCTGTTGATTCTTTTTAGGGACTACAACAATAGGAGACACCCATTGAGTGTTATCGACAGGAAAAATCAAACCAGCTTCTAAAAGCTTTTTAATTTTCGTGTAAACCCCCTGTCTATAATGCTCAGGCAATCTGCACTGACGTTGGCGTACAGGTGTAGTGTCGGGTTTGAGAGGAATGCGGTGCACAACAAGCTCGGGTGGAAAACCTCTCAACTTGGTGTAATCCCATGCAAAGATGTCCTGATACTCCCGACATAAAGCAATAATCTCCTCTCTCAACGGTGGATCTAAAGAAGTTCCCAAAAGCACAACTTTCTGATCCCCTTTATAGGAACTCTCACAGTATCCTCCTCTCTGGCCAAAGGTGGAGTCTCCTCATCATCATCAAGGGTAATCTCAACAGAATCAGGGTAAATGCAATAAGAGCTCGGTGTACATGAAGAAGTAGAACTTCGGTCATCGTCCCCATCACTCTCAACATCAGTAGTAACCCCAGGGCTCACAACAGAAGAAGGGTATGCCGGAAGAACCACTCGGGAAGATCCCCTACCAAGAAGCAACCGCCCTCTAGGAATGTCAATAACACAATCAGTCTTCCATATCCAAGGTCACCCTAAAAGAAGCTGGTACTAGCCAGGTCTTGGACTAAGCTGCAAAACATAACAATCAATCTCCACCATACGCCCAGCGACAGTGACTGGCAAGCCCTGGATGAAACCCTCAGCTCTCACTGGTCGATGATCACCCATACGCAAACTACTAGTAGGAACTCCATTGAAAGATTATCCCAGCTTGCAAAAGGTAGAATAACTCAAAACATTCACGCCTGATCCTCCATCAACAATAGCGTGTGGAATCACTAGTTGGTGGATCATGCACTCCACTCGAGGAGGACACTCACGCTCAGCAAGAAGGGAATCCACTTTCTGAACAACAGGAAGATTAGGACCCACCCCCTGGGAAGAACTCAAAGCTCTGCAGTACCTCCTCAAAAGGGCTTGGCTAGAAGGAGAAGTGAGAAGGTATTGTGGAAGGGACATGGTGAGCTCTACTCGATTAAGAGCAGAAACAAGGTCAAAAGAAAGAATGGGGAAAAACAACTTACTTGGAGTAGGGCGTGGACGAGTGTGGCGAGGTCGAGGTAAAGAGTCAGCAACAACAGGAACGGCGACATGGGTGGGTGAGTGGGTAGCAACAACAGCTTCGGGATCTCTCTCATCAACAATCTTTTCTTTCCCCTTTCGTGTGATGGCTCGCACAGGTGATGAATCTAACTCAATCATATTAATCGAAGGATTCTCAGTAGTGGTAGGTGGTGCACTAGACGAAGCAACTGCTGGAGAACTAGGAGACCCACTCTGAAGAAGTGTCCAACTAGGGCCCGGGGATTTCTCGGCACCAATACGATGGTTAATGGGGCCGGGGGGTGGCAAAGAGGTGCTGGGGTTAGGCTCAAGGCGACATGCAGACAATAAGTTTTGTTGGCGCTTTAAAAAATTCACATCAAGAGTCACTGCCTTCACATTTTCATTAAGTTGGTTCATGTAATTTGTCATCATGTTTTTCAAATCTCCAATACTAGACGCGGTGCTTTCATACCCATCCCCTCCCTTGTGATTTGGTGGAGTTGGAGTGGTAGAAGTAGAATCAGGGTAAGTCACATACGGTCATGGAGCATGAGGGGCAAGAACGTGATTTTGTGGAGAGGTTAGGGAAGCCACTACGCTAGAAGAAGGTGGGGGTGCTAAAGGCAAAAGAGGTGGTGAGGTCACTTGAAGGTGAGGTGGTATAGTAGGTGGGAATTGAAATGGTTGAGTTGGTTGAAGTTGAGGCACATATGATGAGGTTGACCCAGGTTGTTGTGGGGAGGGCAAAACTGGAGTATGTGGTGCTAGCCATGGATAATACAAGGGAGATGGAGTCGTGGCCTG
Organism: Cibotium barometz; assembly: GCF_041138505.1. Lineage (NCBI taxonomy): Eukaryota > Viridiplantae > Streptophyta > Polypodiopsida > Cyatheales > Cibotiaceae > Cibotium > Cibotium barometz. The sequence goes on along the minus strand of NC_141080.1, from coordinate 48,481,739 downwards.
TTGTGGCTCATAAACACACCGATAAGAACTCTCCACATTAATAGCAAAAGTGATGGCCGTATTCAAGTCATTTGGAGCTTGAGCTCTAACCAAAATTTGGATGCTAGGGTGTATGCCTCGTAGAAACGAGTCCATGATGGTGAGTGGGTCAATGTTAAAAACAGGAGTGTAATGATCAATAAAGTTTCTAAACCTCGTGGCCGCTTGTTCCACGGTCTCATGCGGGTGATTTTGCTTGAATGAGCGTAATTGCTCAAAAAATGCAAAGAAGTTTGGAGGTTTGCGAAATTCAGCCAAGAATTTTTGCTCAAAATTGGCAAAGCTTGGGATGGAGTTTGGTTGTTGTTTGGCAAACCAATTTGAGGCCTCTCCCTTGAGTGTAGTGCTAAAGTAATTCATCACATGCCCTTCCTCGACGATGTGTGAGGTCAAACAAGCAATTTTAAAATTGTTTAAATGAGCGGTGGGATCCTCCAACAGCGTCCCATAGAATGTGGGGAATGGGATGAGGGGTGCATCAGAAAGGGACAAATTTGGTGGTAAAACCAAAGGTGATTGAATGGCGAATGGAGGAGGAAGTGGTGGCTGAGCCATAATTGGGATTGGTTGCAAAATTACTATTCTAGGTGAACTCCCCCCGATAATGGTGAAGGAGGTGAACTGTGTTGCTTGGCTTTCTCCCTTTTATGGTATCTCTTAGCTCGGTCACTCTCCCTCAAGCTTTCTTGCCAATCTTTGGCACTTTGCATAAGTCCCCTTTCTAAGTAGGTTCATGTCGTGCAACCAAGACTAAGTCAAGGTCCCACCGGGCGTGCCACTGTTTGGGAAATATCTGGACAAGCGAAGCAAAGGGGACAAAACTGACAACCCCTCCAGATATCCAACAAGGAATAATGCTACCCTCTCCCAATACCTCAATGGAGAAGACACTAGTAAATACGAACGTGTGCTATGAACTTTTCTGACAAATGACAGAATATCGGGAGAATACTACGATAACAATGGAAGCAAAATGTAGTGTGAAATACGCTTTGTTTATTGGATTTGGTGTGCAAGTGTTTGATTTACAAGACAAATTTATGAAGCTCTTTATGATGAGAAGAAATAAAGAGCGAGGAAATCTTATCTAGCTACTCCTTCTTGATGTTGATCTTGATGAAACCTTTGTGTGCTTTCCGATGATGTCTCCACGATGAACAATTCCCTCACGACCCTCAAGGGGGTTGAATTTTACAATGCTTTGAAATTTTAAAATACAAACAATTACGAGGGTTTTCTAACATGTGGCTATATGAATGTGTGAATGTGAAATTAGGATTTTGCTTTCCATCGAAAATTCGCTTTTGATTCTTTGTTGCCAATGTCTTCTCTTTCTTTTCCGTTCTTCTTTTCTTCTCTTCACATAAAAAGAAATGAATGTGATTATGCTTTTAAATATTTTTCTTTTTTAACCCCTTTTTTTAACTCTTTTTCCCTAATCAAATGAGAATGGAAACATTCTTTTTTTTTAATGATACTTTTTTCTCTTTTAAAGGAAAACTTTTAATTTAAAAAAATGAATGATATGGGGATTTTTTTTCTTGCGATCGTGCCATTTTTCAGCGATCCAGGCGTTATGGATCGCTTTCTTCCTTCCTTTTTGTGTCAGGGAGCTCGTGGGACTCTGTCGCCTCCTCTGCACCGGACTAAAACGATGATTGGCAAGGGTTGCTTCTTTTTTTTGTGCGCACAGCGCCAAGGGCCTAGTTCTTTTCCACAGCCTCTCTGCTCATAGCGCAGGTAGGCTGGCAACTACAACGACTGACAACGTTAAATTTATTTCTCTTCTGCTCGGCAACACAGAGGCCGGCGACCGCAACACAGTAAGCAAGGGCTGGCTTTGTTTTATTTCTTAAGCTCACAGCACTAAGGGCCGGCAAAGATAATGATGGCATCTCTTCTCCTTTCAACAGACGCACGCGGGTGGTGGCTGGGAACAACGTTTCGAATCGATGCGCTGCACGGCATTTCGTATCATGCTGCATTAAGGTTTAAAGCTTTAGAGATTAAAGTGGGTTAAACCCATTAAGGTTTATTGCCTCTTTAAAAATGAAAATGGGCCAAGCAAAGTTTATAATATTTTAAAGTGGGCCAAGCCCCTTCAACCCACACATCCTTGATTACGGTGCCTCGACGAAGGTTTCTTCTTGCAAAACAAATGTTGTGTGCGTGAAACACAGGTGAGGGTACGAGGTGAAGGATAGGGCGGAAAAAGAATGCAACAATGAGGGAGAAGGTTCCAAGGGATATAGATCCGGTATATGTTAGCACAGAGGATTAGGTGGCTGACATTTTCATGGAGGCATTGGGCACTAGGCATAGAGAATCTCCATAGGTTTAGGAGCTTACTTGGAGTACAATGTGTGGAGTTGAGCTCGAGGGGGAGTGTTGAGATATCGAGCTCACATAGTGTTTCGAACATTGATGACCCACCTAGGTAATAGCTTCCACACTTATGCCACTGATATGGTTGGTGAGATTATGGTTAATATACTGCTAGTGGAGGATGGCAAGCTATGTGATAGCCACTTTGGAGCACTATAGTTATGGCATAGTTATAGTGCCAACTCATATAGTCAGGTTGACTCTATGGCATGACCATTATATATTATAGTAGGAGAGTACTTTCCCTTATAGTTTATACTATTTATCTCTTTTATGTTAATGGTTGTAGAGAAGAGAAGAAGATAGAAGAAAATTCAGCCATCCATCTCTCTCGTGTCTTGCTCTCTGGTAGTGTGTATGTGTGTTTGCTTGTAAAGAACCCAAGATCTCCCTCCCCCTATAGTCTCTTTACACACTATGGATTGACCTTGTATGTTTTAGTAGGAGAGTACTTTCCCTTATAGTATATGCCCTTATCTTTATGATATACTATATTGATAGAAGAAAATTTTCTTTCCCTAGTTACTTGACATAGTAGAGTTGGTCGACTAGGTTCCACTAGGTTTCTTGATGGGAATACCCAATTGTGAATGTAATCTTTAAGGTGTCAAAATCAGCCTTATTTTCTAGTTTGAGTGATCAGAACCACTATCCCGCCTTCCCTTCCATGGTGAGGTTGAAGATAATCACCTTTACCAGGTCATCAAGGCAACCACATGTATCACACATTTGATCAAACACTTCCAAGTGTGCAATGGGATCTCCTGTCACATTGAACTTTTACATGTTGCAATTTGCATCAGTTTGATCACATTTTGTTTTCTAGGTTTTGGCACCACCGTTGGATGGTGGTGGAGTTGTTATGAGTCCTATTGCTACCCCCTCCCTATTTGTGTTGCTATCCTCAAAATATCTTTCATGGTTAGTGTAGTTGGTGGTGTAGGTGTAGGTTGAGGTAATGATTACAAGGGATAGTATGGGTATTGCTTGTAGGTCAATGTGACAATCTGGCATATAGGATATTTCACTTTCCCTCTTGAGGTACATTGGGATACTATAGATAGAAGCTATGTAAGGTTGGAGCATACTATGGGGTGTGGAAGTGTCCCAATGCCTGACCTATTTTGGATCCTCTTGGTCCTTGATGTAAGGTTCCTATTATAGTGTAACTAGCTTGGGTTGTCTCTTTGACCATAGTAGCCTGGGTTGTTACTACAGGCCTCCGTGTGGCAAAACTAATTTGGAAGTGTCCCAATGCCTGACCTATTTTGGATCCTCTTGGTCCTTGATGTAAGGTTCCTATTATAGTGTAACTAGCTTGGGTTGTCTCTTTGACCATAGTAGCCTGGGTTGTTACTACAGGCCTCCGTGTGGCAAAACTAATATGAAATCCCCTACACTACTTGTACCAAAGTATAATGCTACAAATCCCAAAGATGTGGTAGGCCTCCAGGTAGCGGTTCCAAACAATCCAAGGTTTGAATTTTAAGAGCTAGCTGAGCCAAAGGCTGCCAATGTAATTGCTATCATCACAGCCCCACTAGTTGTGGTTCTAGGAAGGAGGAATAATCCCTTTCCTATATGGTTGGCCCTTGGATCTCCTAAAGTAGGCTGGTTAGGTTCTATACAAAAAACAAATGGCTCCATGGTTGGTCTTTCTAGCTGGCAGTCTCTTACTTGTTAGGTGGTTTGGTGATTCTCTAAATACCACTTGTTAGTTGGACCTCCCGTGATAATGTCTACAAAACTCCTTTGAGTGTTTGTATAGGAGTTAGGTACTTTGCCTTCTTGGTCCAACGAGGCCCTATAGGGATAGGTAGGATCCCAATAATAGGCCTCACTCAAGTAGTGTCTTTGTTATCTTGTCACACCACTTAGGGTTGCTTGGCTCCTATGAAGTCCCACAGACTATGAAGCGTGCAATGATTCCTCTTGATATGGTTCTCTCCATTCTGCATCATTTGAGGCACTCTCTTGTAGTGGGGAATTGAGTTTGAAAATTCTTCCTGATCTGATTAGCTTAGAGAACACCTAGCTTCTTAGATAATATGTCACACGAGGTGGCCCTGGAGATTATGGATTCTGCTAGACTTGTGACCATGTGTTCACAAGATGAGTGCATGTGCTCCCACTTGGGTATGTTCATGGTGAGGTCCTTATTTGACGTGTGAACGTGTGTTCACAAGTCAGGGAACATGCATGGCGATGTGCAAACATGCATGGCCAGATGGGATAGGAACCTGCGTGGCCAAGTTTGTGTTTAACTTGTGAAAACATGTTTATAAGTTAAGAAACATGCATGGATTTCTTTTTCTATGAGTATGTACATATGTCATTCTATTGTCAGCTCTACCAAGTGCAATGGTGGGATTTTGGGCCTCCAAAATTTATCTGTTTTATCATTATGGCCATTTATGAAAGGAATAGTTCTAGAATTCATGATCACCACAACCCAAGTCAAGCAAAGGATAAGAAATAGTTTACAAACCACTTATGAACAAGCCTTGAAAGAGGTAGGCTAAAAAAATTTAAGAGTCTAAACAGCGCCCCAAATCTAAAGAAGTTAAAAAACTTTAAGAGTCTAAACAATGTAGCCCAAATTTGAAGTGTTTCATCGCTAAGGGAGGCCTCGCTACAAGAGAGCTGAGCTCACAAGAATCAATATTGTTGCTCAGGTTCTCACCACCTCAATACCAAAGTAAAAGCTTTAAGATTAACTAGACAGAAGCCAAGGAGATCCAAAGACAGAGATCTCTACTAAGAGTATCTAAGGACCACCAGGATCTCCTAATTATGGCAATGGCTTAGCCTTTTTCTTTTTATTAGTTTCCTGGTGACACAAGATCCTATCCCCCATGAGAACCAAGGCATCGGCCTCAAGGTACCACCATGAGTAACCAAGAGTCCTATATGGCGATAGTTATCCCATGAGAACCAAGGTATTGGCACCACCATGAGTAACCAAGAGTCTTACCACGTTCCTATATGGCGATAGTTATCTTCTTGGTCTCTATTTTCCCTTTTTTTCCCCCTCTTTTAGTATTTTTATTTTTTAAACCTACAGCTCACCTAAAGTTCACTAAAGATTGAGTGGAAGTACTTGGCATACTCCATGGGCATATTGTAAGGTTAGTCATGGTCAAATAGGGACATCACAAAGGAATAATATGGCCTTAGAGTTCCTCTAAGTGATGACAAGTAGAAAGTAGGTCCTTCTAGTCATAAAGTCATTGAGTTAGTTCCATGAATGCATGTTTGTGAAGTAGTTCATTCTAGTCATTGAGTTAGTTTTATGAATGCAAGTACACTTGAGCAAGTAGGAAATTCAGACCATATCGAGGATATTTGTTCGTCTCGCTCTGCTGCATGTGTTTCCAAGTCATAGAATCTGGATTTGGTTCCTGGACTACAACTTGATAATCTATAAAACAATTCCATCTAGAAGCTCATCGTCAAATAACCATAGTTGAATAAGTAAGCTTTGATTTGACATCACTTGGTTGATCTTTTCCCTCATTTAGGCTTCCTAAAACATAACCTTCTTGTGGAAGAGTAGGAAATGGTCAAAGTGTATCCTGGCTATGGAAGGGCATAGGTATTATAGGTAAGTTGGTCAAGCATCTCACTCCCTGAAAAGCATTGATAAACTCACCTACTACTACTGCTACCTAGAATGGACATGGTATTGGTGAAGGCATCTCATAAAGTGGTGAACGCTCTTCCCTTCCTTGCTCGATTGCTTCCAATTGGGATGTTTGTACTTGGTTAGGTCCACAAATCACATAAAGAACACTTAGCTCATCATGACTTTGCAACGTTACTCCTACCAATGGATTAGAGTAAAGTAGTCCTATAGCATTGGAAATATTTCCTACATTGCTAACAAAGATGGGACACAGCAAAGAGCATATATGATTTACATGCATGGCATGGAGGAGTGGGATGGAATTGCAAGAAAAACAAATCAATGAAATTTTTTACACTATAAGCTGCTTCTAAAAATGCATAAAAGTAATGAAAGTAGGTCTAGAAAGATGGTATGCTAGACACTCCCTGATAATACTATTCTTAACAGTTTGGATTTAGAATAGGTGCACTACTGTCACACCAAGGGAAATCCATTGTTTCAGACTTGTAGGTTACGTAAAGAAGTAATGAGAACCTCATTGTACATCCCTCTTCTTGTTTCCCATCATCCCCACCATAGACTTCTTGAAGGATGATGTATGCCTTTTGAAGACAATTTTTCCAATTTTCTTGATGATGAGGTAGGTGCAATGAAGAACACTTTGGCACCATAAGAATGTTGACATTAAGGCATAAGGGTGGAAAGGGACTCTCTAAGACCAAATCGGGCTTATTGGTTCTTCCTCTATAAGAGATGTGGGAAGTGTTATTTTGGGTCAGACATCAAGCATCTCCAGCGTAGTAGATATTTTATGTGAGAGGCTTGTTAATGTAAGGGTGATCTTGATGAAGGAACTACATATGAAGCTTCTCTTATTGAAGTAGAAGTAACTAAAGTAGAAGCATGCTCGGCTTCCCCCTTCCTGAGGTAGAGTCCAATAATTGAAGGTTTTTGGGAATCCAATTTTTTTGAGGGAGGGATGGCGAAGATTCCATCATGACCTACTTTCCCTTGTTTACTTTTGAACTATTAGAGTTGGTAGCTATTGGCAAGGCTTGTACATTGGCATCGCTTGGAATGACTAGATTGTGCTCTGAAACCCAAATCCAGTTGTTACTATGGTGGAAGCCTTGAGCTTGAAGAAGACATGTGGGAATCCATCTTGAAGTAATTTTAAATTTGGCTTGATTGTAGCAACAATTTTGCGTAGGTTTTTGGGCTTTTAATAATAGAGGTAAAACAAGTTGAGTACTTTAGGAAACCATTTGAATGTAGGTTCGGGTCTTCCTTGCTTGGATCTTCTTCACAAAATATGTGGATGGAGAGTTGTCAATGGATGTTGGTGAGAAGGACGTAACCTTGTGTTGAGTTGATGGGGCGACTTCATCGTTGCGGCACTCAAGTGCTAGGTGCTATAGTAATTGGGTGTGGAGGTAGGGATTTTTTCCATGAAAATTCTCCCTGTGGCCCAACCAATTCTACATTGAGTTGTGTTCATCTATGTCCATCCAATAATTACATGTTCTTTCAAGGTTCCGGGAGGCACAACCAAAAAATTACCAAGTAAGTGACCGTTATCACCGTATATGATAGTTTTAAGCGAGCCAAGCACTTTGGTGTTTTTGGTGCTAATACCTTCTACTCTCAAGTTTTTTTTTCAAGTTAAGATTTACCCAACTGATTCCATACAACAAAAGAGAGTAAATTATGAATAGTACCTGTGTCAAGCAGTGCATTATAGTAGAAAACCTTACCATAAGGTCTAGGTAATTCAATTAGTGTCTTGAGAGGTGGAATATGATCCTCCTTGTCATCTACTACCTCTCTAATGTATGCTTGTGAAATTTCCATAGGATTTGATTGAAATGCCCCTAGTTCCTGAAGTGGATCATGAAATTGAGCTCATACCAAGAGCACAACTTACTACAAAGAGGGCACATACCATGTATATTCTTGAAGCCATTGAGCTTCAGGAACAATTGAGGTAGCTCTTCGACTATAACTTCATCTAGTCTAGTATATCTCCTTGGGGTGGCTATGTGATTTTTCAAAAGAAGAAAGATGGAACCTTCAGGTTATGTATTGATTAAATCAGCTAATAATAAGTATCTAATCCCCAAGATAGACGAGTGTTTGGACCATCTTTATGGTGCTCAAATATTCACAAAGATTTATCTAAAATCTGGGTACTATTAGATTAGAATTAAGGAGAAAGCTAATAGTAGCCACACTGATGTTGATATTCCAAAGACCGCCTTTAATACACGGTATGGACATTATGAATTCATAGTAATGCCCTTGGCTCTTACAAATGCTCCTTTAACTTTTAATCAAATGGTGCAAGAAATCTTTAGGGGGTATTTAACTTTTAATCAAATGGTGCAAGAAATCTTCAGGGGGTATTTAAAGGTAACATTAGATCATTTGGGAAAAATCTTGTTTCCCACTTTGGGAAGATTTGGCCGTATTTACAACTAGTAGTGTCCATTTTTTTCATTAAAATATCAAGTACAAATTATATAATATTTTACCTCAATCACTATTTCGAACTAGTAGTGTCCATTTTTTTATCGAAATATCAAGTACAAAGTATATAATATTTTACCTCAATCACCATACAAAACTTTTTATAGATACAATTTTGGAAAAACCAATATAAAATTAATTTGGCTACCCTTTGGCATGATCTAGTAGCATGATGGATGCTCAAGAATTGGTTAAAAGGCCATATGTTTTAAGAAAATATTTAAAGCCACGATAAGGCAAACAAATGATTATAAAGCTACATACTTCAAGCCTATGAAGGATAGATTGTCCCATGGTTCATGATTAACTTGAGAAATCTTCTATGTTGAATATTTGGCAAAGTTTTGAGCACTTGGGAAAAATCTTCCCTTGTTTTTGCATGAGTTTGAAATTGGTTGCAAATGATGTTAGATGTGTTGTTTAGAAACACCATTTGAAAATTTTCAATACCCACATTCTCTTAGGATGTAGATTTCAAAGTACTCGTACACACAATTAAAAATAATTCTCATAGATGATGTGGTGTTCAAAATACCTTATTAGCTATTCAAACACCCATTTTGTATTAACAAATTATCTAAGGTAAACATGAACAATAAAATTGATGGGACTCATTGCATTGACAAGGAATAATTAAATTTTCAAGTAGAATTATAGTGATTAATCGAAGTCATAATCAACAAATAGCTCTTCTCCTACATATATATTTTCAATTGTTTCTATAATGTCATGTATGTCCATAATCAAATATGCTTACATTAGTCTTTGATTTTAACCATCTTGGTAATTCAAGTGCAAGAACAAAATAGACATTTTCTTTCACATTTGAGGTCTTATAGTAGCTATTGATGTATCCTACAACATTACCATATATACACCTTATCTTGAGTACATGTGACCCCTAGATCTTCAAGCATTGAGTAACTTCTTATCCTTAGACAAATTGAACACATTTGTAACCAATGTGAGAATGTGTATTTATGTCCTCTATAATGTAGGATACTAGTTCCCTTCCTTACACTTGTCTACAAGAACAACCCTAGATCATCTCCTAATATAGTTGAAGCCTGTACCATGTAACTCACATTATTAATCTAGAATATTTATCCAACTTGGATAGGAAAATTTGGTACTTAAAGAGGATCATCCCTTATTAACACATATCTACTTAAGTACGTCTTAAAAGCTCCCAAAAATTTTGAGCCAAAAATTGTGCATTCGGTTAGTTTTGGAATACACAAGTGAAGCTTAAGTTGGTCCCTTGCAAACCTCTTATACCTTAGATGATTTATTCACCATATGAGATGCTAGGCTTTACACCTTTATTCTAGTAGTAGGGATAGTAGGTCTTAGTTGCATGTGGTGTGATCCATTTAATAGTGTATCCTAGATTTGTAGCATAATCTTTAATCTCATATATAGGTGGAACTCTCTTTAAAATCAACATATATAGGTGGAACTCTCTTTAAAATCAACATCATGGCACTAAGTGTTATAATTAAAGTGTGGACCTTATTTGATGTAGGGCTTACACCTTGTATCTCTTTGCTAGTAGCGTACTTCACTTTTTTTGGTTGGCCAAGAATTTTATCACTACTCAAATTGTATGTAATACTTGACCATTCTTTATTCTTCTCCTCCCATTCACTAACCCCACTGATTCAACCTCTTTGTACCATGGGTGTCCATCAACCACTAACTCTTGTGCATATCAGTCAATTGCTATGACAATGCGTGCATCATAAAGCATAAGAAAAATTCTATAAGTATATTAGTAACTCATCTTTAAGAACATTATCATTTGCATTAATGTTAAATATGGGTGAAAAGATATCATTTAATGCAGGGTTAACATATTCCTTGTAAGGAGAGTCATCGATGAGGATTGTCTACCTTGGATCGCATCTAAATGCAACTGAAGCTTTAGTTAAGGGTTTCCTCCACAACTAACTTATCTGGTCAATAAATCCTTTTTTTGTGATAGATGTAGATGCCTCCTAGCCCCAAACCGTGAAGAAAGGGAACTCTCTTCTTGTATAGTTTTCCAATGTTGCCACTATAGGCATTACAATATGCTTTATTGCAGTTGACCAAATACCAGATCAAATACTTATGCACCAAGGGCTCTAATAAATCAATGCATCTTGGATGAAGTACAACCCACATGTTGCTACATTTTAAGTTCGCATGCCTATTTAACTTGTTAAAGCAACACTACATAGTAATAATACATTTAAATCTATTATGATTGTCAACTTTGGCTTGTCCATGACTACCAACTCTGGCTTGTCTACATAGTTACTTTCTATTGTCTCAAATACCATTCTTGTTATTCCTTCCACTACCAACATTGGATTGGCATGAACACTACTTGTTCTTGTCTCCATTGTCAACCCCTCACTTGCTTTTTTCTGTCAACATTAAGAACAATAACAATGTGTTATATAGCTAGATGTAAGGTGAAACATGCTACAAAATCAATGATTTAGTTTTATCATGAAAACACTTTGATGTATGTTTCTAAGTCCATAAGGATTGTTAATGACAAGTCTTAATGAACATTTAGTATTGTGTCTAAATCCATGTAGCTGAGCAGATAACTTCATGAAGATCTTTCCATGTAGCCAAAATTTTGGAGACCTAGCTATGTGACCAAATCTCCAACGTACATAGCTTTGAGATCTAGGATTGCTCAATGAGATTGAGAAGATTTGTCTTTACTTTTAAATCTTCTAAGCATAAGGAAATGAGCACAATCCATATGTCCAAATCACAAGGCATTGAAAAGGCTTTGGCAAGGGGGTGACCATAGAGCCTAAGCATAAAAACACTTTGATATATGTTTCTAATTCCACAACAAGGATTGTTAAGGACAAGGCTTAATGAACATTTAATATTGCTTCTAAATCCATGTAGCTGAGCAGATGACTTCATGAAGATCTTTCCATGCGGGCAAAGATTTTGGAGACCTAGCTATGTGTCCAAATGTCCAACGTACAAGGCTTTGAGATCTAGGATTTCTCAAATGAGATTGAAAGTAAAGCCAAATCTTCTCAATGAGATTGAGAAGATTTGGCTTTACTTTCAAATCTTCTAAGAACAATCCATATCTCCAAATCACAAGTCATTGAAAAGGCTTTGGCAAGGGGGTGACTGTAGAGCCAGAGTATAGAGATTTAGAAGATTTCATTGTGAAGGGTTTACCATGGTGACCAAATCTCCTATTTACAAGGGATTGATCCCAATCCAAAGGTATTTGGCTTAACCATAAGCAATGAATTGAGAAGAATTAACATGTAATCAAATCTATGATTCACTATTACATTCTACACTATCCTCTCCCAAAGAAATGTACAATGCTTCCCTTCACATGCTAGTATCTAAGCTCGTATCTCTGAAAACTCCAAGCTATGCTAGTGGTAGCTATCTCTAATACTTTGCCTCCTCCTCAAGCTATCACCATGAGGTTGCCTCTCTTCTCATAAGGACACTCACTCCTCTCTACTCGCACACTCATGGGCATAAGTATAAGAGGAACATATACCAAGAATAACGCTCTCTCTCTCTCTCTCTCTCTCTCTCTCTCTCTCTCTCTCTCTCACCATAGACATAAGAGAGCAGGGAGATAAGCGTAGACTGAATTTGCATAAAGGGGGATTCTGTCTTGCATTTTAAGCATGTTGTTATTTATACAATTGGCCCTTGTTCACAATTGGGCACCCAAAACTTAATGAAAGATAAACTAAAAGGTTACAAGATACATAGAATTGTGGCATGGCTAGCCATTCTCATAATTACAACATTTATAGTGGCGTTTCATGACACTTATTGTGCTATCTCTCTTATGTAATGGAGAGATGCTAAGTTAACCCAGAATGGGGTTAACATCCCCCCTATTTGATGGAGATTTCATCCTTGGAATCTATTGCCAACAGGGCATGCTGCCCTAGATATTCTTTATAGTGGCTTTTCCTTATCTAGAGAACACAAAGGGTGTAGCAAAGAAAATATATTGACCTCCAAAATATCTAGAGAACACAAAGGGTGCATGCTGCCCTAGATATTCTTTATAGTGGATTTTCCTTATCTAGAGAACACAAATGGTGCAACAAAGAAAATATATTGACCTCCAAAATTTGGTATTAATAATGTCTTCAAAGGTGGTGTGCATGTACGATGGCACATCCGCTGTCGATGATAGTAGTACATGATTCTATTGTTAGAGGGCCATGTATCGAGGTCAAAGCACGTGTCTTCCTAGTTGTAGTTGTGGACATAATCATCTTGAATGGCATGAAACCACCATCATGGGAGCACCATGGACCATGGATAAACCATGGTGAAACTCCTATCAAAAATTCAAGCTTAAAGTACACCCTCACATATGATTATAATACATCATGAAGTTCTCCACCCAAAACATGTCTCTTGAACCAAGAAAACCACCCACAAACACACTCAACAATTAGATGATAGGTTCAAGAAATTGTCATCATCATCTTCACTCTCACTATTACTCTCTTCTTCCATATTGCAAGAAAGAGCACACACACGAGAGACAATTTCCTAAAAGAACCAAAAGAGAGAAAAAACTTGTGTGAGAGAGATAAAGGAAAAGAAGTTGTAACTTCCTTCTCCCTAACTACCCATCATACGACTTCTCAAACTTCTTTTTGTATTATTTAAAAAAAATTATCATTATGTATGTTTTTAGGACCTTAGAAATAAGTCTTGATCCAAATGACAAAAGCTTCGACCCTTCAAAAAAAATTTGGAAAACACACACATTGTCCATGGCTTTACAAAATGCGGACCTACTGTATGCCATGTCAATTTACATAGATTTTTACAATAAAGCTCATGAAATAAATAATTTTAATAGCCAAAAAGCTTGATAATTATCGATGTAGACCAATAAAATGTGCCGAATAATACACAAATCTAGAGGCTATAGCACCCTACCACACGGTACATTTCTCCCATAAAAATTGGTCTTTTGGCATAGTATGTACACTTTCCCTCTCTTGAAATAAGATAAACAACCCACAAACACACTCTCTGCAATTAGATGATAGATTCAATAAATTGTCATCATCATCTTCACTCTCACTATCACTCTCTTGTTCTATATTGCAAGAAAGCACACACACAAGAGAGACAATTTGCTGCAAGGACCAAGAGAGAGGGAAAAGACTCGTGTGAGAGAGATAAAGGAATAGGATTTATAACTTCCTTCTCCCCAACCACCCATCATACGAGTCCTCTAACTTCTTTTTATATTATTCAAAAAAATTTATCATTATATATGTTTTTAGGACCTTAGAAATAAGCCTTGATCAACATGAGAAAATTTTCAACCCTTTGAAATATTTTTTGGAAGCACACATATTGGCAATGGCTTAACAAAGTGTGGACCAGCTATATGCCATGTCAATTTACAATGATTTTTACAATAAATCTCATGAAATAAATAATTTTAATAGCCAAAAATCTTGATAATTATCAATGTAGAGACCAATAAAATGTACTAAAGAATGCACAAATTTTGAGGGTATCTTTTTGGAGCACTCTGACATTTCCACCTGTAAGCTTGATTTCACTGAGTATTTTCTCATTTAGGTGAGAAATGACTTTTTGGTGTTTGTCTGTAACATTGTCACCCGCTTTGTTTGTAAGCCATGCAGTGTGTCCTTAAGATCTTTGACCTGGATCTCATAGTTATCATCACCAGAGCATCTAATTTCATAAATATCATTTGCTTGCACTAGTGCCCCTCCAAAGCCACAATTTGTGCTTTGATGGTACCTTGAGTTCTCTGTCTTTCTCTTGTAACTGCTTCTCCATGGCTTTATGATCATCTTTGGCATTGGAAAGCTTTGTCTGTAGATCCAAAAATTATGTTTGGGCTTTAGCCCCCTGCAGCTCCACCACCTCAGTTTTGTGCTTCTATATTGTGAGGCCTTCTACTTGGATTTGTAGTTGCATTTGTTGGGTCACGATCTTTCTTCAATCGCCTCTTGCCTCTGAGATTCTAGCTCTATGGTCAAGAAGTTCTTGAACCTATTGTGGGTGAGGTCATTGGTTGGCTTCTGTGATCTCCTTTTGCCTTTTCTCAGCCTCCTTTATCTATTTCTACCCCATCAATTACCCACCATTGAGCCTTGTTGTTATGGAAATTAAAAATCTTGCATATGGAAATTACACTCCATTTGGGCAGAAAGGATACTAAGGTTGGATATGTACGCCTTCATCTCATAATCTTCTTGCTCTCCTTGCTTCTGGTATCCTCCACCCTATTATACTTCGGCTTCAGGCAGTGGAGAAGGACCTTTTCTACTTCTTGGACTACCACCTGCTTGATTGTTATACCGATATCTTGTAGCTATAGTATGAGTGGTTTGAATCTTTCTTCTTCACTCTATGTTGCTTTCTACTTCTAGCGCCACTTGGATAAAATGTCCACATCTTCTCTAGAACTTACTTGAATGCTCTCTATGTTGCTTTCTACTTCTAGCGCCACTTGGATAAAATGTCCACATCTTCTCTAGAACTTACTTGAATGCTCTCTCATGCATGCCTCTTAGAAGATGAGGGTTCGACAGAGGCTCCGGTTTGGACTTGGGTGATCAGATCTTCCAATTCAAATGGGTCCACCAAATCTCAAGGGGGGACAAAGGGAATTGGATGGTGTGGTAGAGGTTAGCTTTTCTGGTGGCTCTATGCTTCAGTTAATAACTACAAGAGGCTCCTAGAGTGGCATGCTAGGTAAAGTGGCTTCTACGTGCACTCTAGAGTGGCAAGTTCTTGTGGGATTGGAGAAGATGGTGGAGGAGGACTTGGGGCTTCTTCAACAATACTCTCATGTTCTTCAGCATGAGTGGAAGCGGGCGGGTAAACAAAAAGGGGTTGTTTAGGGATCGTGTTTAGTCTTTTCTTTGTTGCTTATTCCAGAGAGCTTAAGACAAGTTGTGCCACCAACTTCTTTATATTTGCTATGATTTTTGAACCCTCCGATAGTACCATTCTTATTGTATCATGTTCTAGGGTGGCAAACTCAATGGGTTTTTAGGGCCAACCTTCCGACAATGAAATCCCAACAGCATGGCATAAAATTTGTCTTAGGATATAGGGGTTCACCGCCTTGCCATGCTTTGTGAGGTAGTGTGTGAAATCCCTATGGAGCATGCTTGCCCAATCATCTTTTTCACCCTTGTTGCCATGCTTCATGAGGTAGTGTGTGAAACCCTTGTGGAGCATGCTTTCTCAATCATCTTGTGTTCACCCTTGTGCAAGCAATAGACCTTGTGCATATCCACTCTGTTATTCCTATTGCGCGACGACGAGCTTCACTTGTGCAAGAAATAAACTTGTGCATATCCACTTGATGGGTTTCACTTACGTGATCATGGAGGAAACCCTACATGCCTTCTTGAGCTTGGGATCTTTGAGGGCAACGAACTTAGCTCCATTGTTGTTGACCTTCTTGGGTGGGCAGATGTTAGAGAAATCTTGCTTCTTTGAGAGAAAGATGTGGGCCTAGGTCTGACGAGTAGGCGATAGACCTTGTGCATATCCACTTTGTTATAGCTATCGAGACGGGCTTCACTTGCATGATCACGAAGGCAACCCTACACGCCTTCTCTACAACCCTACATGCCTTCTCTAGCTTGGGATCTTTGAGGGCAGTGAACTTAGCTCCATTGTCGTTGACCTTCTTGGTGGGTGGGTAAATGTTAGAGAAATCCATCTTCTTTGAGAGAAATATGTGGGCCTAGATCTGATGAGCAGGCATGGGGCATCCCTAATAAGGTTTTCTATAGAAAAATAGGCCTTTTGGATCCATCCACATCTGTAACCATGTCCCTCTTAGTGCCTTGTTGGTAGGAGGCTAGAAACTCAGCATAGAGCTTTATGTTGACACTGCATTATAGGCCTCTGCCAAGTTCTTACCAAGCCTTATTTTCTCCATCTTCTCCTTGACCTCGATGTCATTCACCAACTACATGCATCGAGGTGAATTATACTAAAAGTAAACTTTTTTGTTATCCACCATGAGGATTGTGCCCTGGCACTAGTGCATGAGTGATGGTCCATGAGTGGTTTAAGATGTCCAAGATAGCTTGCTTTTTGGTGGACCTACTTGGCTTTTCCCTTGGATCGCTTCTTAGGGGTCTCCTCCCATCGACATCGAAGATGAGGAAATGGGTGACCCTGGTTCCTTATACAATGGATCGAGTTGGTATCTTTGCACCATGATGCTAGTGAGGGTTGTGGTCATGGGACTCAAATGTCATGCAGATAGCAAGCAGGCACAGGTGGAACCAAATTCAAAGAAAGGTAAAAAGTCAAAAATAGAAAGAACAATGCTAATAGAAGGGGTATTGGTCTAGTTATAGGCAAGGAAAATCATGACTACTAAGGAATTAATTCAAAGGACACATAGCACCATCTCCTTGGCATAGAAATGCATGCACTATGATCACAACAATGATTGGCATCATCTCACTGGCATGGGAATGCATGCACTATGATCACACCAATGATTGGCATGATCATGTCAACAGTAGCCGTGATCACAAAACCGTGAACAATGGTACACTCACGTCAAGTGCGAGGAAAAGATATCATGTGATTCCATCCTTACTAGTCAGAAAACATCCCTTAGGGTTCAAAAAAGATTAGCTTTGCCCATTCTTTATGGTGTGATTATGTAGGTGTAGGAATCGCGGTCATGATTCAACCAAAATCATAGCGGCAAGATTGTGAGATTATGGCCATGTTAGGATTCATATCTGATCATGGTGCAATGTAGGAGTGATTATGGACTTTCAGGATGACTTGAGAAAATGTTATGGAACATGATTATACAAAATCACGCTTAATAGGTCCACACTTGAATACATCAAAATGGCCGGCCAAATACAAAATCTCATAGTGGGCGGAGAATCTCAAGCTTTCCAAAGGGGTGTTAGATTGTTAGCAAGTTAGTCCTCTGGGGCCTGTGCTTCAAGATTATCATGATTTTCTTGCCTGATGCTCCATTAATAGACCCAAGTATATTCCTAACTGGTTTGGTTGTGGTAGTTTGGGTGATTTGTGGATTAATGGCTAGGACCCATTCCTAATTTTTGTTCCTTTTCCAACTTTTCCTAACTGGTTTGATTGTGGTAGATTGGGTGATTGGTGGTTGATGTGAAAAGTTGTTTATAGAGATGGCTTTACTTTAGGGCTTTGTTGTTGGAGTACCTATACTTTTCTATTCCCTTCATAGTATCCCAATACCTTTAACAATCATTTGGGAACCCCCAATAGTGATGAACATGAGGTTTCTGGTTCCATAGACAAGATACTTAGAGAATTATTCACTCCATTTTGGTAACCGATCTAATTTGAATAGAGTATCATCTCATAGCTCATCATCAATACTAGTGGTGGCAAGTTCTCCATTAGGTGTTTTCAACATGTGGTATACTACTATATGCTACGAACCTTTCCTTACTATGATCGTAAAGCCAAACTCCATTAATAGCAACAATAACAAACACGAGTAATTCACCCCATCATGCAAGGCCCTATTAACAAGATATAACAAAGCACATGATCTATAAAGAAAATATATTTATTAGCCAATAAGTAGTGTCTATACTTTTTCACTACATACTCCGTGTGGCTAGTCCTTCCCTCTCTTGGTTATAGTATAATTCATCTCAGCTTCATTAAGATGTCGACTCACAAAGCAGATTGGGTAATCTAATTTATGCTCTCCGAGGCTACGCCAAACACACCTAATTATGAAGTATGATCCATTGATATACACATGGAATATGAGATCCCAATTAGGTGGTGTCAAAATAGGTACACTAGCTAATGCCCTCTTCCATTCATCATAAGCTTGGTGACACTCCTCACTCTATTCAAAGATAATCAAAATCTTATACAATGGCCTAGTAATATCAACATAAAACACGATGAAGCATCGGTAATAGCCCATGTGTCTCGTAAACCGTTATACTCCCTTTTAGTTGAGGGGTGCGGTGGGGCAGCTCTAGTATGAGTTTTACCTTAGTATCATCTATGGAAATCCCATTTTTGGACACTATATGTCCCAATATCACTCCATGCTTTACCCAAATTTGGCATTTCAAAGGATTTTAGGATATATGATATAATTGAGACCATTTAAACACCCTTTTTCAGACAAGATAGATGTTCCAACCATTGCAAATGCACACAAAGGTCACTGATGAACACTTCTAGCCACTTTTGTACATAATCCTTGAAAGCGATACTCATTAAACTCTAGAATGTTATGGGGGAATTGGTGAGTCCAAAGGGAATGACCTTATACACAAAGGTCCCCCATGTGGTGGTGAAAGTAGTTTTATGTTGATCCTTTGGTGCAATTGTCCATGTGAATGCACACCTACCTTTGGAGAAGTCTACTAGTATGTCTAGGCTACATGAGACATCTAGTAGTGATGATGTGAATCCATGGTCAAGGAGATTCAGACATGATGTGAGCACCAAGAGTAGTGCATTGGACAAAGATAAGAAGAAGGTTGAAGGCATTGGCATTGGGAATGTATATTTTAACTCATCTAGTTTAGAGAGTCTTGATGATGAGATGAGTTGGGAATTCCAATGATTAGGACAGCTATGGCATATAATAATTATGTATCACCACATCATGCTAGAGTTCATGGATCTAGTAGTGACCCATAGCCATTCGGGATCCTACAAAGGGTGAGATATCAAGGAGATATCTAGTGTAGAGATTAACATTATAGAGTATATGCTATGTATTTTCACACAAGCAAAGAGTCATGTAATCTCAAACAAACATTCATATACTATAAATCTCTATCAATTAAAGCATAGCATCTCAATCAATGTATGTGTCTATCTCAAATATTTTGTCATCTCATCACCATGCTCGACAACATGGTTAGTCATAATTGTTGAGATTCAAGCTCGATGTCAGTGTGAGCCAGCTATGCTATGTGCTGGCAGATTAGGTAGGAACATGTGTGAGACATAAATGACCGCGTGTCCAGCTGGTCATAGTGTGTGGACATTAGCTAGGGTTAGTAGAGTGTGGACACAACTCATTGTGTGTAGTGTGGATTATGGATTAGTGCATTATGCTTTGTGTGAGAGTGGACATGGCTTCCCTCTATGATTAGGGTTTGCAATATTCATTAGGGTTTTCTCCTGTGTGTGTGTCTCCTCCTCCTCTACCGTTCTTTCAACATGGTATCAGAGCCTTGTGCTGTTTATTAGGGTTTATGAGTGAGTGAGTGAAGAGGAAGAAGAAGAAGCTGTGAAAAGAAGCTGTGAAGCTGCCATTGGAGCTGTGAAGCTTGGAGCACACCAAATACTATCAGATCTGAGAGCTTGGCCTACCGGGTAAGGTCCTCTAAACATCCTTGAGCGGATTGCAGGTGATACAGGCAAAAGCAAAGCATTTTAGAGCAAATCAAAGCAAAGAAAAATTCTGGTTTTTTGTAGCTTTCCATTAAAGCTTGGCAACATTGATGTATGGTGGAAATACGCGTGATTTCTGGCAAAAGACATATGCATTTGTCAAAGAGGGATGTATTGGCAACCCATGAGCAAGCCTTGAACAAAATTTGGAGCAATTTACATGCATTTAATTGAGTGAAATTGCTGGTTTTTTGAGCTCTCACAAAACAGAGAAGAGGAAGCCCAAAATTGATGCATTTGGAGTGAGATTTTGGCAAAAATTGAACCATTGGTGGATTGCACACATGCCTAGGTGTCTTGGGCACTTGTAGCACTAATCAATTATCATCATAAAGCTTCCCAAAGGGCCCTACAGCAGGCGGCGCAGACTGCAACAGAGAAACAGAGCACATTTTGGTCATTTTGACTACGAGGAGGCCATTTACTCATTGGATGCTTGACATATTTCAAGTTTGTTTTAGCAATTGGATGCTTTACATCTTGGAGAAGAGGGCTATGTGATTTGTTTGGCCAATGATGCTTAATTGAGCTGGGAATGAGCTGATTAAAACAGGCTGTCCACTGGTTGCAGAGAAACAGAGCATTTTAATCGAGCAATTAATCTTTGGTGTTTTACAATTGGACAAATTCCTCTTACATGGAGTTGATGGACACTATTGCTAAGCCAATGAATGCCTGGTTGCTCAATTTGGTGAAATATTGAAGGAATTAGAGCCAAATCATTACTGGTTTTTCTGGTTTTTCCAAAAACAGAGAAAGGGGTTTTCAAAAATTGATAATTACACATGTCAAATGGAGTTGATACTCAACATTGAGGTTCATTAGGTGTCAATGCAAGTTGCCTAGACTTGATTGCACCATTACATTGCGATCTAGAGCCTTGGAAGGCGTGTCAATACAGGATATCCCGCACTGAGTGAGACAGTTCGTCTTGGATAATTACAGTTTGATTTTCTACATCAAATTTGGAGTTTGTTGGCTATCTTGGAGTATCTGGAACATTAATTGGAGTGTGGTTGAGCTGAGGAAGGATCATTTACAGATTTGAAGTGTGCGGAAGGTGTACGCATTGAGCAACATGTCGGACAATCCAATTCAGATTGTTGGTGAGAAGCTGGATAGGAAGAACTTCCAGGCATGGAAGTACAGGATAAAGAGTTTCTTGAAAGGAAAAGGTTTTTGGAATCTCATTACAGGTGCTGAGCCAGAGCCTGAGCTACCTCGGCAACCTACACAGCAGCAGCTTATTGCTCATAAGCAATGGTCAGAGAGAGCATTCAAAGTGCTGCATTATTTGTCTATATGTATATCTGATGCTATGCTCATACACATTCAGGATGCTGAGAATCCCAAAGATGCATGGGATACTTTGGTCAAGATGTTTGATACAGATACGAGTGCTCGCAAGTCTCAATTGCGACAGCAGATACACAATGTGAAAAGGAATAAAAGGAGCATACATGATTATGTGCAAGAAATCAAGAAGTTTGCAGATGCATTGGCCACAATAAATGCCCCCATGCCTGATGATGATTTGGTGGATATTACCTTGCGTTGTCTTGGCAAGGAATACAAATCTTTTGATACATCTATCTGAGTGAGGAGTACAGGTTTACCCGACTTCGATGAGTTGGTTTCCCTCTTATTGGTTGAGGAAATCAAGCTCAGTGATTCATTTCTGGATGCATCTACTAGCCATGATGATGGCAGAAATCAGGCATTCTACTCGCAGAGAGGTTTTAGAGGCAAGGGGAGATTCGCATCACGTGGACGTGGTGGTAATGGTCGTGGATGGCAGGATAGACCTCCATAACAGAATTTTCAGCCTTCTTATGGTGCTCGAGGTGGTCGTGGTTATGCACCTCAGCGAGGCAGAGGTACCCCC
This sequence comes from Cibotium barometz, assembly GCF_041138505.1. Taxonomy (NCBI): domain Eukaryota; kingdom Viridiplantae; phylum Streptophyta; class Polypodiopsida; order Cyatheales; family Cibotiaceae; genus Cibotium; species Cibotium barometz. Next base: position 48,459,792 of record NC_141080.1, on the reverse strand, counting down.
CGTGGTCGAGGACGTTGGCAAGGCCAACAAAATTCTATGCAAGATGTGGAATGCCATTATTGTGGCAAATATGGTCATATGGCGAGAGATTGCTTTCGCAAACAGAATGATTTGAGAGGGGGAAGAGCACAACGTGGTGGTCATTATGGTGGAAACTATGCACAACATGGTGGCAACTATGCATCAAGTAGCAATGATGGAACTGCAAATCATTTGTTTGCCATGAAGCATGTTGTGGGTTCTATGACAACAAATGCTGAGAATGATGATACATGGTACATGGACTCAGGAGCATCAAACCATATGACATGCCATGGTGAATGGTTTGAGCACATGAAGCCAATGGATGTCAAAGGCTATGTGGAAACAGGTGATGATACCCAGCATGTCATTACACATGTTGGAAGTGTACCATTGGTCATGCATAATGGTCAGACAAAGTCTATGTCAGATGTGTTGTATGTGCCTTCAATCACTAAAAGCTTGGCCTCAGTTGGTCAAATGGTGGAACAGGGATTACAGGTTCGCTTCAATGAGCATGGATGCTTCGTTGAAGATTTCAAACATGGATGTAGAGTGATTGCTAAAGGCAAGAAAGAAGGAAGACTGTTTAAGCTGGATGCTGGAATTCCTGAGCTAAAATCAGCCATGGTCTCAAAGAGCAGGAATGTAGTACAAGATATTGATATGTGGCACAAGAGGATTGGCCATGTAAATATACAGAGATTAAAGAACATGCAAACAAGAGGCATTGTCAATGGATTGCCTAGGTTCAAATATGATGGACATATGCATGTTTGTGAAGCCTGTCAGTTTGGGAAGCAGGCAAGGTTGAGATTTCCTAGAGAAGGAAATATGAGTAACAGACCACTTGAGATCGTGCACAGTGATGTATGGGGTCCTGCACAAAACCCATCTATCAAAGGCAGCTTATACTATGTTACATTCATTGATGACTTTAGCAGGATGACATGGATATACTTTCTCAGGGAGAAGAGTGAAGTATTGGAAAAATTCATGGATTTCAAAGCTTTTGCAGAAAAGCAGTATGGCTGTTGGATTAAATGTCTGAGGACAGATGGAGGTGGTGAATACACCTCAAAAGCTTTTGAGCATTTCTTGAGGAAGCATGGAATAAGGAGACAATTGACATGCAGGTATACACCTCAGCAGAATGGTGTGGCTGAGAGGAAGAATAGAGTTATATGTGAAGTGGCAAGGGCGATGCTTAATGAAAAGAGCATGCCAGATTACTATTGGGCAGAAGCATGTGCTACTGCAGTATACATATTGAACAAAACATCTACAGCAGCCATTCATGGAAGCACGCCAGAGATGCGGCTCACAGGTTACAGGCCAGACATTGGACATCTTAAAGTTTTTGGATGCGTAGCTTATGTGCATGTGCCTGATGAAAGAAGAAGGAAGTTGGATCCTAAGGCAGAGAAATGTGTATTTGTTGGATATGCACAGGATCGAAAGGCCTACAAGTGTTATAATCCACAAACTAGACAAGTGGTCATCTCACGTGATGTGGTGTTTGATGAGCTTGCTAGTTGGTATAAAGCAAAAGATGAGGGTGTTATTGAGTCACTTGAGGCTGATGTGCCTGTGAACTTGCCATCACAAGCAAGTTCTAGCTCTACTACTATGTCTGGGCCAGTAGCAGAAGCTGAGAGTAGCAGTGTACGTCCATGGTCAGGACGTTTGAGGCATGAGAGTGTAAGCACTGGCAGTAGTGCTATGGATAAAGGCAAAAAGAAAGTCGAAGGAATTGGAATCACAGGATATGAGTCATCTAGCTCCGAGAGTTTGGATGAGGAGCTTGGCATACCTGTTTTACGCACACCTGGTGCTAGACAGGACAGATATGTGCCACCACATGCTAGAGTCACAGGTGTACAGAGTGACCCGCATGCATTGCGGAGATCCCAGAGGGTCAGATATCCTGTTGACAGGTTGACATACAGAGATTTTGCTATGCACTATGCATACATGACATCTATGGTGAAGCATGTGGAACCTACATGCTATACAGAGGCTATTGGAGAGCATGTATGGGAAAAAGCAATGGATGTGGAGATGGACGCATTGGTCCATAATGATACATGGGACTTGGTTGCACTACCAAAGGATAAGAATGTTATTGGATGTAAATGGGTTTACAAAGTGAAGTGCAAATCTGATGGTTCTATTGAAAGACATAAGGCAAGATTGGTAGCAAAGGGTTATGCACAGACCCAAGGATTGGATTATGATGAGACGTTTAGCCCAGTGGCTAAGATGGGCACAGTGAGAGCAGTCATTGCTATGGCTGCAGCTAATGGCTGGGAAATGCATCAGATGGATGTCAAGAATGCATTTCTGAATGGAGATCTACAAGAGGAAGTATACATGGCACAGCCAGAAGGGTACGTACACCCTAGATATCCCACTCACGTATGCAGGTTGAAAAAGGCATTATATGGTCTGAAGCAAGCACCACGTGCTTGGAGTGATAAGATGAGCAGATATCTTATCTCACTTGGTTTTCAGACTTCTACAGCAGATTCTTCACTGTATGTGAAGAAGACACAGCATGGGATTGTTTTACTAGTCATCTATGTGGATGACTTGATTATTACAGGTGATCATAGTGCAGATGTGATGCATGTCAAGAAAGCTTTGAGTGGGCAATTTGACATGAAAGATCTTGGTGAGTTGAGATACTTCCTTGGCATTGAAGTGGTGAAAGATCATGCATATGTTGGCAAAGTATGGCATGACAGGGTGTAAGCCTATGAGTACACCATTGGAGCAAAATGTGAAGTTGCGGGCTGATTATGGCGAGGAATTGGATGATCCTTCCATGTACAGGAAGATGGTTGGTAGTCTCATATATATGACTATCACACGCCCGGATTTGAGTTATGCAGTGGGGCTAGTTAGCCAGTTTATGCAGAGCCCCAGGAAACCACATTTGGATGCAGTGAGACGCATCATGAGATATGTGAAAACCACAGCACATTATGGTTTATTTTATGAGAGTGGTAAAAGCTTGGACATACATGGCTACACAGATGCTGATTGGGCAGGTAGCGCATATGACAGGAGGTCTACTAGTGGATATGCTTTTACACTTGGAAGTGCTGTGGTGAGTTGGAGTAGCAAAAAGCAACCTACAGTTGCTTTATCCAGTACAGAGGCTGAGTACAGAGGTGCAGCCATTGCTACTTGTGAGGCTATATGGTTAAAGAGTCTCTTGGCAGATTTATGTGAGCCTCTTGATGGCAAAGTTGTCATACATTGTGACAACATGAGCAGTATGCAGTTGGCAAAGAATCCAGTATTTCATGCGAGGACCAAACACATAGAGGTCCATTATCACTTTGTCAGAGAGAAGGTGCTGGATGGTACAGTTGATCTTCACTATGTGAAGACTGATGAGCAGGTGGCTGATATCTTCACGAAGCCACTTAGCAGGGAGAAGTTCGAGTACTTCCGGACTATGTTGGGAGTACATGGGATGAGCTTGAGGGGGAGTGTTGAGAGTCTTGATATCCCAAGCTCATCTACATCTTCATCAGTAGTACATCATGAGCTTGAGAGGGGCTGTTGAGATTCAAGCTCGATGTCAGTGTGAGCCAGCTATGCTATGTGCTGGCAGATTAGGTAGGAACATGTGTGAGACATAAATGACCGCGTGTCCAGCTGGTCATAGTGTGTGGACATTAGCTAGGGTTAGTAGAGTGTGGACACAACTCATTGTGTGTAGTGTGGATTATGGATTAGTGCATTATGCTTTGTGTGAGAGTGGACATGGCTTCCCTCTATGATTAGGGTTTGCAATATTCATTAGGGTTTTCTCCTGTGTGTGTGTCTCCTCCTCCTCTACCGTTCTTTCAACAATAATGACCGAAATCCAGCCAATCTAGGACTTTCTTCAATGCCCGTCCACCTAACCTCCACATCGCGGCTATCCCGAGTATGCCTCTTTCTGAATCTCGTCCTCTCTGGGTTCTACCACATGGTTCTCAGAGGGTATAAATCTCATTCTTTGTCTTTGACATTCCCTCTCTAAGGACGGCTGGCCCGAATCTCAAAATCTCATGTTGAGTCTCATCAAACACATGCATATCAATCATTCATTCTAAAATAAAGCAAACACAAGTCATACATATCATCTTACACTCATCTCTAGTCCATAATCTTTCAAGGCATGCATATTCAAATCAATCAAAATCAACTTTAAGTATAAAACAAGCTTTTAAGTCAAACAGTCCTTAACTTCTCTTTGTCTTTTAAGTAACATGGGATTTTTTTTTTACATAATCAATTATCATGTTCTAACCAGCAAGATCATCTCTAGTCATTATAGCTATATAGTAACTATGCTTATGCGTTAGTCCATTCGGTCTATATAGATAAGATAGTCAATCTTGATAGCAATTTCTAAGGTAAAGTCTGACAACTGGTCTCTTTAGGAGAGTAATATCTTCCAATGAATTTGGAATTAGAGAAAAGTCCAAACTACAAAATTTTAGGACTTCTAATATATATAGATAAGATAGTTAATCTTGATAGCAATTTCTAAGGTAAAGCCTGACAACTAGTCTCTATAGGAGAGAAATATCTTCCAATGAATTTGGAATTAGAGAAAAGTCAAAACTACAAAGTTTTAGGACTTCTAATGCTGTATAAAATATATCTCGTTAATGGTTCTGTAAAAATGAGTTCTAAAGTCTCTTTGAGAGCATTCAAAATGGCCAAAATTGTGTTTTCGTCATAGAACTGTCAAAAATAGCCAAATGTTCCAATTTACACTCGAATAACTCAAAACTAAAATGGATTTGGCTTTCTAGAGTCTCATACACTCTTGTAGAGTTTCTTGTCCTCTCTAAAACTTTTGTGTTTACCTTAAGATCTATTTCTAAACACACAAAAAAGATATACGTTCTTGTCTCCATTGTCAACCCCTCACTTGCTTTTTTCTATCAACATTAAGAACAATAACAATGTGTTATATAGCTAGATCCAAGGTGAAACATGCTACAAAATCAATGATTTAGTTTTATCATGAAAACACTTTGATGTATGTTTCTAAGTCCACAAGGATTGTTAATGACAAGTCTTAATGAACATTTAGTATTGCGTCTAAATCCATGTAGCTGACCAGATAACTTCATGAAGATCTTTCCATGTAGCCAAAATTTTGGAGACCTAGCTATGTGACCAAATCTCCAATGTACATAGCTTTGAGATCTAGGATTGCTTAATGAGATTGAGAAGATTTGTCTTTACTTTTAAATCTTCTAAGCATAAGGAAATGAGCACAATCCATATGTCCAAATCACAAGGCATTGAAAAGGCTTTGGCAAGGGGGTGACCATAGAACCTAAGCGTAAAAACACTTTTGCAAGGGAGTGACCATAGAGCCTAAGCATAAAAACACTTTGATATATGTTTCTGATTCCACAAGGATTGTTAAGGACAAGGCTTAATGAACGTTTAATATTGCTTCTAAATCCATGTAGCTGAGTAGATGACTTCATGAAGATCTTTCCATGCGGGCAAAGATTTTGGAGACCTAGCTATGTGACCAAATGTCCAACGTACAAGGCTTTGAGATCTAGGATTTCTCAATGAGATTGAGAAGATTTGTCTTTACTTTCAAATCTTCTAAGAACAATCCATATCTCCAAATCACAAGGCATTGAAAAGGCTTTGGCAAGGGGGTGACCATAGAGCCAGAGCATAGAGATTTAGAAGATTTCATTGCGAAGGGTTTACCATGGTGACCAAATCTCCTAATTACAAGCGATTGATCCCAATCCAAGGGTATTTGGCTTAACCATAAGCAATGAATTGAGAAGATATGTAATCAAATCTATGATTCATTACATGCTACACTATCCTCTCCCAAAGCAATGTACAATGCTTACCTTCACATGCTAGTATCTAAGCTCGTATCTTTGAAAACTCTACGCTATGCTAGTGGTAGCTATCTCTAATCCTTTGCCTCCTCCTCAAGCTATCACCATGAGGTTTCCTCTCTTCTCATAAGGACACTCACTCCTCTCTGCTCTCACACTCATGGGCATAAGTATAAGACGAACATATACCAAGAATAACTCTCTCTCTCTCTCTCTCTCTCTCTCTCTCTCTCTCTCCCCCCAAGCTATGCTAGTGGTAGCTATTTCTAATCCTTTGCCTCCTCCTCAAGCTATCACCATGAGGTTTCCTCTCTTCTCATAAGGACACTCACTCCTCTCTGCTCTCACACTCGCATGGGCATAAGTATAAGAGGAACATATACCAAGAATAACGCTCTCTCTCTCTCTCTCTCTCTCTCTCTCTCTCACCATAGACATAAGAGAGCAAGGAGATAAAGGGGGATTCTATCTCGCATTATAAGCATGTTGTTATTTATACAATTGGCCCTTGTTCACAATTGGGCACACAAAACTTAATGAAAGATAAACTGAAAGCTTACAAGATACATAGAATTGTGGCATTACTAGCCACTCATAATTACAACATTTATAGTATTGTTTCATGACACTTATTGTGCTATCTCTCTTATGTAGTGGAGAGATGCTAAGCTAACCCAAGATGGGGTTAACATCCCCCCTACTTGATGGAGAGATGCTAAGTTAACCCAGAATGGGGTTAACATCCCCCCTATTTGATGGAGATTCCATCCTTGGAATCTATTGCCAATAGGGCATGCTGCCCTAGATATTCTTTATAGTGGCTTTTCCTTATCTAGAGAACACAAAGGGTGCAAAAGAAAGTATAATGAGGACATTAAAAATAAGTCTTGATCCAAATCACAAAAGCTTTGACCCTTCAAAAAAAATTTGGAAAACACACACATTGTCCATGGCTTTACAAAATGCGGACCTACTATATGCCATGTCAATTTACATAGATTTTTACAATAAAGATCATGAAATAAATAATTTTAAAAGCCAAAAATCTTGATAATTATCGATGTAGACCAATAAAATGTGCCAAATAATACACAAATTTGGAGACACAAATTTGGAGGCTATAGCACCCTACCACATGGTACATTTCTCCCACAAAAATTGGGCTTTTGGCATAGTAAGTACACTTTCCCTCTCTTGAACTAAGATTAACAACCCACAAACACACTCTTTGCAATTAGATGATAGATTCAATAAATTGTCATCATCATCTTCACTCTCACTATCACGCTCTTCTTCTATATTGCAAGAAAGCACACACAAGACAGACAATTTGCTGCAAGAACCAAGAGAGAGGAAAAAGACTCGTGTGAGAGGGATAAAGGAATAGGATTTATAACTTCCTTCTCCCCAACCACCCATCATACGAGTCCTCTAACTTCTTTTTATATTATTCAAAAAAGTTTATCATTATATTTGTTTTTAGGACATTAGAAATAAGTCTTGATCAAAATGAGAAAATTTTCAACCCTTTGAAATATTTTCTGGAAGCACACATATTGGCCATGGCTTTACAAAGTGCGGACCAGCTATATGCCATGTCAATTTACAATGATTTTTACAATAAGTCTCATGAAATAAATAATTTTAATAGCCAAAAATCTTGATAATTATCAATGTAGAAACCAATAAAATGTACTAAATAATGCACAAATTTGGAGGATATCTTTTTGGAGCACTCTCATTTCCACCTGTAAGCTTGATTTCACTGAGTATTTTCTCATTTTAGTGAGAAATGACTTTTTGGTGTTTGTCTGTAACATTGTCACCCATTTTGTTTGTAAGCCATGCAGTGTGTCCTTAAGATCTTTGACCTGGATCTCATAGTTATCATCACCAGAGCATCTAATTTCATAAATATCATTTTCTTGCACCATCCAAAGCCACAATTTGTGCCTTGATGGTAGCCTTGAGTTCTCTGTCTTTCTCTTGTAACTGCTTCTCCATGGCTTTATGATCATCTTTGGCATTGGAAAGCTTTGTCTGTAGATCCAATAATTATGTTTGGGCTTTAGCCCCCTGCAGCTCCACCACCTCAGTTTTGTGCTTCTATATTGTGAGGCCTTCTACTTGGATTTGTAGTTGCATTTGTTGGGTCACGATCTTTCTTCAGTCACCTCTTGCCTCTGAGATTCCAGCTCTATGGTCAAGAAGTTCTTGAACCTATTGTGGGTGAGGTCATTGGTTGGCTTCTGTGATCTCCTTTTGCCTTTTCTCAGCCTCCTTTATCTATTTCTACCCCATCAGTTATGCATTGAGCCTTGTTGTTATGGTAATTAAAAATCTTGCATATGGAAATTACACTCCATTTGGGCAGAAAGGATACTAAGGTTGGATATGTACACCTTCATCTCATAATCTTCTTGCTCTTCTTGCTTCAGGTATCCTCCACCCTATTATACTTTGGCTTCATGTAGTGGAGAAGTCCCTTTTCTAGTTCCTAGACTGCCACCTGCTTGATTGTTATGTCCATATCTTGTAGCTGTAGGATGAATGGTTTGAAGCTTTCTTCTTTGCTCTATGTTGCTTTCTACTTCTAGTGCCACTTGGCTAAAATGTCCACATCTTCTCTAGAGCTTACTTGAATGCTCTCTCATGCATGCCTCTTAGAAGATGAGGGTTCGACAGAGGCTCGGGTTTGGACTTGGGTGATCAGATCTTCCAATTCAAATGGGTCCACCGAATCTCAAGGGGAGACAAAGGGAATTGGATGGTGTGGTAGAGGTTAGCTTTTTTGGTGGCTCTATGCTTCAATTGATAACTACAGGAGGCTCCTAGAGTGGCATGCTAGGTAAAGTGGCTTCTACGTGCACTCTAGAGTGGCAAGTTCTTGTGGGATTGGAGAAGATCATGGAGGAGGACTTGGGGCTTCTTCGACAATACTCTCATGTTCTTCAAGATAAGTGGAAGCGGGCCGGTAAACAAAAAGGGGTCGTTTAGGGATCTTGTTTAGCCTTTCTTTGTTGCTTATTCCAGAGAGCTTAAGCCAAGTTGTGCCACCAACTTCTTTATATTTGCTATGATTTTTGAACCCTCCGATAGTTCCATTCTTATTGTATCATGTTGTAGGGTGGCAAAATTGGGCTCTTCGGGCTAACTTTTCGAGACAATGGAATCCCAACAGCATGGCATAAAATTTGTTTTAGGATATAGGGGTTCACTACCTTGTTGCCATGCTTTGTAAGGTAGTGTGTGAAAGCCCTACGGAGCATGCTTGCCAATCATCTTGTTCACCCTTGTTGCCATGCTTCATGAGGTAGTGTGTAAAACCCTTGTGGAGCATGCTTTCTCAATCGTCTTGTTCACCCTTGTGCAAGCAATAGACCTTGTGCATATCCACTCTGTTATTTCTATCGTGCGACGACGAGCTTCACTTGTGCAAGAAATAAACTTGTGCATATCCACTTGATGGGCTTCACTTACGTAATCATGGAGGACACCCTACAGGCCTTCTCGAGCTTGGGATCTTTGAGGGCAGCGACTTAGCTCCATTGTTGTTGACCTTCTTGGGTGGGCAGATGTTAGAGAAATCTTGCTTCTTTGAGAGAAAGATGTGGGCCTAGGTCTGACGAGTAGGCCATAGACCTTGTGCATATCCACTTTGTTATAGCTATCGACAGGCTTCACTTGCATGATCACGAAGGCAACCCTACTACACGCCTTCTCTAGCTTGGGATCTTTGAGGGTAGTGAACTTAGCTCCATTGTCGTTGACCTTCTTGGGTGGGTAAATGTCAGAGAAATCCATCTTCTTTGAGAGAAATATGTGGGCCTAGATCTGATGGAGTAGGCATAGGGCATCCCTAATAAGGTTTCTATAGAAAAATAGGCCTCTTGGATCCATCCACACCTGTAACCATGTCCCTCTTAGTGGCTTGTTGGTAGGAGGCTAGAAACTCTCAACATAGAATTTTATGTTGACCCTGCATTATAGGTCTCTACCAGGTTCTTGCAAGCCTTATTTTCTCCATGCTTCTCCTTGACCTCGATGTCATTCACCAACTACATGCATCTAGGTGAATTATACTAAAAGTAAACTTTTTTAGGAAAGGGAATAATCCTCCTTCCTAGAACCACAACTAGTGGCGTTGCAATGATAGCAGTTACATTGGCAGCCTTTGGCTCAGCTAGCTCTTAAAATTCAAACCTTGGATTGTTTGGAACTGCCTAAAGGCCTACCACATCTCTGGGGTTTGTAGCATTATACTTTGGTACAAGTCGTGTAGGGGATTTCATATTAATTTTTCCCAGTCCAGGCCTATAGTGACAACCCAAGCTACTATGGTCAAAGAGACAACCCAAGCTACTTACACTATAATAGGAACCTTACATCAAGGACCAAGAGGATCCAAAATAGGTCAGGCATTGGGACAATTCCACACCCCATAGTATTCCCCAACCGTACATAGCTACCTTCCACAGTATCCCAACTTACCTCAAGGGGGCAAGTGCAATATCCAGTATAATGCCGGATTGTCACATCGACCTACTAGAAATACCCATACTATCCCTTGTAAACATTACGTCAACCTACACCTACACCACCATCAACTACACTAACCATGAAAGATATTTTAAGGATAGTAACACAAATAGGGAGGGGGTAGCAATAGGACTCACAACAACTCCACCACCAGCCAACCAACGGTGGTGCCAAACCCTAGATAACAAAATATTATCAAACTGATGCAAATTGCAAAATGCAAAAGTTTAATGTGAGAGGACATCCCATTGCACACTTGGAAGTGTTTGATCAAATGCGTGATACATGTAGTTGATCTGATGACCTGGTAAAGGTGAGTGTCTTCAACCTCACCATGGAAGGGAAGGCAGGACAGTGGTTCTGATCACTGAAACTAGAAAATAAGGCTGATTTTGACACCTTCAAGATTACATTCACAATTGGGTATTCCCATCGAGAAACCTAATGGAACCTAGTCGACCAACTCTACTATGTCAAGCAACTAGATAAAGAAACTTTTCTTCTATTAATATAGTATATCATAAAGATAAGAGCATATAGTATAAGGGAAGGTACTCTCCTATTAAAACTTACAAGGTCGATCCATAGTGTGTAAAGAGAACGTGGGGGGGAGGGAGAGCTTGGGTTCTTTACAAGCAAACACAGATACACACTACAGAGAGCAAGACACAAGAGACATGGATGGCTGAATTTTCTTCTATCTTCTTCTCTTCTATACAACCATTAACATAAAAGAGATAAATAGTATATACTATAAGGGAAAGTACTCTCCTACTATAATATATAATGGCCAGGCCATAGAGTCAACCTGACTATATGAGTTGGCCCTATAACTATGCCATAACTATAGTAATCCAAAGTGGCTATCATATAGCTTGCCATCCACCATTGGTAGTATATTAACCATAATCTCACCAACCATTTCAGTGGCACTCACGGGGTGCACTACTAGAAAACCCTAGGTATCACGTGCATTCAAGAGGTATTCAAAAAACCCCTTAACTAAAAATTTTCCCCTAATAAAACAACCCCTCTTTACTTATGAACTAAATGATTTTTTTCTAAAGTTGAATTTAAAACCCCCTCCTGTTAATGTAATCGTGTTATTTTTTTAATGTATAAAATTAAAAAACCCCTCTTGTTGAACACACGTGGTACCCTAACATTTTTCAAGGTGAACTCCCTGAGCAGTGGCATAAGTGTGGAAGCTATTACCTAGGTCAGTCATCAATGTCCGCAACACTAGGTGAGCTTGATATCTCAACACTCCCCATCCAGTAGCTCAACTCCACACATTGTACTCCAAGTAAGCTCCTAAACCTATGGAGCTTGTCTATGCCTAGTGCCCAATGCCTTCATGAATATGTCAGCCACCTAATCCTCTGTGCTAACATGTACCAGATCTATGTCAGTTGGAACCTTCTCCCTCATAAAGTGACAATGCACCTGAATGTGCTTCGTTCTAGCATGGTATACTGGGTTACTTGCCAACTATATTCTACTTATGTTATCACAATAAATGACAATAGCCTTATCCATGGGCTCACCCATATCACAAAGTAGCTTCTAAAACTAAGCTACCATAGCAGCACCCCTATACTCTACTCTATACTTGACAAGTCTGTTAGCTGTTTGTTGCTGCTCCTACTCATAACAGCACTCACAAAAGAAAACATAAAGCCATTGGTAGATCTCCTATCTATGACACTCCCCATGTAGTTGTATTTCTGTAGTACCAGCCTCAGACATTTTCATAATTAACTATGAACTTTATAAAAATATTTACAAAGGTTAAATCACATGAGAAGTGATGGAAATCAAGAAGAAGAGATCGCATCCCAGATCTTCAATGGACCACGCACAAATTTCGATCAAAAGTTTAGAACAATAAATCATAAAAGAGGCTAAGGCAAGTCAAAGAAAAGATAAGGAGGCTAAAGATAACTCCCAAGAACAAGAAAGGATACCAAAGTAAAAGCTTTAAGCTTAACTAGAAAGAAGCCAAAGACAGAGATCTCTACTAAGAGTATCTAAGGACCACCAGGAATCTCCTAATTATGGCGATGGCTTAGCCTTTTTCTTTTTATTAGTTTATTGGTGACATAAGGTCCTATACCATGAGAACCAAGGCATCCTCCTCAAGGTAACACCATGAGTAACCAAGTGTCCTATATGGCGATAGTTATCCCATGAGAACCAAGATATTAGCCTCAAGGTACCACCAAGAGTCTTACCAAGATCCTATATGGCTATAGTTATCTTCTTGGTCTCTATTTTTCCTTTCTTAGTATTATTATTTTTTAAACCTACAGCTCACCTAAAGTTCACTAAATCTTGAGTGGAAGTACTTAGCAAAGTTTATTTTTTCAAGTTAAGGTTTACCCAACTGATTCCATACAACAAAAGAGAGTAAATTATGACTAGTACCTATGTCAAGTAGTGCATTATAGTAGAAAGCCTAACCATAAGGGCTAGGTAATTCAATCACTGTCCTGAGAGGTGGAATCCTTGTCATCTACTACCTCTCTAATGTATGCTTGTGAAATTTCCATAGGATTTGATTGAAATTCCCCTAGTTTGTGAAGTGGATCATGAATTTGAGCTGGTACTAAGAGCACAACTTACTACAAAGACAGCACATAGGATGTATATTCATGAAGCCATTGAGGTTTAAGAACAATTGAGGTAGCACTTCGAATATGACTTCATCTAACCTAGTATATCTCCTTGGGGTGGTTATGTGCTTTTTGAGAAGAAGAAAGATGGAACATTAAGGTTATGTATTGATTAAATAAGCTAATAAGTATCTAATCCCTAAGATAGATGAGTGTTTGGACCATCTTTATGGTGCTCAAATATTCACAACCATTAATCTAAAATCTGGGTGCTATTAGAATAGAATTAAGGAGAAATCTAATAGTAGCCACTGATGTTGATATTCCAAAGACCGCCTTTAAGACACCGTATGGACATTATGAATTCATAGTAATGCCCTTGGCTCTTACAAATGCTCCTTTAACTTTTAATCAAATGGTGCAAGAAATCCTCAGGGGGTATTTAAAGACAACATTAGATCATTTGGGAGAAATCTTGTTTCCCACTTTTAGGAAGATTTGGCCGTATTTACTAGTGGTGTCCATTTTTTCATTGAAATATCAAGTACAAATTATACAATATCTTGCCTCGATCACTATTTTGAACTAGTAGTGTCCATGTTTTTATTGAAATATCAAGTACAAAGTAGATAATATTTTACCTCGATTACCATACATGATAGCTTTTTATAGATACAATTTTGTAAAAACCAATATAAAACTAATTTGGCTACCCTTTTACATGAGCTAGTAGCATGATGGGATGCTCGAGAATCGGCTAAATGGCCATATGTTTTAAGAAAATATTTAAAGCCACGCTAAGGCAAACAAATGATTGCTAGCATCTTCTTTGTGTGTATAAATGCCATAGAACTCAAATTTGAATCAAGTGTACATCATCTCACAAAACATATGGTGTTGAAATCATTAAAGCTTAACACTAGTAGAGATTTGATTGTAAAACCACATATTTCAAGCCTACAAAGATAGATTGTCCCATGGTTCATGGTTAACTTGAGAAATCCTCTATGTTGAATATTTGGCAAAGTTTTAAGCACTAGGCAAAAATCTTCCCTTGTTTCTGCATAAGTTTAAAATTGGTTGCAAATGATGTTAGATGTGGTGTTTAGAGACACCATTTGCAAATTTTTAATACACACATTCTCTTAGGATGTAGATTTCAAAGTACTCGTACACACAATTAAAAAGATTTCTCATAGATGATGTGGTGTTCAAAAATACCTTATTAGCTATTCAAACACCCATTTTGTATGCACATAACCACTTATCTAAGGTAAACACGAACAATAAAATTGATGAGACTCATTGCGTTGACAAGGAATAATTAAATTTTCAAGTAAAACTATAGTGATTAATCAAAGTCATAATCAAACAAATAGCTCTTCTTCACACGGGCACCCAAAACTTAATGAAAGATAAACTAAAAGCTTACAAGATACATAGAATTGTGGCATTGCTGCCATTCTCATAATTACAACATTTATAGTGTCGTTTTGTGACACTTATTGTGCCATCTCTCTTATGTAATGGAGAGATGCTAAGTTAACCCAAAATGGGGTTAACATCCCCCCTACTTGATGGAGACATGCTAAGTTAACCCATAACGGGGTTAACATCCCCCTATTTGATGGAGATTTCATCCTTGAAATCTATTGCCATAGGGCATGCTGCCCTAGATATTCTTTATAGTGGCTTTTCCTTATCTAGAGAACACAAAGGGTGCAACGAAGAAAGTATAATGACCTCCAAAAATTGGTATTAATCATGTCTTCAAAGGTGGTGTGCATGTACAATGGTAGGGTAGTGCATGCGCTGTCCATGATAGTAGTACATGATTATATTGTCAGAGGGCCATTTATTGAGGTCAAAGCACATGTCTTCCTAGTTGTAGTTGTGGACATAATCTTGAATCGCATGAAACCACCATCATGGAAGCACCATGGACCATGGATAAACCATGGTAAAATTCCTATTAGAAAATCAAGCTTCAAGTACACCCTCACGGATGATTATAATACATCATGAAGTTCTCCACCCAAAACATGTCTCTTGAACCAAGGAAACCACCCACAAACACACTCAACAATTAGATGATAGATTCAAGAAATTGTCATCATCATCTTCACTCTCTTCTTCCATATTGCAAGAAATAGCACACACAAGAGAGATAATTTGCTATAAGAACCAAAATAGAGGGAAAAAACTTGTGTGAGAGACATAAAGGAAAAGAAGTTGTAACTCCCTTCTCCCTAACCACCCATCATACGACTTCTCCAACTTCTTTTTATATTATTCAAAAAGTTTTATCATTATGCATGTTTTTAGGACCTTAGAAATAGGCCTTGATCCAAATGACAAAAGCTTCGACCCTTCAAAAAAATTTTGGGAAACACACACATTGTCCATGGCTTTACAAAGTGCGGACCTACTCTATGCCATGTCAATTTACATAGATTTTTACAATAAAGCTCATGAAATAAATAATTTTGATAGCCAAAAAGCTTGATAATTATCGATGTAGACCAATAAAATGTGCCAAATAATGCACAAATTTGGAGGCTATAGCACCTTGTCGGGCCACACGGTACATTTCTGCCACAAAAATCAAGTTTTTGGAATAGTAAGTACACTTTCCCTCTCTTGAACTAAAAAAACCACCCACAAACACACTCTCTGCAATTAGATGATAGATTCAATAAATTGTCATCATCATCTTCACTCTCACTATCACTCTCTTCAAGATTCTATATTGCAAGAAAGCACACACGCACAAGAGAGATAACTTGTTGCAAGAACCAAGAGAGAGGGAAAAGACTCATGTGAGAGATATAAAGCAATAAGATTTATAACTTCCTTCTCCCCAACCACCCATCATACGAGTCCTCTAACTTGTTTTTATATTATTCAAAAAAATTTATCATTATATATCTTTTTAGGACCTTAGAAATAAGCCTTGATAAAAATGAGAAAAGTTTCAACCCTTTAAAATATTTTTTGGAAGCACACATATTGGCCATGGCTTTACATAGTGCGGACCAGCTATATGCCATGTCAATTTACAATGATTTTTACAATAAATCTCATGAAATAAATAATTTTAATAGCCAAAAACCTTGATAATTATCAATGTAGAGACCAATAAAATGTGCAATAATGCACAAATTTGGAGGCTATCTTTTTGGTGCACTCTCATTTCCACCTATAAGCTTGATTTCACTGAGTGGGCATCAAGTATTTGCTCATTTAGGTGAGAAATTACTTTTTGGTGTTTGTCTCTAACATTGTCACCCATTTTGTTTGTAAGCCATGCAGTGTGTCCTTAAGATCTTTAACCTGGATCTTATAGTTATCATCACCAGAGCAGCTAATTTCATAAGTATCCTTTGCTTGCACCACCAGATGCCCCTTGAGTTCTCTATCTTTCTCTTCTAACTGCTTCTCCATGGCTTTATGATCATCTTTGGCATTGGAAAGCTTTGTCTATAGATCCAAGAGTTATGTTTTGGCTTTAGCCTCTACAGCTCCACCACCTCAGTTTTGTGCTTCTATGTGAGACCTTTTACTTGGATTTGTAGTTGCATTTGTTGGGTCATGATCTTTCTTCAATCGCCTCTTGCCTCTGATATTCCATCTCTATGGTCGAGAAGTTCTTGAACCTATTATGGGTGAGGTCGTTGGTTGGCTTATGTGATCTCCTTTTGCCTTTTCTCAGCCTCCTTTATCTATTTCTACCCCATCAGTTAGCATTGAGCCTTGTTGTTATGGCAATTAAAAAGCTTGCATATGGAAATTACACTCCATTTGGCCAGAAAGGATACTAAGGTTGGATATGTATGCCTTCATCTCATAATCTTCTTTCTCTCCTTGCTTCAGGTATTCCTCCACCCTATTATACTTTGGCTTTAGGTAGTTGGAGAAGGCCCTTTTCTAGTTTCTGGACTGCCACCTGTGTTATGTCCATATCTTGTAGCTGTAGGATGAGTGGTTTGAAGCTTGGTTTGAAGCTTTCTTCTTTGCTCTATGTTGCTTTCTACTTCTAGCACCACTTGGCTAAAATATCCACATCTTCTCTAGAACTTACTTGCATGCTCTCTCATGCATGCCTCTTAGAACATGAGAGTTCGACAGAGGCCCAGGTTTGGACTTGGGCGATCAGATCTTCCAATTCAAATAGGTCCACCGAATCTCAAGGGGGGACAAAGGGAATTGGATGGTGTGGTAGAGGTTAGCTTTTCTCGTGGCTCTATGCTTCAATTAATAACTAGAGGAGGCTCCTAGAGTGGCATGCTAGGTAAAGTGGCTTTTACGTACACTCTAGAGTGGCAAGTTCTTGTGGGATGGGAGAAGATGGTGGAGGAGGACTTGGGGATTCTTTGACAATACTCTCATGTTCTTCAGCATGAGTGGAAGTGGGTGGGTAAACAGAAAGGGATCATTTAGGGATCTTCTTTAGTCTTTTCTTTGTTACTTATTCCAGAGAGCTTAAGCCAAGTTACGTCACCAACTTCTTTATATTTGCTATGATTGTTGAACCCTCCAATAGTTCCATTCTTATTGTATCAGTTTCTAGGGTGGAAAACTTGGGTTCTTCGAGCTAACCGTTCGACAATGGAATCCCGATAGCATGGCATAAAATTTGTTTAAGGATATAGGGGTTCACCAACCTTGTTTGCCATGCGTTGTGAGGTAGTGTGTGAAAGCCCTATGGAGCATGCTTGCCCAATCGTTTTGTTCACCCTTGTTGCCATGCTTTGTGAGGTAGTGTGTGAAACCCTTGTGGAGCATGCTTTCTCAATCGTCTTGTTCACCCTTGTGCAAGCAATAGACCTTGTGCATATCCACTCTGTTATTCCTATCGCGAGATGACAGGCTTCACTTGTGCAAGAAATAGATGGGCTTCACTTACATGATCATGGAGGAAACCCTACACGCCTTCTCGAGCTTGGGATCTTTGAAGGTAGCGAACTTAGCTCCATTGTTGTTGACCTTCTTGGGTGGGCAGATGTTAGAGAAATCTAACTTCTTTGAGAGAAATATGTAGGCCATAGACCTTGTGCATATCCACTTTGTTATAGCTATCGATGAGCTTCACTTTATTATAGCTATCGATGAGCTTCACTTGCATGATCATGAAGGCAACCCTGCACGCCTTCTCTAGCTTGGGATCTTTGAGGGGGGGCTACAAACTTAGCTCCATTGTTGTTGACCTTCTTGGGTGGGCAGATGTTAGAGAAATCTAGCTTTTTTGAGAGAAAGATGTGGGCCTAGGTCCGACGAGTAGGCCATAGACCTTGTGCATATCCACTTTGTTATAGCTATCAAGACGAGCTTCACTTGCATGATCGTGAAGGCAACCCTACTACACGACTTCTCTAGCTTGGGATCTTTGAGGGCAGTGAACTTAGCTCCATTGTGGTTGACCTTCTTGCGTGGGTAAATGTCAGAGAAATCCATCTTCTTTGAGAGAAATATGTGGGCCTAGATCCGATTAGCAGTCATAGGGCATCCGTAATAAGTTTTTCTATATAAAAATAAGCCTCTTGGATCCATCCACACCTGTAACCATGTCCCTCTTAGTGGCTTGTTGGTAGGAGGCTAGAAACTCAATAGAGTTTTATGTTGACCTTGCATTATAGGCCTCTGCTAGGTTCTTTCCAAGCCTTATTTTCTCCAAATTCTCCTTGACCTCAATGTCATTCACCAACTAAATGCTTTGTTGTTTGAGTACCTATACTTTTCTATTCCCTGCATAGTATCCCAATACCTTTAACAATCATTTGGGAACCCCCAATAGTGATGAACATGAGGCTTTTGGTTCCATAGACAAGATACTTAGAGAATTTTTGGTAACCGATCTAATTTGAATAGAGTATCATCTGGTAGTTCGTCTCATCAATACTAGTGGTGGCAAGTTCTCCATTAGGTATTTTCAACATGTGGTATACTAATATATGTTGCAAACCTTTCCTTACTATCATAGTAGTAAAGCCAAAATCCATTAATAGCAAACAATAAAAAAAACGAGTAATTCACCCCATCATCCAAGGCCCTATTAACAAGATATAACAAAGCACATGATCTATAAAGAAAATAAACTTATTAGTCAATAAGTAGTGTCTGTATTTTTTCACTACATACTCTGTGGCTTGTCCTTCCCTCTCTTGGTTATAGTATAATTCATCTCAGCTTCATTAAGATGTTGACTCACAAAGAAGATTGGGTAATCTAATTTATGCTCTCTGGAGCTGTACCAAAACACACCTAATTATGAAGTATGATCCATTGATATACACATGGAATTTGAGATCCCAATTAGGTGGTGTCAAAATAGGTACACCAGCTAATCCCCTCTTCCATTCATCATAAGCCTGGTGACACTCCTCAGTCTATTCAAAGATCATAAAAAGCTTATACATGGCATAGTAATATCAACATAAAACACGATGAAGCATCGGTAATAGCCCATGTGTCTCATAAACCGTTATACTCCCTTGTAGTAGTTGATGGGTACGGTGGCAGCTCTAGTATGAGTTTTACCTTAGTATCATCTATGGAAATCCCATTTTTGGACACTATATGTCCCAATATCACTCCATGATTTACCCAAAATTGGCATTTCAGAGGATTTTAGGATATATGATATAATCAAAACCATTTAAACACCCTTTTTCAGACAAGATAGATGTTCCAGCCATTGCAGATGCACAAATTTTATCGATGAACACTTCCGGTCATTTTTGTAGGTAATCCTTGAAAGCGATACTCATTAATCCCTGGAATGTTATGGGAGCATTGGTCAGTCCAAAGGGAATGACCTTATACGCAAAGGTCCCCCATGTGGTGGTGAAAGTAGTTTTATGTTGATCCTCTGGTGCAATTGTCGATGTGAATGCACACCTACCTTTGGAGAAGTCTACTAGTATGTCTAGGGTACATGAGACATCTAGTAGTGATGATGTGAATCCATGGTCATGGAGATTCAGACCTGATGTGAGCACTAATAGTAGTGCATTGGACAAAGACAAGAAGAAGATTAAAGGCATTGGCATTGGGAATGTAGATTTTGACTCATCTAGTTTAGAGAGTCTTGATGATGAGTTGGGAATTCCAGTGATTAGGACAGCTATGGGATATAATAATTATGTACCGCCACATGATGCTAGAGTTCATGGATCTAGTAGTGACCCATAGCCATTGAGGAGCTCACAAAGGGTGAGATATCGAGGAGATATCTAGTGTAGAGATTGACATATAGAGTATATGCTATGCATTATGCAAACATGACATCTATGGTGAAGAATGTGCAGCGTACTTACTTTGATGAGGCTTTTGGCAAAGAAGCTACTAGGACAAAGCTATGGATGAAGAGATGGATGCATTGGTACATAATGATACATGGGATTTAGTTTAATCACTAAGTGGCAAGAATGTGATTGGCTATAAATGGGTTCATAAGGTCAAATGTATGCCGGATGGATCTGTGGAAAGTTATAAGTCAAGGCTAGCTGCCAAGGGATATACACAAACTCATGGGCTTGATTTTGATGAGACATTTAGCCCAATGGCTAAGATGGCTATACTGTAAGATCTATGATTTCATTGGCTATATCTAAAGGTTGGGAATTACATTTAAATGGATGTCAAGGATGTCAAGGATGCTTTCTTGAATGGACAGTTGTAAGAAGAGGTGTTTTCTTGAATAGCCATAGGGTTATGTGTACACTCAAATTTTCCCACACATGTATATAGATTGAAGAGAGCATTTTATGGGCTGAAGCACGCACCACGTGCATGGAGTGACATGATTAGCAAGTATCTCATTAGCATTGGATTCACGTTTTCTTTGTTTGGTTCCAATATGTTCCTGAAGAATAAATTGTGTTCTCAATGTCTAACAAAATAGTATCTTACTAAACTATTACTCAATCAAAATTACATTAAAGAAAAATTATATTTTTTATAATAATTCTTACCTTGCATGTTACACTCTATGCTTGCATCCTCCACTGTTTGCTTTCAATTCTGCAAGATTGCGAACTTTCTTCTTTATTTGTCTTTCACCTAATAGAGTTTCTTTGCTTCTTGATTCTCGAAGTTTCTCTTTTGTCTTTTGCAATTCTTCGGCCTCACTTGCAAAGTAGTTCCTTCAACTTTTAACACTCAGCAATCTTTTCACATTTGTCTATTGCTTCTTGTTGATATAAGTGTTTGTACACATCTGCAACAACTATCGAGTGAACCCAAGCAGACCTTTGCAACCATCCCCAACAAATATTAAGTGTGATTTTGGATTGAAAAAAGAGAAAGTAGAGTTTGTAATTGGGCATTTGTGATAATTTGAGGCATCACACCATAGATCAATAGGGTGCAATCCGCATGACCTCATGTTCTCTCTCTCCATAGCACCAATGCGTGGACTGTTTCTCCATTTTTAAACTAGAGCATAATCTGCTTCAGGATCTATATGAAGATGATAAAGCCTCTTTGGGTTTGAAAGTTCACCTCCTTCTTTTTTTTAAGTTGTCTGTTGGCTAATACAAACGAGACCTTTTATTGTACAAAACTAGGACTAATGGCGCAAAACTTATTTGTTTCCCTCCAAATTTTAAAAATTTGATGAATTTAATATTTGATATTAAATAAAAATACCTTCAATATGGTGTGTATAATAGTTAGTGTTCATTAAGATGATGTGTAACGTAGTTAGACATTCTTGGCATCAAATAAATAGGAAAATATATAATTTCTTAGAGGGCCCCAAAATGAGTTCCGGTTTTCCCTAATGTCTTCCCTATGACACGTTAAAGGTAAGCTTTCTTCGTTTGGTTATCCTTGAGCTAGTGAGTGTAGTGGGTTTAGGCTTTCCATTCTTATGCATGGAGTCTATATATAGTCCTATGCATAATCTTATACATAAGATTCTATGCGTAAACACTATGCATAATCTTATGCACACAAGACTCTTTACAAAGTCATATGCATAAGACTCTTTACAAAGTCATATGCATAAGAGTCTTTTATATATTTTTAAATGCATAAGAGTCTTTTGTATATTCTTATGCATAAGATTCTATTGCATAGTCTTGTATATAACCCTTATGCGTATGACTCTATGCTCCGACTCTATGATCCTTTTCCTTTTTGTATCCATGATTTCTAAAAGGCAGTCATATGTATGCATATGTTGCTAATGTATCGCCTTATGTATTTTATTTTTTTAGGTTTTTATGATCTTCATCAAGCTCTCTTCATTTTCTGGTAATAAGAGATCTCACCACCATGCTCTTTGCTATTGCACTCTACGGTGCTTGTGGAACTTTGTTCAAGATATGTTTTTTTTCAAATCTAAGACAATATTAGGGAGTTTGGGAAATTTGCAATTCCCACTTTGCAAAGATTTACAAATGGGGAGCATGGTGGACCCTATCAATATTTAGTCAAAACCCCCTCATGTAGCATATCCTTAGAAAGCTTTTGACGTGTAGGTTCTAAATGTACAATCTTTGACAAATTTCAAGTTGGTGATTTTCGGGTGATTTTCACTTGGTGTGTAACTTAGAATGACTATTGTTTGTGAGTTATCTAAGTAAGCCCTACCGTCATTTTCAAAAACTTTTAAAGAAGATGCTTCCTCCAAATAATAGCATACTCAAATAAATGGAAAAAACAAGAGGAAATCTAGCTACACTTGGCATGGATTACAAATGGATAGATGCATGTACTAATGATTATATTCTATTTTGAGGTGTTCATAAACAAGGCCATCAATTTTCGAAAGTGCATAACACCTTGGTATCAAAATGATTTGCAACTTACAAGGATTCCTCAAAATTATTTTTTAAGGCAATTTCCCATTATTTTATGCATTCACACATGTTTTGATGCAAATCCATTTTCAAGCTCTTTGATCACATGGAGTGCACAACATCAATCCATCGACGGTATAATGAGAGTCCCGATGGATTCAGATGCTTGGAAACATATTAACAAGCAATGGCTTAAATTCAAAGAGGATCCAATCACTTGAGGCTAGGATTAGGGATGACTGCATTTAATCCATTCGGTGTAAGATTGACATCATGGAGCATATGGCTGATCATGGTGGGTGAACTATAATCTCCCTCCTTGGAAGTCCATCAAGAAAGACCATGTGATGCTTGCCCTTGTTATGCCCGACAAACACAAGGTGAATAATATAGATGTGTACTTTGAGCCTTTAATTAATGAGCTTAAAATATTATGGCACGACATCCAAGTGCATGAAGTGTCATGACTGCTTTCATAACGTAGTGTGGAGGTGAAGGCAATTTCAATGTGGAAAATGCATGTCCTTCCAAGGTATCATGAGTGTTGCAGTATGCTTTTTATCTTACTTCTCCATTTTTACAAAGGCATAGATTCGTGTTTTGTAATGGATAGCTCTATCATGATAATTAAAAGGTTTCACAACTTTCGGGCATAGTAGTTGCCCAATTTCTAGACCATCACTTTCGGGCATAGTACTTGCCCAATTTCTGGACCATCACTTGTTATATCAAGGTTGAATCATTTATGAAAATCATCACCAATTTCGTCCACCTCATCATGAGAAGTTGGTGCCATCTACAAAAGGAGTACCACCACTCACACTATACATAGGGCCTTTTGGAGAGAAGCATCTCCTTTAAATCTCTAAAAACAAGACAAAAACAGAGTACCACGGGAGCATATATAAGAACATGGCGTCTCCTTGAAATCTAGTCTACAAATGAGACATAACGAGTATAGGAGGGGGGCATATATAAGAATATACCATCTCCGTTACACACATCGATGATCACATTCTCACGAGAGGCATAGATCTTCAAACCTTTTACTCACGATACTCTCTAGTCTATATCTTAGAGTATCGTTCTCACGAGTGGATCCCACCATGCCTCGATTGTGGAGCAATGAGGAGTAAATGGTGTCGCATGTACCAACAACAAAGGAAAACCAAGGAGAATGGATTGATTAATGCAACATGCACGGTTATATATACGGCTACTTTATGGAAGACTTGGCCATGTCTATAACCATGTGTATAGACACGTTTAAAACCTAGAGTGCAGGCAATCGAGTATGTCTAATTGCATAAATGCAAGAACAATCCTAGAAACAAAACTGAAGCAAGGTATCTCCTTTAAATCTCTAAAAACAAGACAAAAACTGAGTACACCACAACGGGAGCATATATAAGAACATGGCGTCTCCTTGAAATCTAGTCTATAAATGAGACAAAACGAGGGGGGCATATATAAGAATATACCATCTCCATTACGCACGTCGATGATCACATTCTCACGGGAGGCGTAGATAGTAACATAAAAACTTGCACTGAACCTTTTACCCTTGAAGTATACATCAACCTCAAAAACCTTATAAAACTCATCTTGCAAAGGGACGAAGACTCCTCGTTAAGCATGCTGCACTATGTAATTAGCGACCCTCTGTCCTCGTTATGCCAACGCAATGGAGAGCACACCACATCAAACTCAAAAACCTTTCTAAACTCGTCTCGCACGCCCAAGAATGGTAATCATAATGTGATCTACATGCTGTGCTATAGTGCTTCGAGATAATTAGGTCGTTGGCTTGACGATGACGCCTTCGTGGGTGCAAGACTCGCGGTAGCGGGCTGTCTCGAGGAACCAGGCGAGGCAGCCTGACATGCAAGAGGAGAGGACGGCCAGGTAGGTGCGCACGCACGGCTGTTGGAGGGCAGGGGCACAGCTGTTCCGAATGGCAACGATGAGAGAGACACAGCAAGCGTCCAGGCTTTCCGTCATTCGGGCGACACGATTGATGGCATCTTGGAATGTGGGGCAAGATGAGTCCTCGGTGCTGTACACGATGGAGGGTAGGTTGAAGTAATCGCCCACAGCGTTCTCAACGCGGCAGGAGATGAGGTCATTGCATAAGCAGATGTAGTCCATGGCAGTGTTGCGGAACTGCTGAATGAGGGGGTTTGGCATACGTGCGCTCGTCCAATTCGATGCCGGCCGCATACTCCACGAGGGCGAATGAAGGGAGAACGAAAGAGGCTTGGCGGCGGATGTCCATGTAGGCCTCCACGTCCGGCAGCCGATGTGCGCTGCGGAAGACCGTCTGCACCTTGACGGCATCAAAGTAGTCGGCCATGGTGGCAGTAAATCGGGCGCGGAGTCCAGCCGGCATGTCCTTGCACGCCTCCTCCCACACCTCGGCGAGTGCCTCCATCCCCCCTCTACTCTTTGTCGTGGCCTTGGATGCAGAAGGGGAGTAATCAAACTGATGGAGGCGGTCTTGGTGATCAGTGTAACCGTTGCGGAGGATCTCCATGACAAGGTCAGCGTGCTGCGCGCTGGCGGCGTAGTCGGAGCCGAGGGCATCGGGGTGGTCGTCATCATCGTCGGCGATGATGAGCCAAGATATAATCTTGGTGACGTGGATGAGGCGTGTCAGCATGCCGTTGGGTATGCTTCGGCAGAGCAGCAGGCAGTCGACGAGGAACTGGCGGGCGGCGGCGGATGGAGGCTGCGCCACACCTAGGATCCACCCCTCGCAGTGCTGCCTCACGACCTCGTATTCCGGATGCAACAGTGAGGGGAACGAGCAGCGCAGCGGGGGCACTCGGAAGCTGAGGTCTTCACCAGAAGGCAAGCGGAAGCTGCTAGGTGAGCTGCTGATGACAGACGCGGCAGCAGCAGCAGGGAACACAGCAGAATCGGACAGCTTGACCCCTGCAGCAGCTTCAGCCTCCATCTCTCTCTCACACACACACACACGCACGCAGTACACACTCTCTTCTCGCTCACACGTACGTGTATCTCTCTCACGAGTACGCTCTCTCTCTCTTAAACAAGCATTCTCTCTCTCTCTCTCTCTCTCTCTCTCTCTCTCTCTCTCTTACAGATCTCTACTGTGTGGCCTTAATATGCTTCTTCTCTAGCAGATTCCACAAGGGCCATTGTCGTCCGTGAGGATAGATTTTTGATGCGCTGGGCCTTCCAAGTGACGGGTAACCTAAGTATGGGCCATTGTGGTCTTACTCCACCTGTAATATTGAGCTACCTCTCACCAAGCAAAACTCCTCTCAAAACTCCTTTAGGAGAGTGCAATGGCTAATGTTTCATTAGATTTGATAGAGTAATAGCTATCATGATGCTCATCAATGATTTACATTTATAGTAGGAAGGGTTTGTTAATTCATAAACATTTTCTCAAGTTGTTTAACATGTATAAAAATGTAGTATATATTCTCACATGGCAAGTACTATGCTTTTCTAGTAGTCTCTCTTTTTCGAAAATTTGGACACGTGTGCATGGGTCGAATCTTTATATGCACACGGATTGGGTCTCCTTGGAAAATGTAGTTTTTGTTCTTGCATGCCAATCATTGTGCTTTTTCAACAATATCTCTTTTTTGAAAATTATGATAGGTACTCATGTGTCGAGTCTTTATGTGCACATGGGTTGGGCCTTCGAATATTCTCATGTTGTTTAATTCCCAACGCATGTATAAAAATGTAGTAGTATATATATCATGGGTTATAAATATTCTGAAAGCCTATGGTTAAAATCATGGGCCTCTTGACTATTCTAAAAGACTGTGTAAAATTATCGTCCTCTTAAATCTTGAATATGATCATATATAATGAATTTTAGAATATGGTTAATATCATATTTTAAATCTTGAATTGAATCATTTAAAAGCGATTAAACAAACAGAAATATTTTTTAAAGTGTTGAATTTTAAAAATTTCGTATGATAGATGGATCTGTTGGCTCGATGTTCTCATGAGTTTCGACTATAAACACGACCATATTCTGACCAATATTAAGGAAGTTATGGCTAATATAGGAAGCTTCTCATTTGCATCTATGCACTAGCACACACTAGAAGGGGATTTCTGAGCCCCTCTCTTTTTTTACCCCTAAGTAGCCATGGCTATGGCTATGGTGGGTATGAAGGCTATGCTACACCTACAAATATATACATGATAGAATGGTTCTTTTACTTGTCGGGAATCTACCCATTCAAGGCTTGTTTTTTTAAAACCTTTTAGAAAAAAAAGAGGGCTCACCAAGCCACCATCTGATTTTGCGCCAACTAGAATGAGGGCTCTATGCTCACAGAGCCCCCATTCTAGTTGGCCGCGTTATGGTATTGGTTTGAAGGTTTTGCTACCCACATACACGTAAATGACAAAGTATAGCTTAACTTGTTGGACAAATTTTAGAGAGAAAAAAAGGGGCATTAGGAAGTGAATGGGGTCTTCTTGGGCCCTTTAATTTGCCCAAGCCTAATCAAGGTGATTAAGGAATAGCCAAATGGGGGGTTGCCATGTGGACTGAAATGTTGGGTTTGTAAGAGAGTTGTAAGAGTGGTCAAAGGGTGCACTTTTTCCCCCAAAAAGGGGGGGAGGCAATTTTACAATTTTCGGACCTCCATAACTTCTACATACAAGCTCCGATTTGAGCGGAGATTATAGATCCGTGATCTACGCATCAAGAGCTTTCCATAGATATGTTACATGATATGGTTTTGTCCGCTAGATTTTAAATTCCATTTTTCCTCCAAAATTCAAATTCGAATAAAGTAGCCGTTTTGAAGCTTCTAATTAGAAAATGTTTCTTCTTAAGAGAAAAGGTTTGACTCCTTAAACTGCCAAATAAAAGGGCCCAAGAAGCCTTCCATTGAGGTCCTAATGGACTCACCGAGCCCCCTTCTAGTCTTCACATACAAGGACTCTGCAAGCCCCCTTTTGATGGCCATCATAGCATAGACTAGAAGAAGGCTCTATGAGCCTCCTTATTTTCTCCAAAAAAGGCCACCGTAGCCATGTGACGAACCCATATTCTAACTATATCTTAATCATATAACTTAATCTAAAAAATATTTAAACTCACTTAATCGTGCTATTTCTACATAGCAATACAATCAATGTATATTCTTGAAGCCATTGAGCTTTAAGAACAATTGAGGTAGCACTTCGAATATAAAAAGGCCACCGTAGCCATGTGACGAACCCATATTCTAACTATATCTTAATCATATAACTTAATCTAAAAAATATTAAAACTCACTTAATCGTGCTATTTCTACATAGCAATACAATCAATGTATATTCTTGAAGCCATTGAGCTTTAAGAACAATTGAGGTAGCACTTCGAATATAACTTCATCTAGTCTAGTATATCTCCTTGGGGTGGTTACGTGCTTTTTCAAAAGAAGAAAGATGGAACCTTAAGATTATGTATTGATTAAATAAGCTAATAATAAGTATCTAATCCCCAAGATAGATGAGTGTTTGGACCATCTTTATGGCAGCTTAAGTTTTGGGTGCCCAAGTGTGAAGAAGAGCTATTTGTTGATTATGACTTTCATTAATCACTGTAGTTTTCCTTGAAAATTTAATTATTCCTTGTCAATGCAATGAGTCCCATCAATTTTATTGTTCATGTTTACCTTAGATAAGTTGTTATGTGCATACAAAATGGGTGTTTGAATAGTTAATAAGGTATTTTTGAACACCACATCATCTATGAGAAATCTTTTAATTGTGTGTATACGAGTACTTTGAAATCTACATCCTAAGAGAATGTGTGTATTAAAAATTTATAAATGGTGTCTCTAAACACCACATCTAACATCATTTGCAACAACCAATTTTAAACTTATGCAAAAACAAGGGAAGATTTTTGCCAAGTGCTCAAAACTTTGCCAAATATTCAACATATAAGATTTCTCAAGTTAACCATGAACCATGGGACAATCTATCTTTTTAGGCTTGAAATATGTGGTTTTACAATCAAATCTCTACTAGTGTTAAGCTTTAATGATTTCAACACCATATGTTTTGTGAGATGTTGTACACTTGATTCAAATTTGACTTCTATGGCATTTATACACACAAAGAAGATGCTAGCAATCATTTGTTTGCCTTAGCGTGGCTTTAAACATTTTCTTTAAACATATGGCCATTTAGCCGATTCTCGAGCATCCCATCATGCTACTAGCTCATGCAAAATGGTAGCCAAATTAGTTTTATATTGGTTTTTGCAAAATTGTATCTATAAAAAGCTGTCAGGTATGGTAATCGAGGTAAAATATTATCTACTTTGTACTTGATATTTCAATAAAAACATGGACACTACTAGTTCAAAATAGTGATCGAGGCAAGATATTGTATAATTTGTACTTGATATTTCAATGAAAAAATGGACACTACTAGTTGTAAATATGGCCAAATCTTCCTAAAGTGGGAAACAAGATTTCTCCCAAATGATCTAATGTTGTCTTTAAATACCCCCTGAGGACTTCTTGCACGATTTGATTAAAAGTTAAAGGAGCATTTGTAAGAGCCAAGGGCATTACTATGAATTCATAATGTCCATACCGTGTCTTAAAGGCGGTCTTTGGAATATCAACATCAGTGGCTACTATTAGATTTCTCCTTAATTCTATTCTAATAGCACCCAGTATTTAGATTAATAGTATCTTTCGTGACACTTATTGTGCTATCTCTCTTATGTAATGGAGAGATGCTAAGTTAACCCAAAATGGGGTTAACATCCCCCCTACTTGATGGAGACATGCTAAGTTAACCCATAATGGGGTTAACATCCCCCTATTTGATGGAGCTTTCATCCTTGGAATCTATTGCCATAGGGCATGCTACCCTAGATATTCTTTATAGTGGCTTTTCCTTATCTAGAGAACACAAAGGGTGCAACGAAGAAAGTATAATGACCTCCAAAAGTTGGTATTAATCATGTCTTCAAAGGTGGTGTGCATGTACGATGGTAGGGTAGTGCATGCACTGTCCATGATAGTAGTACATGATTATATCGTTAGAGGGCCATTTATTGAGGTCAAAGCACATGTCTTCCTAGTTGTAGTTGTGGACATAATCATCTTGAATGGCATGAAACTACCATCATGGAAGCACCATGGACCATGGATAAACCATGGTAAAATTCCTATCAGAAAATCAAGCTTCAAGTACACCCTCACAGATGATTATAATACATCATGAAGTTCTCCACCCAAAACATGTCTCTTGAACTAAGGAAACCACCCACAAACACACTCAACATTTAGATCATAGATTCAAGAAATTGTCATCATCATCTTCACTGTCTTCTTCCACATTGCAAGAAATAGCACACACAAGAGAGATAATTTGCTGTAAGAACCAAAAGAGAGGGAAAAAACTTGTGTGAGATAAGGAAAAGAATTTGTAACTTCCTTCTTCCTAACCACCCATCATACGACTTCTCCAACTTCTTTTTGTATTATTCAAAAAGTTATATCATTATGTATGTTTTTAGGACCTTAGAAATAGGCCTTGATCCAAATGACAAAAGCTTCGGCCCTTCAAAAAAAATTTGGGAAACACACACATTGTCCATGGCTTTACAAAGTGCAGACCTACTTTATGCCATGTCAATTTACATAGATTTTTACAATAAGGCGCATGAAATAAAAAAAATGATAGCCAAAAAGCTTGATAATTATCGATGTAGACCAATAAAATGTGCCAAATAATGCACAAATTTGGAGGCTATAGCACCCTCCTGCCACCACACGGTACATTTCTGCCACAGAAATCAAGCTTTTGGGATAGTAAGTACACTTTCCCTCTCTTGAACTAAAAACACCACCCACAAACACACTCTCTGCAATTAGATGATAGATTCAATCATCATCTTCACACACACGAGAGATAATTTGTTGCAAAAACCAAGAGAGAGGGAAAATACTCATGTGAGAGAGATAAGGCAACAAGATTTATAACTTCCTTCTCCCCAACCACCCATCATACGAGTCCTCTAACTTCTTTTTATATTATTCAAAAAAATTATCATTATATATCTTTTTAGGACCTTAGAAATAAGCCTTGATAAAAATGAGAAAAGTTTCAACCCTTTAAAATATTTTTTTTGGAAGCACACATATTGGCCATGGCTTTACATAGTGTGGACCACAGCTATATGCCATGTCAATTTACAATGATTTTTACAATAAATCTCATGAAATAAATAATTTTAATAGCCAAAAATCTTGATAATTCTCAATGTAGAGACCAATAAAATGTGCCAAATAATGCACAAATTTGGAGGCTATCTTTTTGGAGCACTCTCATTTCCACCTGTAAGCTTGATTTCACGAGTGGGCATCAAGTATTGCTCATTTAGGTGAGAAATGACTTTTTGGTGTTTGTCTCTAACATTGTCACCCATTTTGTTTGTAAGCCATGCAGTGTGTCCTTAAGATCTTTAACCTGGATCTCATAGTTATCATCACCATAGCAACTAATTTCATAAGCATCCTTTATTTACACCACCAGCCAAGGAAAAATTTGTGCATTGATCGTAGCCTTGAGTTCTCTATCTGTCTCTTCTAACTGCTTCTCCATGGCTTTATGATCATCTTTGGCATTGGAAAGCTTTGTCTGTAGGTCCAAGAATTATGTTTTGGCTTTAGCCTGTAGCTCCACCACCTCAGTTTTGTGCTTCTATGTGAGGCCTTCTACTTGGATTTGCAGTTGCATTTGTTGGGTCATGATCTTTCTTCAATCGCCTCTTGCCTCTGATATTCCATCTCTATGCTCGAGAAGTTCTTGAACCTATTATGGGTGAGGTCGTTGGTTGGCTCATGTGATCTCCTTTTGCCTTTTCTCAGCCTCCTTTATCTATTTCTACCCCATCAGTTATGCATTGAGCCTTGTCCTTGGTTGGCTTATGTGATCTCCTTTTGCCTTTTCTCAGCCTCCTTTATCTATTTCTACCCCATCAGTTATGCATTGAGCCTTGTTGTTATGGCAATTAAAAAGCTTGCATATGGAAATTACACTCCATTTGGCCAGAAAGGATACTAAGGTTGGATATGTATGCCTTCATCTCATAATCTTCTTGCTCTCCTTGCTTTAGGTATTCCTCCACCCTATTATACTTCGGCTTCAGGTAGTGGAGAAGGCCCTTTTCTAGTTCCTGGACTACCACCTGTGTTATGTCCATATCTTGTAGCTTTACGATGAGTGGTTTGAAGCCTTCTTCTTTGCTCTATGCTGCTTTCTACTTCGAGCACCACTTGGCTAAAATATCCACATCTTCTCTAGAACTTACTTCAATGCTCTGTCATGCATGCCTCTTAGAAGATGAGGGTTCGACAGAGGCTCGAGTTTGGACTTGGGTGATCAGATCTTCCAATTCAAATGGGTCCACCGAATCTCAAGGGGGGACAAAGGGAATTGGACGGTTTGGTAGAGGTTACCTTTTCTAGTGGCTCTATGCTTCAATTAATAACTATAGGAGGCTCCTAGAGTGGCATGCTGGGTGAAGTGGCTTCTATGTACACTCTAGAGTGGCAAGTTCTTGTGGGATGGGAGAAGATGGTGGAGGAGGAGTTGGGGATTCTTCGACAATACTCTCATGTTCTTCAGCATGAGTGGAAGTGGGTGGGTAAACAGAAAGATGTCATTTAGGGATCTTCTTTAGTCTTTTCTTCGTTATTTATTCTAGAGAGCTTAAGCCAAGTTGCGTCACCAACTTCTTTATATTTGCTATGATTGTTGAACCCTCCGATACTTCCATTCTTATTGTATCATGTTCTAGGGTGGAAAACTTGGGTTCTTCGAGCTAACCTTCCGACAATGGAATCCCGATAGCTTGGCATAAAATTTGCTTAAGGATATAGGGATTCACCACCTTGTTTGCCATGCATTGTGAGGTAGTGTGTGAAAGCCCTATGGACCATGCTTGCCCAATCATTTTGTTCACCCTTGTTGCCATGCTTTGTGAGGTAGTGTGTGAAACCCTTGTGGAGCATGCTTTCTCAATCATCTTGTTCACCCTTGTGCAAGCAATAGACCTTGTGCATATCCACTCGGTTATTCCTATCGCCACGTGAGATGACGGGCTTCACTTGTGCAAGAAATAGATGAGCTTCACTTACATGATCATGGAGGAAACCCTACATGCCTTCTCAAGCTTGGGATCTTTGAGGGCGCAGCGAACTTAGCTCCATTGTTGTTGACCTTCTTGGGTGGGTAGATGTTAGAGAAATCTAACTTCTTTTAGAGAAATATGTGGGCCTAGGTATGACGAGTAGGCCATAGACCTTGTGCATATCCACTTTGTTATAGCTATCGATGAGCGTCACTTGCATTGATCATGAAGGCAACCCTGCACGCCTTCTCTAGCTTGGGATCTTTGAGTGCTGCGAACTTAGCTCCATTGTTGTTGACCTTCTTGGGTGGGCAGATGTTAGAGAAATCTAGCTTTTTTGAGAGAAAGATGTGGGCGTAGGTCCGACGAGTAGGCCATAGACCTTGTGCATATCCACTTTGTTATAGCTAATCGAGCTTCACTTGCATGATCGTGAAGGCAACCCTACTACACGCCTTCTTTAGCTTGGGATCTTCGGAGGGCAGTGAACTTAGCTCCATTGTGGTTGACCTTCTTGGGTGGGTAAATGTCAGAGAAATCCATCTTCTTTGAGAGAAATATGTGTGCCTAGATCCGATGAGCAGGCATAGGGTAGGTTTTCTATATAAAAATAGGCCTCTTGGATCCATCCACACCTGTAACCATGTCCCTCTTAGTGCCTTTTGGTAGGAGGCTAGAAACTCAACAAAGTTTTATGTTGACCTTGCATTATAGGCCTCTGCTAGGTTCTTTCCAAGCCTTATTTTCTCCAGATTCTCCTTGACCTCGATGTCATTCATCAACTACATGCATCTAGGTGAATTATACTAAAAGTAAACTTTTTTGTTATCCACTATCTCATTGTGGTTGAGGATTGTGCCCTAGCACTAGTACATGAGTGCTGGTCCATAAGATGTCGAAGAGAGCTTGCTTTTTGGTGGACCTACTTGGCTTTTCCCTTGGATCGCTTCTTAGGGGTCTCCTCCCATTGACATTGATGATGAGGAAATGGGTGACCCTGGTTCCTTATACCATGGATCGAGTTGGTATCTTTTCACAATGATGCTAGTGAGGGTTGTGGTCATGGGACTCAAATGTCATGCAGATATAGCAGGTCGACACAGGTGGAACCAAATTCAAAGAAAGGTAAAAAGTTAAAAATAGAAAGAACAATGCAAATAGAAGGGGCACTCATCTATTTACAGGCAAGGAGAATCATGACTACTAAGGACTTAATTCAAAGGACACATGGCACCATGTCCTTGGCATGGTAATTCATGCACTGTGATCACACCAATGATTGGCATCATTTCACTGGCATGGGAATGCATACAGTGTGATAACACCAATGATTGGCATGATCATGTCAACAGTAGCCCGTGATCACGATCGTGATCAATGGTACACTCACGTCAAGTGAGAGGACAAGATATCATGTGATCCCAGTCACAATACATCAGTTAGGGTTCGAAAAAGATTAGTTTTGCCCATTCTTTATGGTGTGATTATGTAGGTGTGGGAATCACCATCGTGATTCAACCAAAATCATACTGGCAAGACTGTGAGGTTATGGCCATGTTAGGATCCATATATGATCATGATGTAATGTAGGAGTGATTATAAACTTTCAGGATGACTTGAGAAAATGTTACGGGACATAATTCTACAAAATCACGGCAGCAGAGAATCTCAAGCTTTTCAAAGGGGTGTTAGATTGTTAGCAAGTTAGTCCTCCGAGGCCTATGCTTGAAGATTATCAACTTAGAAAGGTGGTATTCTTGACTAGGACCCATTCCTACTTCTCGTTCCTTTTCCAACTTTTCCTAAAATTGGTTTGGTTGTGGTAGTTTGGGTGATTTGTGGTTGATGGCTAGGACCCATTCCTAATTAGTGTTCCTTCTCCAACTTTTCCTAACTTGTTTGATTGTGGTAGTTTGGGTGATTGGTGGTTGATGTGACAAGTTGTTTAAAGAGATGGCTTTACTTCATGGCTTTGTTGTTCGAGTACCTATACTTTTCTATTACCTTCATAGTATCCCAATACCTTTAACAATCATTTGGGAACCCCCAATAGTGATGAACATGAGGCTTTTGGTTCCATAGACAAGATACTTAGAGAATTTTTGGTAACCAGTCTAATTTGAATAGAGTATCATCTTGTAGTTCGTCATCAATACTAGTGGTGGCAAGTTCTCCATTAGGTATTTTCAACATGTGGTATACTACTATATGTTGCGAACCTTTCCTTACTATGATAGTAAAGCCAAACTCCATTAATAACAAACAATAAAAAACATGAGTAATTCACCCCATCATCCAAGGCCCTATTAACAAGATATAACAAAGCACATGATCTATAAAGAAAATAAACTTATTAGCCAATACTCTGCGGCTTGTCCTTCCCTCTCTTGGTTATAGTATAATTCATCTCAGCTTCATTAAGATGTTGACTCACAAAGAAGATTGGGTAATCTAATTTATGCTCTCTAGAGCTGTACCAAAACACACCTAATTATGAAGTATGATCCATTGATATACACATGGAATTTGAGATCCCAATTAGGTGGTGTCAAAATAGGTACACCAGCTAATCCCCTCTTCCATTCATCATAAGCCTGGTGACACTCCTCAGTCTATTCAAAGATCATAAAAAGCTTATACATGGCATAGTAATATCAACATAAAACACGATGAAGCATCGGTAATAGCCCATGTGTCTCATAAACCGTTATACTCCCTTGTAGTAGTTGATGGGTACGGTGGCAGCTCTAGTATGAGTTTTACCTTAGTATCATCTATGGAAATCCCATTTTGGGACACTATATGTCCCAATATCACTCCATGATTTACCCAAAATTGGCATTTCAGAGGATTTTAGGATATATGATATAATTGAGACCATTTAAACACCCTTTTTCAAACAAGATAGATGTTCCAACCATTGCAGATGCACAGAAAGGTCATCGATGAACACTTTCGGTCACTTTTTAAGTCACATGGGAATCTTTGTTTTTTACATAATCAATTATCATGTTCTAACCAGCAAGATCATCTCTAGTCATG
Organism: Cibotium barometz; assembly: GCF_041138505.1. Classification (NCBI taxonomy): domain Eukaryota; kingdom Viridiplantae; phylum Streptophyta; class Polypodiopsida; order Cyatheales; family Cibotiaceae; genus Cibotium; species Cibotium barometz. Next base: position 48,423,731 of record NC_141080.1, on the reverse strand, counting down.
ATAGCTATGTATTAACTATGCTTATGCGTTAGTCCATCCGGTCTATATAGATAAGATAGTCAATCTTGATAGCGTTTTCAAAGGTAAAGCCTGACAACAACTGGTCTCTTTAGGAGAGTAATATCTTCTAATGAATTTGGAATTAGAGAAAAGTCAAAACTACAAGGTTTTAGGACTTCTAATATATATAGATAAAATAGTCAATCTTGATAGCAATTTCTAAGGTAAAGCCCGACAACTAGTCTCTTTAGGAGAGTAATATATTCCAATGAATTTGGAATTAGAGAAAAGCAAAAACTACAAAGTTTTAGTACTTCTAATGCTGTATAAAATATATCTCGTTGATGGTTCTCTAAAAATGAGTTCTAATGCTGTATAAAATATATCTCGTTGATGGTTCTCTAAAAATGAGTTCTAAAGTTTCTTTGAGAGCATTCAAAATGGCCAAAATTGTGTTTTCATCATAGAACTATCAAAAACAGCCAAGTGTCCCAATTCACACTCGAATAACTCAAAAATAAAATGGATTTGGCTTTCTAGAGTCTCATACACTCTTGTAGAGTTTCTTGTCCTCTAAAACTTTTGTGTTTGCCTTAAGATCTGATTCTAAACACACAAAAAGATATACGCTTCGTAAAATAGCCCCTCATAAAGGTTATACCTAAATTTTAGTCTCATAAACTAGTCAAAACTTTACTAGATGAAATTTTACCATATCTTCTACATCTTGACAGAGTTACTCAAGTTATTCTAGAACAAACAATTGTTCAGCTAATCATTACCCTCAAGCTTCTTGGTTATAGCCACTCTTAAGCTTGGAATCATGAACTTTCAAGGCATGACTACCTCAAGTCCATACACCATCCTAAACGTTGTGCAATCAATTACATCTTTATATGATGTGCAATAGGCCCATAAACCATCCTAAAGGTTGTGCAACCAATAACAACTTTATATGATGTGCAATAGGGCCATAAAGCTGCTATGAGCTTAAACTCTCACTCATTGAGTTGAGCCTTAACAATCTTTGTTAGTATAGAAATAAGAACCTTATTAGTGCTCTCTACTTGGCCATTTACATGTGGATAATATGGCATTAACTTGCGGTGTGAAATCATGAATGTGCTAGTGAGATGTTTAATAATGTCATTGATGAAATGTTTACCTTAATCACTCACTAGCTCAAATGGACATTCCTGTGTGGTGTGGGTAAAGTTCCAAGCACAGGCTTAGCACCACTTCTTTGTGGGTTGGTTTGTGACTAGAGGAGAAAAGGTATTACAATCCTCTGTTTTATGGTTACCGCCACATGCTCCACAAAGATGAGGACCTGTAGGAAGTACACTTCTCATTCTCTGCTGCTGTTGTTGTGGCTGCATGGGTGGACGATAGGTCTGTCCCAATCTCCGTAGTACTAGGTTAGCTATCTGGTCTGGATTTACTAGCGCGCTAGACCCTGAACTTTGGTCATCTCCCCACTGATCTCTAGGTTTCACCTCTGGGCCAGACCCATCTTAGAACTTGAAGTTATCGGTGAAATCCATAGCATCATGGCAACACTCATTGAAATTTGTATGTTTCTTCGCATAGAGATGTGTATGCAGTGTTGAATTTTTGAGTCCTTTTAAGAAGAGAGAAATTAATCGACTTTGGGCGGGCTTCTCATCCTCTGGGCAACGATTAATGTACTGCTTCATTCTATTTACACAGTCTCTAACACTCTCGTTCTCGCCTTGCTTGAAAGAGTAGATGTGTGCTACCGTGTCATGTTGAATTCCCATCAAGGAAAAAGCAGCAATGAATCTCTCTTCCAAAACTCGTAAAGAAGATTTGTCTGAAGCCTCTAATGCCTGAAACCAAGCCAGGACTTTTCCCTCAAGAGTGAGTCCAAATCCTTCAATTTGAGTATGCTTATCAGCCACTTGCTCAGCTCGAACTGCTTGTCTAAATGCTGCTACATGATCGTATGGATCTCCCGACCCTTCATACTTCTTTACCAGTTTCTGAAGAGTTGATGGTCTTACTTGTCTTGAATACTCGTCATAGGGCCTACGGCCTCTCACTCTCAGTGGAAATTGTTCCTCTCTTTGGAAAGATGGTCCACATGTTTCCAAAATTGGTGTGGGTACCCTATTACCAGCCTCACCAAACCCCTCCAAAGATCTTGTCACCCGCATTTCAGGAGGTGCATTAATGGGAGGCCGAGTTAGCTCCCCTACCCTCCGATTGTTATAGTGAGAAAGATGTTGGTGTGGTGTGACCTGTGGTCGCACATTTGGTGTAGGACGATATCTTGGTGCTAGAGTTGGGCTACTAGCAGTGGTCCACTTAGATGTTGAGGGTCCCTCTCTAATGGACTCTCGTAGGGGAGGAGCAACAGTTTCTCCAAGAAAGGCTGTCTCTCCCGGTTTGGCTGTATTTGTTGAGAACACTTCCATAAATAATGGTTGTCCTTTCCACGTGAGTTCCCGAATCTCTTTCCAATCTAAGGTTCGGTATTCATTGGCCCATTTATCAATTATTCTATTCATGTGTCCTGCGAGCTTCTCAACTACCACCACATGAGCTAGAGGAAGATCCAGCTGTGGCAATCTAGTTGTGGCATAATATCCCTCTAACGAGTCCTTATAGAGCTCTTGAAGTGGGTCATCCTGTAAGACCTTTGTCACAGGAATTTGTCGTATAAACTCCCATTGGCATTCAGCCCCTTGATCCATTTTACACTTGCCTTTCCTATCCCTTTCCAAATTTAGATCTACAAGAAGTAAATCATCTATGGATGGTTTTGAGGACTGGGCATTGGATGGTCTAGGCATGTCCGGCTCGATGAGCCAATCATCTCTAGACTCCCTTGCTCTGGAAAGTTCTGATAAGTCTAAGAACTCGGTTCTAGAGAGCTCCCCTAATTTGTCTACCTTTTCTGGGTGGTAGGTGACTTCGTAGCGAACACCATCTCCACCCATGTACATGTTACCCTGGTTATTGACTAGAGGTGCTCTATCAAGTTCTGAGAAAATGTCTGCGATCTTAACAAGATACCGTTGTTGTGGATCCCTAAAGATCTCAGCTCCTTGAGCATTTGTGTAGACATATTGGAGTCTCACATTGAGTGTTAACCCCATGGTGTCGGCTTCAAATGGATTAAAGGATCTTGAGGGTGTCCTATTTGGAGCTACGGGATGACTATTTGTCGGCCCTAGATTGTCCATGGACAATGAACTAGTTGTTCTGGAGGAAAGGGTATCGGATTGGGATTCAGAAAGGGTTTCAGCAATATCTGCCAAATTTCCTACCGATTGGGTCCCACTTTCCTGCGTAGGTACTCTAGAAGGTGCCCTAGGCCCTATGGCAGTATCTACAAGACGTCCCGACCGCAAGTGCATAAGGTCAAATTTTTTTTGGTTTTTTTATGTGTTTTTGTTTTGTTTTGTTTTGTTTTTGTTTTTGTTTTTTTGTTTTTGTTTTTTTTAAATAATATATATATATATATATATGTATATATATATATATATATATATATTTTTAACCTACCTAATCACTAAATGCAACTAAAATGAGTATGTGTGGCGTAACTATCTATCCTATTTTTTTATTTTTATTTAATTATGATTTTTTTTAAAATGATTTTATGTTTTTATTTTATTTTTTTTTAAAACACAAAAATTATGAATCACACTAAAAAAATACTAATTATGCACAAAGTTACAAAAACTAAAAAAAATGCAAGTTACACTAATTATGCAAAAAATTAAAAATGAAGAATTACAAAATATGCAAAAAAATAAACTCCTAAAAAACACTTAATTTATAGAAATTTTTTTTTATTATTTTTAAATAAATTTTCTTTTGTTTTCTTTTGTTTTTTTTTCTTTCCTTTTGTTGTTTTTTTGTTTGTTTGTTTGTTTGTTTTTTTTTAACTAATAAATTTCGTGCCAAATATAAAAAATATGAATTTACTAATTATGCATCATTTACAAAAATTCTAAAAAAAATAAAAATAAAAAATGCAAGCTACTTTAATTATGCAAAAATTTAAATAATGAACAATGGATTCAAAAAAATAAAAATTGTTTTTTTTTATTTAATTGTGTTTCCTCTTTTTTTAAATTCCTTTTTTTTCTTTCTTTTTTTCTAAATTTAATTGTTTTTCTTTCTTTTTTTTCTTTCTTTTTTTCTTTTTTAATCTCTTTTTCTTTTCTTTTTTTTTAAAATATTATTTTTTGTTTTTTTTTTTTATTATTATTTTTTATTTAAGAATACAAAAAAAACATGAAAAATCAAATAAAAGAAAAAAAATAAAAAAATAAAAAAAATTGAAAGGTGCACTTACCTTATCCGCCACCGCTTGCCGGATTTCTTGGCGCCGCACCCACTCCCGAATTTGTCGCTGGCGTCTTCAATGCACCTTCATCAGCTGCCGCCTACAGCCGTCGTCTACTCCTTCTCCTCCCACTTCCAGCTGTCGTCTGCAGCTTCTACCAGCGCTTCACGCCGGCCCACGCTGCCCGCCGCAGTCTGCTCCTTCTTCTCCTTCACAGCCACAGAAGCTTCTCCTTCTCTCTGGCCTTCTTGGCCAGTCGCCTCCTCCGCTCTCAGGCACCCCCCGCGCCTTGGCTCCTTTGTCTCCTTCCTCCCACCACGCAGCGACTCCTTTGTTCGCCTCCCACCACGCAGCGCGCTTTGCTTCGACGCTGGTCGGCTTCCACCTCCACTTCAAACTGGCACATCAGCTGCTGTAGACGCCAACAGTCTTCTTCTTCGCTCTCAGCTGCATAGCCGGCCTTGGCTGCTTTGTCTCCTTCCTCCCACCACGCAGCGACTCCTTTCGCGCTTTTGCTACTACGCCACCTTTGGCCACGTCAGCCGCGACAACCAACCTTTGCCTTCGCAGCAGCTGCTCTTTCCACCTTCACCGGTACAACGTGGCTGTGGCCCTTCTGCAGCTACTGCCACGTAAGCCGACGCCCCCCACTGCGGCGCTTCTACAGGCTGTTGCCACCGGCCAGTATATAAAAATATATATATATATATATATTTTAAAGCCGCCTTCTCCTCGCTTTCAACTGCCGTCTAACAGCCACGCTTCAACGCTTATGTAAATGTATATATATATTACCTTGCTAGGCCTCCAACAGTATATATATATATATATATATATATATATATATTTTAAAACTCGCCTCCAAAGATCTTGTTAGATGATGGAAGGAAATTTTTGCGTCACAAAGTCCTCCCAACCGCAAGACAAAACACAAATGTTAGTGTTTTAGTTGATTAGTGACACAAGGTATGCCAAAAAAAAAAAATACAAAAACAGGAAGCAGTGAAACCTAATTAATGGCGGGATTTCTCTACCGCAATGGGGTTTTAATTTTTTATTTTTTATTTTTTTTGCTTCTAATCAAAAAACAGAAAACACACAAGGCGCCCTTGAGATCACACACTCAATGCCCTTGCAAACTCTACTCTAATCTACCCTAATCCACGATTTTGCAATCAATGGAGCACTTAGTAAGAAGACACCCTTCACTAACTTAGGTGTGCGTTCCCCGGCAGCGGCGCCATTGTTTGGGACATCATAGCATAGCGGAGGCTACACTCCAACCCACACACTTATCAATCCGTGAATGCAACCCGGTTAGCGCATAGAGGCTATCCCGAATGGAAGAAGAAGAGTTAACCACACACTAATGACTTCTAGTCCTACTCAATCCTTCTCAACACTCAAGCAATCAATCTTACATAATCAAAGCATCAAGGTTAGGCTACACTTAAGCACACAAATGCAACTTATGCAAGGAACCTAATATGCAAAGAGCTATCACACAAGCCTCAACTACACATTATTTCAAGCACAAGCTTCATCACAAGCACTCTACAACTCACAAATCAAAACATCATTAAGAAATCTAGATTAGCAAGAGTGTAGACCAAAACCTCATATCATTGAAAATGTAAAGAATAGAAAGTACAAGATTGAAGCATGAATGGAGATGGAGAGCCTTGGGAGAGCACTTGAGAAGGAGCTATGGAGCAAGCTCTCTCTATGAGCCTCTTAACCAAATGACCAAAGAGTGCTCACTCTCTCAAATGGGCCACCTTTTATACAAAAATTCTAGAACTCCCAAAAGTTCCCATGTGGGATTATTGTCAAACCCACTCCCACACTCATCCACAACTTGGAACTCTTTTCAAGAGCCCTAAGTGTCTTTTTTGTTGCATCCTTGTATTGATCTTCATTCGTCATGCAACAGACCCACCTAGGTAATAGCTTCCACACTTATGCCACTGATATGGTTGGTGAGATTATGGTTAATATACTGCCAGTGGAGGATGGCAAGCTATGTGATAGCCACTTTGGAGCACTATAGTTATGGCATAGTTATAGTGCCAACTCATATAGTCAGGTTGACTCTATGGCATGACCATTATATATTATAGTAGGAGAGTACTTTCCCTTATAGTTTATACTATTTATCTCTTTTATGTTAATGGTTGTAGAGAAGAGAAGAAGATAGAAGAAAATTTAGCCATCCATCTCTCTCGTGTCTTGCTCTCTGGTAGTGTGTATGTGTGTTTGCTTGTAAAGAACCCAAGATCTCCCTCCCCCTATAGTCTCTTTACACACTATGGATTGACCTTGTATGTTTTAGTAGGAGAGTACTTTCCCTTATAGTATATGCCCTTATCTTTATGATATACTATATTGATAGAAGAAAATTTTCTTTCCCTAGTTACTTGACATAGTAGAGTTGGTCGACTAGGTTCCACTAGGTTTCTTGATGGGAATACCCAATTGTGAATGTAATCTTTAAGGTGTCAAAATCAGCCTTATTTTCTAGTTTGAGTGATCAGAACCACTATCCCGCCTTCCCTTCCATGGTGAGGTTGAAGATAATCACCTTTACTAGGTCATCAAGTCAACCACATGTATCACACATTTGATCAAACACTTCCAAGTGTGCAATGGGATCTCCTGTCACATTGAACTTTTACATGTCGCAATTTGCATCAGTTTGATCACATTTTGTTTTCTAGGTTTTGGCACCACCGTTGGATGGTGGTGGAGTTGTTATAAGTCCTATTGCTACCCCCTCCCTATTTGTGTTGCTATCCTCAAAATATCTTTCATGGTTAGTGTAGTTGGTGGTGTAGGTGTAGGTTGAGGTAATGATTACAAGGGATAGTATGGGTATTGCTTGTAGGTCAATGTGACAATCTGGCATATAGGATATTTCACTTTCCCTCGTGAGGTACATTGGGATACTATAGAAGGAAGCTATGTAAGGTTGGAGCATACTATGGGGTGTGGAAGTGTCCCAATGCCTGACCTATTTTGGATCCTCTTGGTCCTTGATGTAAGGTTCCTATTATAGTGTAACTAGCTTGGGTTGTCTCTTTGACCATAGTAGCCTGGGTTGTTACTACAGGCCTCCGTGTGGCAAAACTAATATGAAATCCCCTACACTACTTGTACCAAAGTATAATGCTACAAATCCCAAAGATGTGGTAGGCCTCCAGGTAGCGGTTCCAAACAATCCAAGGTTTGAATTTTAAGAGCTAGCTGAGCCAAAGGCTGCCAATGTAATTGCTATCATCACAGCCCCACTAGTTGTGGTTCTAGGAAGGAGGAATAATCCCTTTCCTATATGGTTGGCCCTTGGATCTCCTAAAGTAGGCTGGTTAGGGTCTATACAAAAAACAGATGGCTCCATGGTTGGTCTTTCTAGCTGGCACTCTCTTACTTGTTAGGTGGTTTGGTGATTCTCTAAATACCACTTGTTAGTTGGACCTCCCGTGAGTGATAATGTCTACAAAACTCCTTTGAGTGTTTGTATAGGAGTTAGGTACTTTGACTTCTTGGTCCAACGAGGCCCTATAGGGATAGGTAGGATCCCAATAATAGGCCTCACTCAAGTAGTGTCTTTGTTATCTTGTCACACCACTAGGGTTGCTTGGCTCTTATGAGGTCCCACAGACTATGAAGCGTGCAATGATTCCTCTTGATATGGTTCTCTCCATTCTGCATCATTTGAGGCACTCTCTTGTAGTGGGGAATTGAGTTTGAAAATTCTTCCTGATCTGATTAGCTTAGAGAACACCTAGCTTCTTAGATAATATGTCACACGAGGTGGCCCTGGAGATTATGGATTCTGCTAGACTTGTGACCATGTGTTCACAAGATGAGTGCATGTTCTCCCACTTGGGTATGTTCATGGTGAGGTCCTTATTTGACGTGTGAACGTGTGTTCACAAGTCAGGGAACATGTATGGCGATGTGCAAACATGCATGGCCAGATGGGATAGGAACCTACGTGGCCAAGTTTGTGTTTAACTTGTGAAAACATGTTTATAAGTTAAGAAACATGCGTGGATTTCTTTTTCCATGAGTATGTACATATGTCATTCTATTGTCAGCTCTACCAAGTGCAATGGTGGGATTTTGGGCCTCCAGATTTTATCTGTTTTATCATTATGGCCATTTATGAAAGGAATATTTTCTAACCTTTCCTTAATGAGGATATTTTCTAGATTTCCCCTGTCAAACATAGGAACATGCATTCTTACTTGGCAAATGTGTGTTCGCATGCTTTGGTAAGCATGCGAGTGTACATGCTCTATGAAGCATTATATGTAGGCAAACTAGAGAGCAAATTTCACAGTTTTGGCCAAAAAATCTAGGTTTAGCCTCTCTAATCCTTGCATAATGATTTATTTTTAAATTTTTGATTTGATAAAATGATTAATATACTATTAATGTGCCTAATAACATGCTTAATGCACCCTAATGGTGTTTCTACAAGATCTAATAGTGAGATTAATGCCTATGATGAATCAAAACTCAAAAACTTAGCACATTGGTGCTGTAGACATTCATCGAAAGTTTATAGAAAATTGGGGATAAAAGTTACAAAAAGTCATCTATTGTAGAGAGCAACCCCAATTGATATATCTCACGTGGAAGTCTCTAGCCAACACAAACTTAGTTATTCAGCTCGAAGGAACCAAAACCTTGTGTTAGCCCAAAAGGAATGAGAGGCTGAGGTTAAGGCTATCAAGGCAACTGAGGAAGAGAAAGAACAAGAACCTAACTTACGCTCAATACCATAGCATTATAAATCATACACCATAGGGATCGTAAGTTAGTGTTTGAAAATGCAAAACGAGGACCTACGGCAAGTGAGGAGAGCAAAGCCTATGATTGACCTGCCCAAGAGTGAAGAAGGTAGACTTGGCAAAATCTTGTGAAGATTCTAAGCCAACTTACATTGCTAAAGACCTCACCAAAAGGAAGAGGAGGTTGAGCTTGTTGCTCTCCTCAATGAGTATAGGGATTGCTTTTCATGGACATACCATAATATGAGGGGAGTTCCTACATAGGTGGTACACACCATCCCCATGGTACCTAAATGCGAAACCAGTCCAACGACCCTATCCAATGAGTCCAAAATATGCAAGCATTGCTAAGAAAGAGATTGATAAACTCATGTCGTTCTAGCATAGTATACTGGGTTGCTTACCAATTGTATTCTACTTATGTTTGACGATAGCCTTATCCATGGGCTCACCCATAGCACTAAGTAGCCTCTAAAAGTAAGCTACCATTAGAGCACCCTTGTACTCTACTCTATACTGGACAAGACTGTTAGTTGTTTCTTGCTGCTCCAACTCATAACAGCACTCCCAAAAGAAAACATAAAGCCGTTGGTAGATCTCCTATCTAATGACACTCCCCATGTAGTTGTATTTCTATACTAGCCTCAGAGACATTTTCATAATTAACTATGAACTTTATAAAAATATTTGCAAAGGTTAAATCACATGAGAAGGGATGGAAATAGAGAAGAAGAGATCACAACCTAGAGCCTCAAAGGATCGAGCACAAATTCCGATCAAAAGTTTAGAGCAATAAATCATAAAAGAGGCTGAGGCGAGTCAAAGAAAAGATAAGGAGGCGGAAGATAACTCCCAAGAACAAGAAAGGAGATAATCCAAGAACAAAGCTCGTGAGCAAGCAAAGCAAGTAGCACAATAGAACGTGTAAGAAAAGGAATTAGAGAAAAAAGCATAGGAAGACTAGAGGATACGAAAAGAAAGAGCCGAAGCTAAAATCGAGAGAGCAAGAAAAGCAGCTGAAGAGGCTAAGAAAGAATTGAAGAAAACTCAGACAGACAATAGTTCTAGAATTCATGATCACCACAACCCAAGTCAAGCAAAGGATAAGAAATAGTTTACAAACCACTTATGAACAAGCCTTGACAGAGGTAGGCTAAAAAAATTTAAGAGTCTAAACAGCACCCCAAATCTAAAGAAGTTAAAAAACTTTAAGAGTCTAAACAATGTAGCCCAAATTTGAAGTGTTTCATCGCTAAGGGAGGCCTCGCTAAGGGAGGCCTCCCTTAGCAAGGCCTCGCTAAGGGAGGCCTCGCTACAAGAGAGCTGAGCTCACAAGAATCAATATTGTTGCTCAGGTTCTCACCACCTCAATACCAAAGTAAAAGCTTTAAGATTAACTAGACAGAAGCCAAGGAGATCCAAAGACAGAGATCTCTACTAAGAGTATCTAAGGACCACCAGGATCTCCTAATTATGGCAATGGCTTAGCCTTTTTCTTTTTATTAGTTTCCTGGTGACACAAGATCCTATCCCCCATGAGAACCAAGGCATCGGCCTCAAGGTACCACCATGAGTAACCAAGAGTCCTATATGGCGATAGTTATCCCATGAGAACCAAGGTATTGGCACCACCATGAGTAACCAAGAGTCTTACCACGTTCCTATATGGCGATAGTTATCTTCTTGGTCTCTATTTTCCCTTTTTTTCCCCCTCTTTTAGTATTTTTATTTTTTAAACCTACAGCTCACCTAAAGTTCACTAAAGATTGAGTGGAAGTACTTGGCATACTCCATGGGCATATTGTAAGGTTAGTCATGGTCAAATAGGGACATCACAAAGGAATAATATGGCCTTAGAGTTCCTCTAAGTGATGACAAGTAGAAAGTAGGTCCTTCTAGTCATAAAGTCATTGAGTTAGTTCCATGAATGCATGTTTGTGAAGTAGTTCATTCTAGTCATTGAGTTAGTTCCATGAATGCATGTTTGTGAAGTAGTTCATTCTAGTCATTGAGTTAGTTCCATGAATGCAAGTACACTTGAGCAAGTGGGAAATTCAGACCATATCGAGGATATTTGTTCGTCTCGCTCTACTGCATGTGTTTCCAAGTCATAGAATCTGGATTTGGTTCCTGGACTACAACTTGATAATCTATAAAACAATTCCATCTAGAAGCTCATCGTCAAATAACCATAGTTGAATAAGTAAGCTTTGATTTGACATCACTTGGTTGATCTTTCCCCTCATTTAGGCTTCCTAAAACATAACCTTCTTGTGGAAGAGTAGGAAATGGTCAGAGTGTATCCTGGCTATGGAAGGGCATAGGTATTATAGGTAAGTTGGTCAAGCATCTCACTCCCTGAAAAGCATCGATAAACTCACCTACTACTACTACTACCTAGAATGGACATGGTATTGGTGAAGGCATCTCATAAAGTGGTGAACGCTCTTCCCTTCCTTGCTCGATTGCTTCCAATTGGGATGTTTGTACTTGGTTAGGTCCACAAATCACATAAAGAACACTTAGCTCATCATGACTTTGCAACGTTACTCCTACCAATGGATTAGAGTAAAGTAGTCCTATAGCATTGGAAATATTTCCTACATTGCTAACAAAGATGGGACACAGCAAAGAGCATATATGATTTACATGCATGGCATGGAGGAGTGGGATGGAATTGCAAGAAAAACAAATCAATGAAATTTTTTACACTATAAGCTGCTTCTAAAAATGCATAAAAGTAATGAAAGTAGGCTAGAAAGATGGTATGCTAGACACTCCCTGATAATACTATTCTTAATAGTTTGGATTTAGAATAGGTGCACTACTGTCACACCAAGGGAAATCCATTGTTTCAGACTTGTAGGTTACGTAAAGAAGTAATGAGAACCTCATTGTACATCCCTCTTCTTGTTTCCCGTCATCCCCACCATAGACTTCTTAAAGGATGATGTATGCCTTTTGAAGACAATTTTTCCAATTTTCTTGATGATGAGGTAGGTGCAATGAAGAACACTTTGGCACCATAAGAATGTTGACATTGAGGCATAAGGGTGGAAAGGGACTCTCTAAGACCAAATCGGGCTTATTGGTTCTTCCTCTATAAGAGATGTGGGAAGTGTTATTTTGGGTCAGACATCAAGCATCTCCAGCGTAGTAGATATTTTATGTGAGAGGCTTGTTAATGTAAGGGTGATCTTGATGAAGGAACTACATATGAAGCTTCTCTTATTGAAGTAGAAGCAACTAAAGTAGAAGCATGCTCGGCTTCCCCCTTCCTGAGGTAGAGTCCAATAATTGACGGTTTTTGGGAATCCAATTTTTTTGAGGGAGGGATGGCAAAGATTCCATCATGACCTACTTTCCCTTGTTTACTTTTGAACTATTAGAGTTGGTAGCTATTGGCAAGGCTTGTACATTGGCATCGCTTGGAATGACTAGATTGTGCTCTGAAACCCAAATCCAGTTGTTACTATGGTGGAAGCCTTGAGCCTGAAGAAGACATGTGGGAATCCATCTTGAAGTAATTTTAAATTTGGCTTGATTGTAGCAACAATTTTGCGTAGGTTTTTGGGCTTTTAATAATAGAGGTAAAGCAAGTTGAGTACTTTAGGAAACCATTTGAATGTAGGTTCGGGTCTTCCTTGCTTGGATCTTCTTCACAGAATATGTGGATGGAGAGTTGTTAATGGATGTTGGTGAGAAGGACGTAACCTTGTGTTGAGTTGATGGGGCGGCTTCATCGTTGCGGCACTCAAGTGCTAGGTGCTATAGTAATTGGGTGTGGAGGTAGGGATTTTTTCCATGAAAATTCTCCCTATGGCCCAACCAATTCTACATTGAGTTGTGTTCATCTATGTCCATCCAATAATTACATGTTCTTTCAAGGTTCCGGGAGGCACAACCAAAAAATTACCAAGTAAGTGACCGTTATCACCGTATATGATAGTTTTAAGCGAGCCAAGCACTTTGGTGTTTTTGGTGCTACTACCTTCTACTCTCAAGTTTTTTTTTTCAAGTTAAGATTTACCCAACTGATTCCATACAACAAAAGTGAGTAAATTATGAATAGTACCTGTGTCAAGCAGTGCATTATAGTAGAAAACCTTACCATAAGGTCTAGGTAATTCAATTAGTGTCTTGAGAGGTGGAATATGATCCTCCTTGTCATCTACTACCTCTCTAATGTATGCTTGTGAAATTTCCATAGGATTTGATTGAAATGCCCCTAGTTCGTGAAGTGGATCATGAAATTGAGCTCATACCAAGAGCACAACTTACTACAAAGAGGGCACATAAGATGTATATTCTTGAAGCCATTGAGCTTCAGGAACAATTGAGGTAGCTCTTCGACTATAACTTCATCTAGTCTAGTATATCTCCTTGGGGTGGCTATGTGATTTTTCAAAAGAAGAAAGATAGAACCTTCAGGTTATGTATTGATTAAATCAGCTAATAATAAGTATCTAATCCCCAAGATAGACGAGTGTTTGGACCATCTTTATGGTGCTCAAATATTCACAAACATTTATCTAAAATCTGGGTACTATTAGATTAGAATTAAGGAGAAAGCTAATAGTAGCCACACTGATGTTGATATTCCAAAGACCGCCTTTAATACACGGTATGGACATTATGAATTCATAGTAATGCCCTTGGCTCTTACAAATGCTCCTTTAACTTTTAATCAAATGGTGCAAGAAATATTTAGGGGGTATTTAACTTTTAATCAAATGGCTCTTACTTTTAATCAAATGGTGCAAGAAATCTTCAGGGGGTATTTAAAGGTAACATTAGATCATTTGGGAAAAATCTTGTTTCCCACTTTGGGAAGATTTGGCCGTATTTACAACTAGTAGTGTCCATTTTTTTCATTATAATATCAAGTACAAATTATATAATATTTTACCTCAATCACTATTTCGAACTAGTAGTGTCCTTTTTTTATCGAAATATCAAGTACAAAGTATATAATATTTTACCTCAATCACCATACAAAACTTTTTATAGATACAATTTTGGAAAAACCAATATAAAATTAATTTGGCTACCCTTTGGCATGAGCTAGTAGCATGATGGGATGCTCAAGAATTGGCTAAAAGGCCATATGTTTTAAGAAAATATTTAAAGCCACGATAAGGCAAACAAATGATTATAAAGCTACATACTTCAAGCCTACGAAGGATAGATTGTCCCATGGTTCATGATTAACTTGAGAAATCTTCTATGTTGAATATTTGGCAAAGTTTTGAGCACTTGGGAAAAATCTTCCCTTGTTTTTGCATGAGTTTAAAATTGGTTGCAAATGATGTTAGATGTGTTGTTTAGAAACACCATTTGAAAATTTTCAATACCCACATTCTCTTAGGATGTAGATTTCAAAGTACTCGTACACACAATTAAAAATAATTCTCATAGATGATGTGGTGTTCAAAATACCTTATTAGCTATTCAAACACCCATTTTGTATTAACAAATTATCTAAGGTAAACATGAACAATAAAATTGATGGGACTCATTGCATTGACAAGGAATAATTAAATTTTCAAGTAGAATTATAGTGATTAATCGAAGTCATAATCAACAAATAGCTCTTCTCCTACATATATATTTTCAATTGTTTTTATAATGTCATGTATGTCCATAATCAAATATGCTTACATTAGTCTTTGATTTTAACCATCTTGGTAATTCAAGTGCAAGAACAAAATAGACATTTTCTTTCACATTTGAGGTCTTATAGTAGCTATTGATGTATCCTACAACATTACCATATATACACCTTATCTTGAGTACATGTGACCCCTAGATCTTCAAGCATTGAGTAACTTCTTATCCTTAGACAAATTGAACACATTTGTAACCAATGTGAGAATGTGTATTTATCTCCTCTATAATGTAGGATACTAGTTCCCTTCCTTACACTTGTCTACAAGAACATTACCATATATACACCTTATCTTGAGTACATGTGACCCCTAGATCTTCAAGCATTGAGTAACTTCTTATCCTTAGACAAATTGAACACATTTGTAACCAATGTGAGAATGTGTATTTATCTCCTCTATAATGTAGGATACTAGTTCCCTTCCTTACACTTGTCTACAAGAACAACCCTAGATCATCTCCTAATATAGTTGAAGCCTGTACCATGTAACTCACATTATTAATCTAGAATATTTATCCAACTTGGATAGGAAAATTTGGTACTTAAAGAGGATCATCCCTTATTAACACATATCTACTTAAGTACGTCTTAAAAGCTCCCAAAAATTTTGAGCCAAAAATTGTGCATTCGGTTAGTTTTGGAATACACAAGTGAAGCTTAAGTTGGTCCCTTGCAAATCTCTTATACCTTAGATGATTTATTCACCATATGAGATGCTAGGCTTTACACATTTATGCTAGTAGTAGGGATAGTAGGTCTTAGTTGCATGTGGTGTGATCCATTTAATAGTGTATCCTAGATTTGTAGCATAATCTTTAATCTCATATATAGGTGGAACTCTCTTTAAAATCAACATATATAGGTGGAACTCTCTTTAAAATCAACATCATGGCACTAAGTGTTATAATTAAAGTGTGGACCTTATTTGATGTAGGGCTTACACCTTGTATCTCTTTGCTAGTAGCGTACTTCACTTTTTTTGGTTGGCCAAGAATTTTATCACTACTCAAATTGTATGTAATACTTGACCATTCTTTATTCTTCTCCTCCCATTCACTAACCCCACTGATTCAACCTCTTTGTACCATGGGTGTCCATCAACCACTAACTCTTGTGCATTTGCTATGACAATGCATGCATCATAAAGCATAAGAAAAATTCTATAAGTATAGTAGTAACTCATCTTTAAGAACATTATCATTTGCATTAATGTTAAATATGGGTGAAAAGATATCATTTAATGCAGGGTTAACATATTCCTTGTAAGGAGAGTCATCGATGAGGATTGTCTACCTTGGATCGCATCTAAATGCAACTGAAGCTTTAGTTAAGGGTTTCCTCCACAACTAACTTATCTGGTCAATAAATCCTTTTTTTGTGATAGATGTAGATCCCTCCTAGCCCCAAACCATGAAGAAAGGGAACTCTCTTCTTGTATAGTTTTCCAATGTTGCCACTATAGGCATTACATTATGCTTTATTGCAGTTGACCAAATACCAGATCAAATACTTATGCACCAAGGGCTCTAATAAATCAATGCATCTTGGATGAAGTACAACCCACATGTTGCTACATTTTAAGTTCGCATGCCTATTTAACGTGTTAAAGCAACACTACATAGTAATAATACATTTAAATCTATTATGATTGTCAACTTTGGCTTGTCCATGACTACCAACTCTGGCTTGTCTACATAGTTACTTTCTATTGTCTCAAATACCATTCTTGTTATTCCTTCCACTACCAACATTGGATTGGCATGAACACTACTTGTTCTTGTCTCCATTGTCAACCCCTCACTTGCTTTTTTCTGTCAACATTAAGAACAATAACAATGTGTTATATAGCTAGATGTAAGGTGAAACATGCTACAAAATCAATGATTTAGTTTTATCATGAAAACACTTTGATGTATGTTTCTAAGTCCATAAGGATTGTTAATGACAAGTCTTAATGAACATTTAGTATTGTGTCTAAATCCATGTAGCTGAGCAGATAACTTCATGAAGATCTTTCCATGTAGCCAAAATTTTGGAGACCTAGCTATGTGACCAAATCTCCAACGTACATAGCTTTGAGATCTAGGATTGCTCAATGAGATTGAGAAGATTTGTCTTTACTTTTAAATCTTCTAAGCATAAGGAAATGAGCACAATCCATATGTCCAAATCACAAGGCATTGAAAAGGCTTTGGCAAGGGGGTGACCATAGAACCTAAGCATAAAAACACTTTGGCAAGGGGGTGACCATAGAGCCTAAGCATAAAAACACTTTGATATATGTTTCTAATTCCACAACAAGGATTGTTTAGGACAAGGCTTAATGAACATTTAATATTGCTTCTAAATCCATGTAGCTGAGCAGATGACTTCACGAAGATCTTTCCATGTGGGCAAAGATTTTGGAGACCTAGCTATGTGTCCAAATGTCCAACGTACAAGGCTTTGAGATCTAGGATTTCTCAAATGAGATTGAAAGTAAAGCCAAATCTTCTCAATGAGATTGAGAAGATTTGGCTTTACTTTCAAATCTTCTAAGAACAATCCATATCTCCAAATCACAAGGCATTGAAAAGGCTTTGGCAAGGGGGTGACTGTAGAGCCAGAGCATAGAGATTTAGAAGATTTCATTGTGAAGGGTTTACCATGGTGACCAAATCTCGTATTTACAAGGGATTGATCCCAATCCAAAGGTATTTGGCTTAACCATAAGCAATGAATTGAGAAGAATTAACATGTAATCAAATCTATGATTCACTATTACATTCTACACTATCCTCTCCCAAAGAAATGTACAATGCTTACCTTCACATGCTAGTATCTAAGCTCGTATCTCTAAAACTCCAAGCTATGCTAGTGGTAGCTATCTCTAATCCTTTGCCTCCTCCTCAAGCTATCACCATGAGGTTGCCTCTCTTCTCATAAGGACACTCACTCCTCTCTACTCGCACACTCATGGGCATAAGTATAAGAGGAACATATACCAAGAATAACGCTCTCTCTCTCTCTCTCTCTCTCTCTCTCTCTCTCTCTCACCATAGACATAAGAGAGCAAGGAGATAAGCGTAGACTGAATTTGCATAAAGGGGGATTCTGTCTTTCATTTTAAGCATGTTGTTATTTATACAATTGGCCCTTGTTCACAATTGGGCACCCAAAACTTAATGAAAGATAAACTAAAAGGTTACAAGATACATAGAATTGTGGCATGGCTAGCCATTCTCATAATTACAACATTTATAGTGGCGTTTCATGACACTTATTGTGCTATCTCTCTTATGTAATGGAGAGATGCTAAGTTAACCCAGAATGGGGTTAACATCCCCCCTATTTGATGGAGATTTCATCCTTGGAATCTATTGCCAACAGGGCATGCTGCCCTAGATATTCTTTATAGTGGCTTTTCCTTATCTAGAGAACACAAAGGGTGTAGCAAAGAAAATATATTGACCTCCAAAATATCTAGAGAACACAAAGGGTGCATGCTGCCCTAGATATTCTTTATAGTGGATTTTCCTTATCTAGAGAACACAAATGGTGCAACAAAGAAAATATATTGACCTCCAAAATTTGGTATTAATAATGTCTTCAAAGGTGGTGTGCATGTACGATGGCACATCCGCTCTCGATGATAGTAGTACATGATTCTATTGTTAGAGGGCCATGTATCGAGGTCAAAGCACGTGTCTTCCTAGTTGTAGTTGTGGACATAATCATCTTGAATGGCATGAAACCACCATCATGGGAGCACCATGGACCATGGATAAACCATGGTGAAGCAAGAGAGAGGGAAAAGACTCGTGTGAGAGAGATAAAGGAATAGGATTTATAACTTCCTTCTCCCCAACCACCCATCATACGAGTCCTCTAACTTCTTTTTATATTATTCAAAAAAATTTATCATTATATATGTTTTTAGGACCTTAGAAATAAGCCTTGATCAACATGAGAAAATTTTCAACCCTTTGAAATATTTTTTGGAAGCACACATATTGGCCATGGCTTAACAAAGTGCGGACCAGCTATATGCCATGTCAATTTACAATGATTTTTACAATAAATCTCATGAAATAAATAATTTTAATAGCCAAAAATCTTGATAATTATCAATGTAGAGACCAATAAAATGTACTAAATAATGCACAAATTTTGAGGGTATCTTTTTGGAGCACTCTGACATTTCCACCTGTAAGCTTGATTTCACCGAGTATTTTCTCATTTAGGTGAGAAATGACTTTTTGGTGTTTGTCTGTAACATTGTC
This sequence comes from Cibotium barometz, assembly GCF_041138505.1. NCBI lineage: Eukaryota > Viridiplantae > Streptophyta > Polypodiopsida > Cyatheales > Cibotiaceae > Cibotium > Cibotium barometz. The sequence goes on along the minus strand of NC_141080.1, from coordinate 48,404,684 downwards.
ACCCGTTTTGTTTGTAAGCCATGCAATGTGTCCTTAAGATCTTTGACCTGGATCTCATAGTTATCATCACCAGTGCATCTAATTTCATAAATATCATTTGCTTGCACCAGATGCCCCCCCAAAGCCACAATTTGTGCTTTGATGGTAGCCTTGAGTTCTCTGTCTTTCTCTTGTAACTGCTTCTCCATGGCTTTATGATCATCTTTGGCATTGGAAAGCTTTGTCTGTAGATCCAATAATTATGTTTGGGCTTTAGCCCCCTGCAGCTCCACCACCTTAGTTTTCTGCTTCTATATTGTGAGGCCTTCTACTTGGATTTGTAGTTGCATTTGTTGGGTCACGATCTTTCTTCAATCGCCTCTTGCCTCTGAGATTCCAGCTCTATGGTCAAGAAGTTCTTGAACCTATTGTGGGTGAGGTCATTGGTTGGCTTCTGTGATCTCCTTTTGCCTTTTCTCAGCCTCCTTTATCTATTTCTACCCCATCAATTACCCACCATTGAGCCTTGTTGTTATGGAAATTAAAAATCTTGCATATGGAAATTACACTCCATTTGGGCAGAAAGGATACTAAGGTTGCATATGTACGCCTTCATCTCATAATCTTCTTGCTCTCCTTGCTTCTGAAGGACCTTTTCTACTTCTTGGACTACCACCTGCTTGATTGTTATACCGATATCTTGTAGCTATAGTATGAGTGGTTTGAATCTTTCTTCTTCACTCTATGTTGCTTTCTACTTCTAGCGCCACTTGGATAAAATGTCCACATCTTCTCTAGAACTTACTTGAATGCTCTCTCACGCATGCCTCTTAGAAGATGAGGGTTCGACAGAGGCTCGGGTTTGGACTTGGGTGATCAGATCTTCCAATTCAAATGGGTCCACCAAATCTCAAGGGGGGACAAAGGGAATTGGATGGTGTGGTAGAGGTTAGCTTTTCTGGTGGCTCTATGCTTCAGTTAATAACTACAAGAGGCTCCTAGAGTGGCATGCTAGGTAAAGTGGCTTCTACGTGCACTCTAGAGTGGCAAGTTCTTGTGGGATTGGAGAAGATGGTGGAGGAGGACTTGGGGCTTCTTCAACAATACTCTCATGTTCTTCAGCATGAGTGGAAGCAGGCGGGTAAACAAAAAGGGGTTGTTTAGGGATCGTGTTTAGTCTTTTCTTTGTTGCTTATTCCAGAGAGCTTAAGCCAAGTTGTGCCACCAACTTCTTTATATTTGCTATGATTTTTGAACCCTCCGATAGTTCCATTCTTATTGTATCATGTTCTAGGGTGGCAAACTTGGGTTTTTAGGGCCAACCTTCCGACAATGGAATCCCAACAGCATGGCATAAAATTTGTTTTAGGATATAGGGGTTCACCGCCTTGCCATGCTTTGTGAGGTAGTGTGTGAAAGCCCTATGGAGCATGCTTGCCCAATCGTCTTTTTCACCCTTGTTGCCATGCTTCATGAGGTAGTGTGTGAAACCCTTGTGGAGCATGCTTTCTCAATCGTCTTGTGTTCACCCTTGTGCAAGCAATAGACCTTGTGCATATCCACTCTGTTATTCCTATTGCGCGACGACGAGCTTCACTTGTGCAAGAAATAAACTTGTGCATATCCACTTGATGGGTTTCACTTACGTGATCATGGAGGAAACCCTACATGCCTTCTTGAGCTTGGGATCTTTGAGGGCAACGAACTTAGCTCCATTGTTGTTGACCTTCTTGGGTGGGCAGATGTTAGAGAAATCTTGCTTCTTTGAGAGAAAGATGTGGGCCTAGGTCTGACGAGTAGGCGATAGACCTTGTGCATATCCACTTTGTTATAGCTATCGACGGGCTTCACTTGCATGATCACGAAGGCAACCCTACACGCCTTCTCTACAACCCTACATGCCTTCTCTAGCTTGGGATCTTTGAGGGCAGTGAACTTAGCTCCATTGTCGTTGACCTTCTTGGTGGGTGGGTAAATGTTAGAGAAATCCATCTTCTTTGAGAGAAATATGTGGACCTAGATCTGATGAGCAGGCATGGGGCATCCCTAAATGGTTGGATTCAGAATTATCTCTTTTTCAAAATTCTTCCAAGCTATCAGAAGGCCTTCAAATATTAATAATCTAATTAGTAAAATTATATTTTTGATGTAAATCTTCTAAAACTTATAGGGACTAGTGTACTTGTAATGGTGCATCTATGGAAAAAAATTTGGATCACTCTAGGTATGAAAAGATCAATTTTTAATCATTTCATCATTTTTTTTATTAATTTTGATTAAAATTAGACTAATTTATAATAATTTACATTATATTGGATTAATTTGAGTGTATGTGTATTTTATATTAGTTGCTTGATCTCTTTTGAAGTACCTTGCTCCCCAAATTTGCTCTCCTAGCATTGTGGACAAAATTGGACACCCTGATCTTGCAACAACTCTCCTCTTGAGATGGTTCTCTCCATTCTGCATCATTTGAGGCACTCTCTTGTAGTGGGGAATTGAGTTTGAAAATTCTTCCTGATATGATTAGCTTAGAGCATACCTAGCTTAGATAATACGTTGCTTGTACGAGGTGGACCTGGAGATTATGGATTCTGCTAGACTTGTGAACATGTGTTCATAAGATGAGTGTGTGTGTTCCCACTTGGGTATGTGCAAGAAGGGGAGGTCCTTATTTGACTTGTGAATGTGTGTTCACAAGTCAGGGAACATGCATGGCGATGTGCAAACATGCATGGCCAGATGGGATAGGAACCTATGTGGCCAAGTTTGTGTTTAACTTGTGAAAACATGTTTATAAGTTAAGAAACATGCGTGGATTTCTTTTTCTATGAGTATGTACATATGTCATTCTATTGTCAGCTCTACCAAGTGCAATGGTGGGATTTTGGGCCTCCAAATTTTATCTGTTTTATCATTATGGCCATTTGTGAAAGGAATATTTTCTAACCTTTCCTTAATGAGGATATTTTCTAGATTTCCCGTGTCAAACATAGGACCATGCATTCTTACTTAGCAAATGTGTGTTCGCATGCTTTGGTAAGCACGAGCGTACATGCTCTATGAAGCATTATATGCAAGCAAACTAGAGAGCAAATTTCACAGTTTTGGCCAAAAAATCTAGGTTTAGCCCCTCTAATCCTTGCATAATGAATTTTTAAAATTTTTTATTTGATAAATTGATTAATATACTATTAATCTACCTAATAACATGCTTAATGCACCCTAATGGTGTTTCTACAAGATCTAACAGAGTGAGATTAATGCCTACGATGAATCAAAACTCAAAAACTTAGCAATAAATGCAAAAAGGAAGAGCTTCAATCAAAGGAAATCTATAGTACATTGGTGCTATAGACATTCATCGAAAGTTTATAAAAAATTAGGGAGAGAGTTACAAAAAGTCATCTATTGTAGAGCAACCCCAATTTATATAGCTCAGATGGAAGTCTCTAGCCAACACAAACTTAGTTATTCAGCTCGAAGATACCAAAACCTTGTGTTAGCCCAAAAGGAATGAGAGGTTGAGGTTAAGGCTATCAAGGCAACTGAGGAAGAGAAAGAACAAGAACCTAACTTACGCTCATTACCATAGCATTATAAATCATACACCACGACAAGTGAGGAGAGCAAAGTCTATGATTGACCTGCCCAAGTGAAGGAGGTAGACTTGGCGAAATCTCGTGAAGATTCTAAGCCAACTTACATTGCTAAAGACCTCACCAAGGAAGAGGAGGTTGAGCTTTTTGCTCTCCTCAATGAGTATAGGGATTGCTTTTTGTGGACATACCATAATATGAGGGGAGTTCCTACATAGGTGGTACACACCATCCCCATGGTACCTAAATGCGAAACCAGTCCAACGACCCTATCCAATGAGTCCCAAATATGCAAGCATTGTTAAGAAAGAGATTGATAAACTTAACAAACATATGCTTGAATGCATTGTGGGTAAGGAGGCTTATAGCTTTTTGAATGGATACTTAGGCTACAATAAAATTTAGAGTAGAACTAAGGACCAAGCTAAAACAACATTTACACTGAGCATGGTGTGCATGCTTACAAAGTGATGCCATTCAATCTAACCAAGACATCAGCCACATTTCAAAGACTTATGAATACTACTTGTATAAGGACTTCTTATTAAGAAAGTTTCTTGAAGTTTTCTTGGATGATTTTTGCATTTATTCATCTTGGAAAGAGCACCTAGTGTGCCTAAAAAGGGTGTTTAAAAGGTGTCGATTTTATCGCATATCCTTAAACCCTTACAAATGCCAATTTTGGGTATATAGTGTCCAAAAATGGGATTTCCACTGGTGAGAGAAAAATCAAGGTCATCTTGGAATTACCCCCACTAACAAACTATAAGGGAGTCCAGAGATTCATGGGTCAGCTATCGATTTCTTTTTTCCTATACGCAGAGATAGCTTGTCCTTTGTACAAGCTATTGATTGTATTTGTATGGACTGAGGAGTGTCAACAAGCTTATGACATGTTGAAGTAAGCCTTGGCAAGTGCTCCAATATTGCGAGAACCTAACTGGGATGTCATCTTGCATGTGCATATTGATGCCTCCAATTTTGCAGTGTCCTAGCACAGCTAGGGGAACACAAATTGTACTATCCTATTAGTTTTGCAAGTTGGCAACCACTAGACAAGGCTGAAATCAATTACACGACCACTGAGCGTGAAGGGTTAGCAATGGTTTATCCTATAAAGAAATTTTGGCATTACCTTCTTGCTAACAAATTTATTTTCTATATAGATCCTCAAGCCTTATATGTAGTGAACAAACCATGCTCCATGGGAAGGATCATAAGGTAGTTATTAATTCTTCTTGAGTTTGATTTTATAGTAGTTGTGAGGTTGGGCAAGAAACATGTCATGGTAGATCATCTATCCTGCATACCTAATGGTGAAACACCAACAATCAGAGTTTATGAAACGAGTTACCAGATGCTATTCTATTTAAGGTAAAGGCTATTCCCGAGTGGAACAAGAAAATTGTTAACTTCTTAGCTGATGGTTTTCTAGAAGGAAAGAAACTGAGGAAAGATGTAGCAAGGAAGTCACTAAAAGAGAGTGAGTCTTACCAGCTTATTTCTGGAACTTGTTATAGAAGAGGTAAGGATGAAATTCTTAGACGCTGCCTACGGGAGGAGGAATACCTCATGATCATGGAACAAGCACCAGGGGGGGTGCGATAGAAATCATATCCAGGAAAATACTCCAGTTGGGGTGTTAGTGGCCTACACTTTTCAAGGAATATGATTTATTTGTAAAAGAGTCTGATAAGTGCCAATGTTGTACTACCAAGCCACAAAGGAAGGACATGATGTCAGTGCATCTATCAGAGTGGACCAACCTTTTAAAAAATTGGGCTTAGATTTCATTGGTCCCATTAGTCGTGCTGCCCATGGCATACAAGAACACTTCATCTCATTGTTGCCCCACAAATTATGTTACCAAATGGGCCAAACCAAGAGGCTGAAGAAAAGCAGATGCCATGGCAACTACTAAGTTTCTTTATGGGAATATCATAACATGCTTTGTACATTTGAGCTAGTGAGTGATTAAGTTAAACATTTCATCAATGACATTATTAAACATCTCACTAGCACATTCATGATTTCACACCGCAAATTAATGCCATATTATCCACATGTAAATGGCCAAGTAGAGAGCACTAATAAGGTTCTTATTTCTATACTAACAAAGACTATTGAGGCTCAACTCAATGAGTGAGAGTTTAAGCTCATAGAGCAGCTTTATGGGCCTATTGCACATCATATAAAGTTGTAATTGGTTGCACAACCTTTAGGATGGTTTATGGGCCTATTGCACATCATATAAAGTTGTAATTGATTGCACAACATTTAGGATGGTGTATGGACTTGAGGTAGTCATGCCTTGAAAGTTCATTTTTAGAGAACCATCAATGAGATATATTTTATACAGCATTAGAAGTCCTAAAACTTTGTAGTTTTGACTTTTCTCTAATTCCAAATTCATGGAAGATATTACTCTTCTAAAGAGACTAGTTGTCAGGCTTTAGAAATTGCTATCAAGATTGATCATCTTATCTATATATTAGAAGTCCTAAAACTTTGTAGTTTTGACTTTTCTCTAATTCCAAATTCATTGGAAGATATTACTCTCCTAAAGAGACCAGTTGTCAGGCTTTACCTTAGAAATTGCTATCAAGATTGACTATCTTATCTACATAGACCGGATGGACTAACGCATAAGAATAGTTAATACATAGCTATAATGACTAGCGACGATCTTGCTGGTTAGAACAAATAATTGATTATCTAAAAAACAAAGATTCCCATGTGACTTAAAACACTAAGAGAAGTTAAGGACTGTTTGACTTAAAAGCTTGTTTTATACTTAAAGTTGATTTTTTGATTGATTTGAATATGCATGCCTTGAAAGATTATGGACTAGAGATGAGCGTAAGATGATATGTGTGACTTGTGTTTGCTTTATTTTAGAATGAATGATTGATATGCATGTGTTTGATGAGACTTGACATGAGATTTTGAGATTCGGGCCAGCCATCCTTAGACAGGGAATGTCAGACAAAGAACGAGATTTATACCCTGTGGGGGGGAAACAATGTGGTAGAACCCAGAGAGGACGAGATTCAGAAAGAGGCATACTCGGGATAGCCGCGATGTGGAGGTTGGGTGGATGGGCATTGAAGAAAGTCCTAGATTGGCTGGATTTCGGTCATTATGACTAACCATGTTGTCGAGCATGGTGATGATGACAGAATATTTAAGATAGACACATACAATTTGATTGATTGAGATGCTATTCTTTAATTGATAGAGATTTATAGTATGTGAATGTTTGTTTGAGATTACATGACTCTCTGCTTATGTGATAAGAATCTTGGATATGGTATGCATACCTATTTTGCTATTTGAGAGGGTGCGTCACATGGCTACGGTGGCCTTTTTTGGAGAAAATAAGGGGGCTCATAGAGCCTTCTTCTAGTCTATGCTATGATGGCCATCAAAAGGGGGCTTGTAGAGTCCTTGTATGTGAAGACTAGAAGGGGGCTCGGTGCGCCCCCTTTTTTTTTCTCTAAAATTTCTCCAACAAGTTAAGCTATACTTTGTAATGTATGTGTATGTGGGTAGCAAAACCTTCAAACCAACACCATAACGCGGCCAACTAGAATGGGGGCTCTGTGAAGCATAGAGCCCCCATTCTAGTTGGCGCAAAATCAGATGGTGGCTTGGTGAGCCCCCTTTTTTTTCTAAAAAGTTTAAAAAAAAGCCTTGAATGGGTAGATTTCCGCGACAAGTAGAAGAACCATTCTATCATGTATATATTTGTAGGTAGCATAGCCTTCATACCCACCATAGCCATAGCCATGGCTACTTAGGGGTAAAAAAAGGGAGGGGCTCAAAAATCCCCTTCTAGTGTGTGCTAGTGCATAGATGCAAATCAGAAGCTTTCTATATTAGCCATAACTTCCTTAATATTGGTCAGAATATGGTCGTGTTTATAGTCGAAACTCATTAGAACATCGAGCCAACAGATCCATCTATCATACGAAATTTTTATGTTCAACACTTAAAAAAATATTTCTGTTTGTTTAATCTCTTTTAAATGATTCAATTCAAGATTTAGAATATGATACTAACCATATTCTAAAATTCACTATATATGATCATATTCAAGATTTAAGAGGACGATAATTTTAAGCTTAGTCTTTTAGAATAGTCAAGAGGCCCATGATTTTAACCATAGGCTTTCAGAATATTTCTATCCCATGATATATATACTACTGCATTTTTATACATGCGTTGGGGCTTAAACAACATGAGAATATTCGAAGGCCCAACCCATGTGCACATAAAGACTTGACACATGAGTACCTGTCATAATTTTCAAAAAAGAGAGATTGTTGGAAAAGCACAATGATTGGCATGCAAGAACAAAAACTACATTTTTCAAGGAGACCCAATCCATGTGCATATAAAGATTCGACCGATACACACGTGTCCAAATTTTCGAAAAAGGGAGACTACTAGAAAAGCATAGTACTTGCCATGTGAGAATATATACTACATTTTCATACATGTGTTGGGCCTTAAACAACTTGAGAAAATGTTTATGAATTCACAAACCCTTCCTACTATAAATGTAAATCATTGATGAGCATCATGATAGCTATTACTCTATCAAATCTAATGAAACATAATCGATTGCACTCTCCTAAAGGAGTTTTGCTTGGTGAGAAAGTCAGTGGCTCAATAAAGGTGAGTAAGACCACAATGGCCAACACTAAGGTTACTTTTCTTCACCCGTCACTTGGAAGGCCCAGCCCATCAAAACTCTACCCTCACGGACGACAATGGCCCTTGTGGTCCAGTATCCCTTGTCCCTTGGGGACTTATGTGGAATCTGCTAGTTAGTGGTTTCTCGCCTATAAATGAGGAGGAGGAGAAGCATATTAAGGTCACACAGTAGGAGGGGAAGCATATTAAGGTCACACAGTAGAGATCTTTGAGAGAGAGAGAGAGAGAGAGAGAGAGAGAGAGAGAATGCTTGTTTAAGAGAGCGTACTCGTGAGAGAGATACACGTACGTGTGAGCGAGAAGAGACTGTGTACGCGTGTGTACTGCGTGCGTGTGTGTGTGTGTGTGAGTGTGAGAGAGAGAGATGGAGGCTGAAGCTGCTGCAGGGGTCAAGCTATCCGATTCTGCTGTGTTCCCGGCTGCTGCAGCCGCGGCTGTCACCAGCAGCCCACCAACCTGTTCTGCTGTGTCTCCTGCTACCGCGTCTGTCATCAGCAGCTCACCTAGCAGCTTCCGCTTGCCTTCTGGTGAAGACCTCAGCTTCCGAGTGCCCCCGCTGCGCTGCTCGTTCCCCTCACTGTTGCATCCGGAATACGAGGTCGTGAGGGGATCCTAGGTGTGGCGCAGCCTCCATCCGCCGCGGCCCGCCAGTTCCTCGTCGACTGCCTGCTGCCCCGCTTGCTCTGGCAAAGCGTACCCAACGGCATGCTGACACGCCTCATCCACGTCACCAAGATTATATCTTGGCTCATCATCGCCGACGATGATGACGACCACCCCGATGCCCTCGGCTCCGACTACGCCGGCAGCGCGCAGCACGCTGACCTTGTCATGGAGATCCTCCGCAACGTTCACACTGATCACCAAGACCGCCCCCATCAGTTTGATTACTCCCCTTCTGCATCCAAGGCCACGAGAAAGAGTAGAGGGGGGATGGAGGCACTCGCCGAGGTGTGGGAGGAAGCGTGCGAGGACATGCCGACTGGACTCCGCGCCCGATTTACTGCCACCATGGCCGACTACTTTGATGCCGTCAAAGTAGTCGGCCATGGTGGCAGTAAATCGGGCGCGCAGTCCAGTCGGCATGTCCTTGCACGCCTCCTCCCGCACGTAGTACACACGCGTACACACTCTCTTCTCGCTCACACGTACGTGTATCTCTCTCACGAGTATGCTCTCTTAAACAAGCATTCTCTCTCTCTCTCTCTCTCTCTCTCTCTCTCTCTCTCTCAAAGATCTCTACTGTGTGACCTTAATATGCTTCTCCTCCTCCTCATTTATAGGCGAGAAACCACTAACTAGCAGATTCCAGATAAGTCCCCAAGGGACAAGGGATACTGGACCACAAGGGCCATTGTCGTCCGTGAGGGTAGAGTTTTGATGCGCTGGGCCTTCCAAGTGACGGGTGAAGAGAAGTAACCTTAGTGTTGGCCATTGTGGTCTTACCTTTATTGAGCCACTGACTTTCTCACCAAGCAAAACTCCTTTAGGAGAGTGCAATCGATTATGTTTCATTAGATTTGATAGAGTAATAGCTATCATGATGCTCATCAATGATTTACATTTATAGTAGGAAGGGTTTGTGAATTCATAAAAATTTTCTCAAGTTGTTTAAGCCCCAACACATGTATGAAAATGTAGTATATATTCCCACATGGCAAGTACTATGCTTTTCTAGTAGTCTCTCTTTTTCGAAAATTTGGACACAAGTGCATGGGTCAAATCTTTATATGCACATGGATTGGATCTCCTTGAAAAATGTAGTTTTTGTTCTTGCATGCCAATCATTGTGCTTTTTCAACAATCTCTCTTTGTTGAAAATTATGACAGGTACTCATGTGTCGAGTCTTTATGTGCACATGGGTTGGGCCCTTGAATATTCTCATGTTGTTTAAGCCCCAATGCATGTATAAAAATGCAGTAGTATATATATCATGGGCTATAAATATTCTGAAAGCCTATGGTTAAAATCATGGGCCTCTTGAGTATTCTAAATGACTAAGCTTAAAATTATCGTCCTCTTAAATCTTGAATATGATCATATATAGGGAATTTTAGAATATGGTTAATATCATATTTTAAATCTTGAATTGAATCATTTAAAAGCGATTAAACAAACATAAATATTTTTTTAAGTGTTGAATTTTAAAATTTTTCTATGATAGATGGATCTGTTGGCTCGATGTTCTAATGAGTTTCGACTATAAACACGACCATATTCTGACCAATATTAAGGAAGTTATGGCTAATATAGGAAGCTTCTGATTTGCATCTATGCACTAGCACACACTAGTAGGGGATTTCTGAGCCCCTCCCTTTTTTTACCCCTACTAATAAGTAGCCATGGCTATGGCTATGGTGGGTATGAAGGCTATGCTGCCTACAATTACATACATGATAGAATGGTTCTTTTACTTGTCGGGAATCTACCCATTCAGGGCCTTTTTTTAACCTTTTAGAAAAAAAAGGGGGCTCACCAAGCCACCATCTGATTTTGCGCCAACTAGAATGGGGGATCTATGCTCATAGAGCCCCCATTCTAGTTGGCCGCATTATGGTGGTGGTTTGAAGGTTTTGCTACCTACATACACATACATGACAAAGTATAGCTTAACTTGTTGGACAAATTTTAGAGAAAAAAAAGGGGGGCTCAGCGAGCCCCCTTCTAGTCTTCACAAACAAGGACTCCGCAAGCCCCTTTTTGATGGCCATCATAGCATAGTCTAGAAGGAGGCTCTATGAACCCCCTTATCTTCTCCAAAAAGGCCATCGTAGCCATGTGACGAATCCATATTCTAACTATATCTTAATCATATAACTTAATCTCAAAAATATTAAAACTCACTTAATCGTGCTATTTCTACATAGCAATACAATCAAGTCAACCCTCTCAGACATACACGTGTTCCTACACGCGGCCTGCGCAAAAAATATTTTGAAAGCGACCGACCTCTGACAAACCGTCCTTATAAAAAGCCCACTGTCACAATCGTTCACAAAAGTACTACCAGAGAAGGAGAAGGACGGAGACAAACGCATAAAGGAAAGAAACAATAGTATAAACAAATGGAAGAAAAGAGACAGGACAAAGGACAAACTGACTCACCTCTGAAAAAGTGAGTCTTCTTTTTGGCTGGTTTCCTTCACTCGTGTGTGCTCCTTGTCTGCTCCTTGCACTTAGGTTTAGTGCTCTGTTGGAAGAGGCGGCGACGAAGGAGAGCAAATCTTAGTTTGAAAATGTTTATTTGGAGAAGGCGGGTTATTTTTAGGTATAGACAGGTTGTCGCGTGTAACAGTGCATGTATTTTCACGTTTATAATAAATCAGCCGCGTTTATACACACGATTTTGAGGAGGTAGCCGCGTTTATACACGCGATTTTCAGGATGTAGCCGCGTTTATACACGCGATTTTAAGGAAGTAAACGCGCTGATACACGCAGGATGTCATCAACCTCCTCAAGCATTAAAAAACTGATTATGATTTTGTGTTTGTTCTTTTGTACATAGGATGTCATCAACCTCCTTAAGCAGTTCTGGTGAGGATGAGACAATGCGTCATCGTAATCGCGATGTGTGGTTGGGACAAAGGATCAAGTGTATGTGTAATTGATGTTAAGGATGCATTGTACGAGCGCGTCGAATTACCTTGAATCACATCTCCATGTATGGAGCATGTATGGAGAATGGAATCTTGAGCAGGTTTAGAGGTGAGTAGATGTAAATTGATAGTATTCAAATGACTCATGGTATCCAAATTAAATTAATGGAGTTGTAATATATATACTCTAATTGAAGCAGGATACAGTACCACACCCTAACATGGTGCCCTACGCGCGGTGAGAGCATAACAAAAATGAATCCAAAGAGTGTTCTAAAGGGCCAATAAGATGAATCCAAGTGTTGGAATAACAAAAATGTAAAGAATAAAAGAAAATCCCTAAAAATGAGTAAATTCTCGCACAAGATGAAGAGTTAACTAGTATTAGAGTTTATTAGTTAAAAAATGAGTTTTTTTAGTAAAAAATAGAATTTTGACACCTCGAAAAGGGAGGAGGGGGCTCATGAAGGAGGCACCTAAATAACATCATTACTTCGCATTTTTTATTTAAAAAAAGGAGATATTTCATCTCTCCTCTCTTCTCTTTCAAACTAGCTCAAAAAAGGAGATATTTCATCTCTCCTCTCTTCTCTTTCAAACTAGATCAAAAAAGTGAGCCAAACTGGTCCAAAACTTGTCCAAAATGGATCAAACTGAAGCTGGAAGCCTTTAGATCCCAGTTGGACTTGGTTGCTGGCCTCCCTCTCTTATAAATAGAGCCCCATTCCTTTATATTTTTATCTTAGTGTATTTACATGCCAGTATAATCTTCAATTTAGTGTAATTTTATTATCCCTCTACTTGCCTCTAGATTGTGAAGCTTTGGAGCTTCACTAAACCTCTTCCTGTCTTGGAGATTACCCTCTGCTTATTATTGGTGACCAAGATTTCTCTTGTGGACTTTACTTCTCTCTAAAGAATCAAGCGAAAAACCAAGGGTAAGCCTAACACAATGGTGTTTTTCTCTCTTTTTCAATGGTAATCTTCTTCCCAACCTCTCTAATTATTGGGAAGCATTTCAATCCATGGTTTCTTCTTAAAACCATGCTTTTATTGATTTATAATATTTAAATTGATTAATATTCATATGTCGAGGAAGATATTCATGGATTGACAAGAGAATTATTTAAGTGAACTGTAAAACTATGAAATTGGATCTCATTGGTTGACTATCTGGTCTTCAATGGAGAGTCCGAATGAGACTTGTTTGTAAAACAATGAAACTGGAACATTGAGAATCACGATGGAAACACTATGGTTTTATTCTAATTCTGTCTTGAAGATAGTTGAATCTGAGAAAAAGGTAATTTCATATTGGGTGTATAAGTGGTCTGTCTATTTAATATAATTGCATGCTAGGGGGCCTGGGAACTCTTTCCCTTGGTACCTGGGAGACAAGCACAACCTAATTTTTATAAAAAGGGATCCCACCAATTCAATGGCTGGTGATTGGCTAACCCATGGGCTATTGGGGTTAGGCTGGATCGGTGGATTCCTATAACAAAATTCAGTTCGGTTTAAGTTATAATAGTTAAAGTAAGTCACAGGGAGATTTTGTTCTATGGAAAAGAATCAACGATTGTGCCTCGCTTCAGGGAAAAAAAGCGATGACTTCTATAAGCCAAGTGCAAGTTCCTCCTTGATTTGGCCATGTGACTTGCGGGTTTGGTCGGAATACAAAGGATAGATAAGGCCCTTGACTACGTTAAAAGATTTTCCTGGAGGAATCGCCTATGCTTCTGGGCGAGGGAAGTTTTTTCTGAGAACCGTCGGATTAGTCTCTTGTCCGGACATTCATGGGCGAGGCCCCGAAGTGGGAAGCTCTGCCCTAAGTGCAAGGTTACTACTTCCACTGCGAGCACTCCAGAGTTCGATGCACAGAGGGGGTAGGGCTCTCACAACTTAAAAGACTAAGAGAAGTTAAGGACTGTTTGACTTAAAAGCTTGTTTTATACTTGAAGTTGATTTTTATTGATTTGAGTATGCATGCCCTGAAAGATTATGGACTAGAGATGAGCGTAAGATGATATGTATGACTTGTGTTTGCTTTATTTTAGAATGAATGATTGATATGCATGTGTTTGATGAGACTCGACATGAGATTTTGAGATTCGGGCCAGCTATCCTTAGATAGGGAATGTCGGACAGAGAATGAGATTTATATCCTATGGGAACTATGTGGTAGAACCCAGAGAGGACGAGATTCAAAAAGAGGCATACTCGGGATAGCTGCGATGTCCAATGTGGAGGTTGGATAGACGGGCATTGAAGAAAGTCCTACATTGGCTGGATTTTGGTCATTATGAGTAACCATGTTCTCGAGCATGGTGTGATGACAAAATCTTTTAGATAGACACATACATGTACTTATTGAGATGCTATGCTTTAATTGATAAAGATTTATAGTATGTGAATGTTTGAGATTACATGAATCTTTGCTTATGTGATAAGAATCTTGGATATGGTATGCATACTTGAGAGAATGCTTGTTTAAGATATGAGAGAGAGAAAGAGAGAGAATGCTTGTTGAAGAGAGCGTACTCGTGAGAGAGATACGCGTACGTGTGAGCGAGAAGAGAGTGTGTACGCGTGTGAGAGAGAGAGAGATGGAGGCTGAAGCTGCTGTAGGGGTCAAGCTGTCCTAATCTGCTGTGTTCCCTGCTGCTGCAGTCGCGGCTGTCACCAGCAGCCCACCAACCTGTTCTGCTGTGTCTCCTGCGGCGGCGGCTGTCATCAGCAGCCCACCTAGCAGCTTCCGCTTGCCTTTTGGTGAAGACCTCAGCTTCCGAGTGCCCCTGCTGCGCTGCTCGTTCCCCTCACTGTTGCATCCGGAATACGAGGTCGTGAGGCAGCACTGCGAGGGGTGGATCCTAGGTGTGGCGCAGCCTCCATCTGCCGCCGCCCGCCAGTTCCTCGTCGACTGCCTGCTGCTCTGGCGAAGCATACCCAACGGCATTCTGACACGCCTCATCCACATCACCAAGATTATATGTTGGCTCATCATCGCCGACGATGATGACGACCGCCCCGATGCCCTCGGCTCCGACTACGCCGCCAGCGCGCAGCACGCTGACCTTGTCATGGAGATCCTCCGCAACGGTCACACTGATCACCAAGACCGCCCCCATCAGTTTGATTACTCCCCTTCTGCATCCAAGGCCACGAGAAAGAGTAGAGGGGGGATGGAGGCACTCGCCGAGGTGTGGGAGGAGGCGTGCAAGGACATGCCGACTGGACTCCGCGCCCGATTCACTGCCACCATGGCCGACTACTTTGATGCCATCAAGGTGCAGACGGTCTTCCGCAGCGCACATCGGCTGCCGGAAGATGGACATGGAGGCCAACAAGCGTGGAGGACACTGCGCGGACGTGGAGGCCTACATGGACATCCGCCGCCAACAAGCGTCTTTCGTTCTCTTTTCATTCGCCCTCGTGGAGTATGCAGCCGGCATCGAATTGGACGAGGACACGTATGCCAACCCCCTCATTCAGCAGTTCCGCAACATTGCCATGGACTACATCTGCTTATGCAATGACCTCATCTCCTGCCGCGTTGAGAACGCTGAGGACTCACCTTGCCCCACATTCCAAGATGCCATCAATCGTGTCGCCCGAATGACGGAAAGCCTGGACGCTTGCTGTGTCTCTCTCATCGTGAAAGCAGTCGTGACACTTCATGCACTTGAATGCCATGCCATAATATTTTAAGCTCATTAATTAAAGGCTCAAAGTACACATCTATATTATTCACCTTGTTTTCGTTGGGCATAACAAGGGCAAGCGTCACATGATCTTTCTGATGGACTTCCAAGGAGGGAGCTTATAGCTCACCACCATGATCATCCATATGCTCCATGATGTCAATCTAACACCGAATGGATTAAATGAAGTCATCCCTAATCCTAGCCTCAAGTGATTGGATCCTCTTTGAATTTAAGCCATTGCTTGTTAATATGTTTCCAAGCATGTGAATCCATCGGGACTCTCATTATACCATCGATGGATTGATGTTGTGCACTCCATGTGATCAATGAGCTCGAAAATGAATTTGCATCAAAACATGTGTGAATGCATACAATAATGGGAAATTGCCTTAAAATCCTTTTGAGGAATCCTTGTAAGTTGCAAATCATTTTGATACCAAGGTGTTATGCACTTTGGAAAATTGACGGCCTTGTTTATGAACACCTCAAAAGAGAATATAATCATTAATACATGCATCTATCCATTTGTAATCCATGCCAAATGTAGCTGGATTTCCTCTTGTTTTTTCCATTTATTTGAGTATACTATTATTTGGAGGAAGCATCTTCTTTAAAAGTTTGTCAAAGATTGTACATTTAGAACCTACACGTCAAAAGCTTTCTAATGATATGCTACATGAGGGGGTTTTGACAAAATATTGATAGGGGGAATTGTAAATTTCCCAAACTCCCTAATATTGTCTTAGATTTGAAAAAAAACATATCTTGAACAAAGTTCCACAAGCACCGTAGGGTGCAATAGCAAAGAGCATGGTGGTGAGATATCTTATTACCAAAAAATGAAGAAAGCTTGATGAAGATCATAAAAACCTAAAAAAATAAAATACATAAGGCGATACTTTAGCAACATATGCATACATAATTGCATTTTAGAAATCATGGTGGATACAAAAAGGAAAAGGATCATAGAGTCAGAGCATAGAGTCATATGCATAAGGGTTATATATAAGACTATGCAATAGAGTCTTATGCATAAGGGTATAAAAAAGACTCTTATGCATACGACTTTGTAAAGAGTCTTATGCATATGACTTTGTAAAGAGTCTTGTGTATATGATTATACATAGTGTCTTACGCATAGAATCTTATGTATAAGATTATGCATAGGACTATATATAAACTCCATGCATAAGAATGGAAAGCCTAAACCCACTACACTCACTAGCTCAAGGATAACCAAAAGAAGAAAGCTTACCTTTAACGTGTCATTGGGACGACATTAGGGAAAACCGAAACTCATTTTGGGGACTTCTAAGAAATTCTATATTTTCCTATTTATTTGATGTCAAGAATGTCTAAAAAGGAAAAACATGATCCAAAAGAAACATTATAATATCCCCACATAGTACTGAAAAGGTGAATCTATTTAGATTCTCGTGCATTTAAGATGGAATATATGACACTAACTACGTTACACATCATATTAATGAACACTAACTATTGTACACACCATACTGAAGGTATTTTCTATTGTACACACCACACTGAAAAGGTGAATCTATTTAGATTCTCGTGCATTTAAGATGGAATATATGACACTAACTACGTTACACATCATATTAATGAACACTAACTATTGTACACATCATACTGAAGGTATTTAGTATCAAATATTAAATTCATCAAATTGTTAAAATTTGGAGGGAAACAAATAAGTTTTGCGCCATTATTCCTAGTTTGGTACGATAAAAGGTCTCATTTGCATTAGCCAACAGACAACTTAAAAAATAGGAGGTGAACTTTCAAACCCAAAGAGGCTTTATCATCTTCATAATATAGATATTGAAGCAGATTATGCTCTAGTTTAGAAAAGGAGAAATAGTCCACGCATTGGTGCTATGGAGAGAGAGAACATGAGCTCATTCGGATATTGCACCATATTGATCTATGGTGTGATGGCTCAATTTATCACAAATGCCCAATTACAAACTCTACTTTCTCCTTTTTCAATCCAAAATCACACTTAAGATTTGTAGGGGATGGTTACAAAGGTCTACTTGGGTATATATCAGGTCACTCGACAGTTGTTGCAGATGTGTACAAACACTTATATCAACAAGAAGCAATAGACAAATGTGAAAAGATTGTTGCAGATGTGTACAAACACGTATATCAACAAGAAGCAATAGACAAATGTGAAAAGATTGTTGAGTGTTCAAAGTTGAAGGAACTACTTTGCAAGAACTTGTTAAAGCAACATAGTAATAATACATTTAAGTCTAGTATGATTGTCAACTTTGGCACTCTGGCTTGTCCACATAGTTACTTTCTATTGTCTCAAATACAATTCTTGTTATTCCTTCCACTGCAAACATTGGATTGGCATGAACACTACTTGTTCTTGTCTCCATTGTCAACCCCTCGCTTGCTTTTTTCTATCAATATTAAGAACAATAACAATGCGTTATATAGCTAGATGCAAGGTGAAACATGCTACAAAATCAATGATTTAGTTTTATCATGAAAACACTTTGATGTATGTTTCTAAGTCCACAAGGATTGTTAATGACAAGTCTTAATGAACATTTAGTATTGCGTCTAAATCCATGTAGCTGAGCAGATAATTTCATGAAGATCTTTCCATGTAGCCAAAATTTTGGAGACCTAGCTATGTGACCAAATCTCCAATGTACATAGCTTTGAGATCTAGGATTGCTCAATGAGATTGAGAAGATTTGTATTTACTTTTAAATCTTCTAAGCATAAGGAAATGAGCACAATCCATATGTCCAAATCACAAGGCATTGAAAAGGCTTTGGCAAGGGGGGGTGACCATAGAACCTAAGCATAAAAACACTTTGGCAAGGGGGTGACCATAGAGCCTACGCATAAAAACACTTTGATTTATGTTTCTAATTCCACAAGGATTGTTAAGGGCACAAGGCTTAATGAACATTTAATATTGCTTCTAAATCCATGTAGCTGAGCAGATGAGTTCATGAAGATCTCTCCATGCGGGCAAAGATTTTGGAGACCTAGCTATGTGACCAAATGTCCAACGTACAAGGCTTTGAGATCTAAAATTTCTCAATGAGATTGAGAAGATTTGGCTTTACTTTCAAATCTTCTAAGAACAATCCATATCTCCATATCCCAAGGCATTGAAAAGGCTTTGGCAAGGGGGTGACCGTAGAGCCAAAGCATAGAGATTTAGAAGATTGCATTATGAATTTACCATGGTAACCAAATCTCCTATTTACAAGGGATTGATCCCAATCCAAGGGTATTTGGCTTAACCATAAGCAATGAATTGACAAGAATTAACATGTAATCAAATCTATGATTCACTATTACATGCTACACTATCCTCTCCCAAAGCATCTCCCAAAGCAATGTACAATGCTTACCTTCACATGCTAGTATCTAAGCTTGTATCTCTGAAAACTCCAAGGTATGCTTGTGGTAGCTATCTCTAATCCTTTGCCTCCTCCCCTCAAGCTATCACCATGAGGTTCCCTCTCTTGTCATAAGGACACTCACTCCTCTCTACTCTCAGACTCATGGGCATAAGTATAAGAGGAACATATACCGAGAATAACTCTCTCTCTCTCTCTCTCTCTCTCTCACCATAGACATAAGAGAGCAAGGAGATAAGTGTAGAGTCAATTGGCATAAAGGGTGATTTTGTCTTGCATTATAAGCATGTTGTTATTTATACAATTGGCCCTTGTTCACAATTGGGCACCCAAAACTTAATGAAAGATAACCTAAAAGCTTACAAGATACATAGAATTGTGGAATTACTAGCCATTCTCATAATTACAACATTTATAGTGCCGTTTCATGACACTTATTGTGCTATCTCTCTTATGTAATGGAGAGATGCTAAGTTAACCCAGAATGGGGTTAACATCCCCCCTACTTGATGGAGAGATGCTAAGTTAACCCAGAATGGGGTTAATATCCCCCCTATTTGATGGAGATTCCATCCTTGGAATCTATTGCCCACAGGGCATGCTGCCCTAGATATTCTTTATAGTGGATTTTCCTTATCTAGAGAACACAAAGGGTGCAGCGAAGAAAGTATAATGACCTCCAAAATTTGGTATTAATAATGTCTTCAAAGGTGGTGTGCATGTACGATGGCAAGGCAGTGCATCCACTGTCGATGATAGTGGTACATGATTCTATTGTCAGAGGACAATTTATTGAGGTCAAAGCACATGTTTTCCTAGTTCTAGTTGTGGACATAATCATTTTGAATGGCATGAAACCACCATCATGGGAGCACCATGGACCATGGATAAACCATGGTAAAATTCCTATCAAAAAATCAAGCTTAAAGTACACCCTCACATATGATTATAATACATCATGAAGTTCTCCACCCAAAACCTGTTTATTGAACCAAGAAAACCACCCACAAGCACACTCAACAATTAGATGATAGATTCAAGAAATTGTCATCATCATCTTCACTCTCACTATCACTCTCTTCTTCCATATTGCAGGAAAGAGCACACGCACAAGAGACAATTTGCTATAAGAACCAAAAGAGAAAAAAAACTTGTGTGAGAGAGATAAAGGAAACAAAGTTGTAACTTCCTTCTCCCTAACCACCCATGATATGACTTCCAACTTCTTGATCCAAATGACAAAAGCTTCGACCCTTCAAAAAAATTTTGGAAAACACACACATTGTCCATGGCTCTACAAAATGTGTCCTAAAGTACTCAACTTGTTTTACCTCGACTATTAAAAGCCCATTTGCCATCCCTCCCTCAAAAAAATTGGATTCCCAAAAACCTTCAATTATTGGACTCTACCTCAGGAAGGGGGAAGCCGAGCATGCTTCTACTTTAGTTGCTTCTACTTCAATAAGAGAAGCTTCATATGTAGTTCCTTCATCAAGATCACCCTTACATTAACAAGCCTCTCACATAAAATATCTACTACGCTAGAGATGCTTGATGTCTGACCCAAAATAACACTTCCCACATCTCTTCTAGAGGAAGAACCAATAAGCGTGATTCAGTCTTAGAGAGTCCCTTTCCACCCTTATGCCTCAATGTCAACATTCCTATGGTGCCAAAGTGTTCTTCATTGCACCTACCTCATCATCAAGAAAAAAGGAAAAATTGGCTTCAAAAGGCATACATCATCCTTTAAGAAGTCTATGGTGGGGATGACGGGAAATAAGAAGAGGGATGTACAACCAAATTCTATATTTGTACCCCAAATACTATTTTGTTCCTTGACAACTTAAGTTCACACAAAGGAGGAACCTGTTGGGAAAAAACGACTCCTACGTGTACAATAAAATATCACTTATACTAACAAACATAAAAAATTAACTATTAAAAAAAAAGCATCTAAAAAATAGAACTGAGCACACATATGAGAAGAAGAGAATGCTTAAAATATGGCAAATGATGTTCTCATTACTTCTTTACGTGTAACCTACAAGTCTGAAGCAATGGATTTCCCTTGGTGTGACAGTAGTGCACCTATTCTAAATCCAAATTGTTCAGAATAGCATTATCAGGGAGTGT
This sequence comes from Cibotium barometz, assembly GCF_041138505.1. NCBI lineage: Eukaryota > Viridiplantae > Streptophyta > Polypodiopsida > Cyatheales > Cibotiaceae > Cibotium > Cibotium barometz. The sequence continues at coordinate 48,383,532 of NC_141080.1, read as the reverse complement.
CTAGCATACCATCTTTCTAGACCTACTTTCATTACTTTTATGCATCTTTAGAAGCAACTTATAGTGTAAATAATTTCATTGATTTGTTTTTATTGCAATTCCATCCCACTGCTCTATGCCATGCATGTAGAATATATATGCTCTTTGCTGCATCCCATCTTTGTTAGCAATGTAGGAAATATTTCCAAAGCTATAGGACTACTTTACTCTAATCCATTGGTAGGAGTAACGCTGCAAAGTCGTGTGATGAGCTAAGTGTTCTATATGCGATTGGTGGACCTAACCAAGTACGAACATCCCAAGAGGAAGCAATCGAGCAAGGAAGGTAAGAGCGTTACCTTGCACTCACCCCACCACTTTATGAGATGCCTTCACCAATACCATGTCCATTCTAGGTAGCAGTAGTAGTAGGTGAGTTTATCAATGCTTTTTAGGGAGTAAGATGCTTGACCAACTTACCTATAATACCTATGTCCTTCCATAGCCGGATACACTGTGACCATTTCCTACTCTTCCACAAGATTTTTATGTTTTAGGAAGCCTAAATGAGGGGAAAGATCAACCAAGTGATGTCAAATGAGAGCTTACTTATTCAACTATGGTTATTTGATGATGAGCTTCTAGATGGAATTGTTTTATAGATTATCAAGTTGTAGTCCAAGAACCAAATCCAGATTCTATGACTTGAAAACACATGCAATAGAGTGAGATGGACACATATCCTCCATATGGGCCGAATTTTCCACTTGCTCAAGTGTACCCTACCTTAAATTTAGCTTCAAAATTGTTTCTTTACTTTTGAAAACTTGCATTCATGGAACTAACTCAATGACTAGAATGAACTACTTTGCAAACATGCATTCATGGAACTAACTCAATGACTTTATGACTAGAAGGACCTACTTTCTACTTGTCATCACTTAGAGGAACTCTAAGGCCATATTATTTCTTTGTGATGTCCCTATTTGACCATGACTAACCTTACAATATGCCCATGGAGTGTGCCAAGTACTTCCACTCAAGCTTTAGTGAACTTTAGGTGAGCTGTAGGTTTAAAAAATAATAATACTAAAAGAGGGAAAAAAAAGGGAAAATAGAGACCAAGAAGATAACTATCGGCATATAGGATCCTAGTAAGACTCTTGGTTACTTATGGTGGTGCCAATACCTTGGTTCTCATGGGATAACTATCGCCATATAGGACTCTTGGTTACTCATGGTGGTACCTTGAGGCCGATGCCTTAGTTCTCATGGGATAGGACCTTGTGTCACCAATAAACTAATATAAAGAAAAAGGCTAAGCCATCGCCATAATTAGTGAATACAACTCAAACAATTGGGTACTTGTCGATGAAGTCTGGACAGTCAAAGAAGTCCCAAGTCATAGGCACACTCCCACCTTCATTGGGTGCACACTTGCCTTTCACTGGTCTTCCAGGATTGTGCACCATCAGGCACACCTGTACTAGCTCAGGCAAAAGGGTACAATGCGGAGGGAACATTGCGGTGTTCTCCCAGATAAGCTTTGCTTCCGGATTCCCTAGTGTTTCTAAACTTCACTGGCTCTCACAAATTTTGAGGGCGTGGTTAGCACTACCACTCAAGAGATTCTTGGTGGTCCTTAGATACTCTTAGTAGAGATCTCTGTCTTTGGAGCTCCTTGGCTTCTTTCTAGTTAATCTTAAAGCTTTTACTTTGGTATTGAGGTGGTGAGAACCTGAGCAACAATATTGATTCTTGTGAGCTCAGCTCTTGCATAGCGAGGCCTCCCTTAGCGAGATGAAACACTTTGAATTTGGGCTACATTGTTTAGACTCTTAAAGTTTTTTTAGCTTCCTTCAATTTGGGGCTGTGCTGTTTAGACTCTTTAATTTTTTTAGCCTGCCTCTTTCAAGGCCTATTCATAAGTGGTTTGTAAACTATTTCTTATCCTTTGCTTGACTTGGGTTGTGGTGATGAATTCTAGAACTATTGTCTGTCTGAGTTTTCTTCAACTCTTTCTTGGCCTCTTCATCTGCTTTTCTTGCTCTCTCGATTTTAGCTTTGGCTCTTTCTTTTTGTAGCCTCTGTGCTTCCTGTGCTTTTTGCTCTAATTCCTTTTCTTGCATGTTCTATTGTGCTAACTGGTTTGTTTGCTCACGAGCTTTGTTCTTGGGAGTTATCTTCCGCCTCCTTATCTTTTCTTTGACTTGCCTCAGCCTCTTTTATGATTTATTGTTCTAAACTTTTGATTGAAATTTGTGCTCGGTCCATTGAGGCTCTGGGTTGTATTCTCTTCTTCTCGATTTCCATCCCTTCTCACATGATTTAACCTTTGCAAATATTTTTATAAAGTTCATAGTTAATTATGAAAATGTCTCTGAGGGTGGTATAGAAATACAACTACATGGGGAGTGTCATTAGATAGGAGATCTACCAATGGCTTTATGTTTTCTTTTGGGAGTGCTATTATGAGTTGGAGCACCAAGAAACAACTAACAGTCTTTTCAGGTATAGAGTAGAGTACAGGGGTTCTCTAATGGTAGCTTAGTTTTAGAGGCTACTTAGTGATATGGGTGAGCCCATGGATAAGGGCGCTATCGTCATTTATTATGACAACATAAGTAGAATACAGTTGGTAAAGTAACCCAGTATACCATGCTAGAACGAAGCACATTGAGGTGCATTATCACTTTATGAGGGAAAAGGTTCCAAGTGATATAGATCCGGTATATGTTAGCACAAAGGATTAGGTGGCTGACATATTCATGAAGTCATTGGGCACTAGGCATAGAGAAGCTCCATAGGTTTAGGAGCTTACTTGGAGTGCAGTCTGTGGAGTTGATCTCGAGGGGGAGTGTTGAGATATCGAGCTCACCTAGTGTTGCAGACATTGATGACCCACCTAGGTAATAGCTTCCACACTTATGCCACTGATATGGTTGATGAGATTATGGTTAATATACTGCCAGTGTATGGCAAGCTATGTGATAGCCACTTTGGAGTACTATAGTTATGGCATAGTTATAGTGCCAACTCATATAGTCAGGTTGACTCTATGGCATGACCATTATATATTATAGTAGGAGAGTACTTTCCCTTATAGTTTATACTATTTATCTCTTTTATGTTAATGGTTGTAGAGAAGAGAAGAAGATAGAAGAAAATTCAGCCATCCATCTCTCTCGTGTCTTGCTCTCTGTAGTGTGTATGTGTGTTTGCTTGTAAAGAACCCAAGATCTCCCTCCCCTCTACATTCTCTTTACACTCTATGGATTGATCTTGTATGTTTTAGTAGGAGAGTACTTTTCCTTATATAGTATATGCTCTTATCTTTATGATATAATATATTGATAGAAGAAAATTTTCTTTCCCTAGTTGCTTGACATAGTAGAGTTGGTCCACTAGGGTCCACTATGTTTCTTGATGGGAATACCCAATTGTGAATGTTAATCTTCAAGGTGTGAAAATCAGCCTTATTTTCTAGTTCGAGTGATCATAACCACTATCCCGCCTTCCCTTCCATGGTGAGGTTGAAGACAATCACCTTTACCCAGGTCATCAGGTCAACCGCATGTATCACACATTTGATCAAACACTTCCAAGTGTGCAATGGGATCTCCTATCACATTGAACTTTTACATTTTGCAATTCGCATCAGTTTGATCATATTTTGTTATCTAGGTTTTGGCACCACCGTTGGGCTGGTGGTGGAGTTGTTATGAGTCCTATTGCTACCCCCTCCCTATTTGTGTTGCTATCCTCAAAATATCTTTCATGGTTAGTGTAGTTGATGGTGGTGTAGGTGTAGGTTGAGGTAATGGTTACAAGGGATAGTATGGGTATTGCTTGTAGGTCGATGTCTTGAAGCAAATTATGCTCCAGCTCCAGTTTAGAAAAGGAGAAACGGTCCATGCATTGGTGCTATGGAGAGAGAGAAGATGAGGTCATTCGGATTGCACCATATTGATCTATGGTAAGATGGCTCAATTTATCACAAATGCCCAATTACAAACTCTACTTTCTCTTTTTTCAATCCAAAATCATACGTGAGATTTGTAGGGGGTGGTTACAAAGGTTTGCTTGGGTATATATCAGGTCACTCGTCAACAGTTGTTTTTGTGCAAATGTGTACAAACACTTATATATCAATAAGAAGCAACAAACAAATGCGAAAAGATTGCTAAGTATTCAAAGTTGAAGAAACTACTTTGTAAATGAGATTGAAGAATTGTAAAAGACAAAAGAGAAACTTAGAGAAGCAATAAGCAAAGAGACTCTATTAGGTGAAAGACAAAGAAAGAAAAAAGTTCACAATCTTGCAGAATTGAAAGCAAACAGTGGAGGATGCAAGCAAAGAGTGCGACATGCAAGGTAAGAATTATTATTTAAAAATTTAATTCTTCTTTAATGTAATTTTGAATGAGTAATAGTTCAGTAAGGCAGTGTTTTGTCAGATATTGAGAACATAATTTATTCTTTAGAAACATATTGGAATCAAACAAAGAAAACGTGAATCCTAATAACCTTCGATCAAATAGATGAAATGATTGGTGCCTTATAGTATTGCAAAGGACATGATTGAAGATAAAAAATATAAAAAAGGTGAAAATCAATGTTGTGAAACAATTTGTTGATAGCAACAAAGTTGATGTTTATACAATTTAGGAAGCATTAGATGAGAGTGGTGTTAGCAAAAAAGGGTATATTTCTATCTTCAAAACAATATCCAGAAAAATGCAAGACCAAATAATCAAACGCATGCTTCTACCAAGACTTGTAGAATTATGGAGACTAAGAAGCCTCTTAAATTAATAGGTGGATGAGTATATTGGACAATGTTTCCATATCGAAGGTTCTTTTTGAAGGTATAAAAGGCAGCACAATATACAATGCATGGAATAAGATTTTCCTTGACTTACAACAACTTCAAAAAAGAATAGCCAAATTATACAGTATCTTGTTTGAGGAATGTAAAGGTCTTTTTAAGTTTGTCATCAAATTGGATGAATGTGAGATAGTAAAGGAAAAGAAGGTGGAATGCGTGATAGACACATTGTTGGTGAAAAGGCCACTTGATCCATCCATGGCAGAAGATAACCCAAAGTCTTTATGTGTTCAATCAGAGAAAAATATATGGTGGTTAGGATCATTTAAGGTAAGTAAATTTTTCAAACGTATGTCATCTATATTAAGACCACTATTGAAGATCTACTTATGTTATCTGTATTAAGACCACTATTGAAGATATACTTATGCTATTTATATATTTACAGTTTAAGATAGAGGATCAGGAGACCCTAAATTGGTTGTTTCATCAAACTAAAATACCATCTATTATAAAAAGTCAAGTTCAAGAGGAACTGCTTCATGTAGAAGGGAGAAATGATTTTCAAGTTGAATGACCTCAAAACACTGAAGTGTATGCATAACATTAGCAAAGGAGGTAACTCAAAGTCCCCATGCATATATTGTAACGAGCCAGCATCAAAGTTCAGCTAAAAGTGGTGCAAGAAAGCCCCCAATAGAAATAAGGTTGATCCAAAGTACAAGCCTGTCCCTTTATCTAATGTACACATGTGCACATTGCGTGCTTTATGTCAAATCATTGAAAAACTTGTATTCATGTACATTGGATTTGCTTGGAAACTTCATGTAGAAAAGCAAAGAAAGTAGGCAATCTAGGCATTGGAAAAAGTTAAAAGTCAGGTCCTTGAGCTCATTTGGCTACTCTAACTAGTGTAAACACCTATTATAAAGCTAGCACCCTCACTGTAGGATCCTGTGGCGCACCTTTGTAGACAAGCGGTGATCGCACATACAAAATAATAAATTACAAGTTTCTTTTAAGTGAAAACTAGCATTTTCGATGACATTGACCAAATTGGTTGAAAATTGTAGGATGGCCAACATTGGCTACGTAGAAGGATTTGGTAATAGTACTTAACAGTGAATAATATGAGTTTCCAACATGAAATCCAATGCTAATGAGACACCTGCTACTCATGTCACTCCATGCACGTGGTGAGTGCTTCAGCCCATAAAATGCTTTCTTCAATCTATATACATATGTGGGAAAATTTGGGTGTACACATAACCCTATGGCTATTCAAAAAAACACCTCTTCTTACAACTCTCCATTCAAGAAAGTATCCTTGACATCCATTTAAATGTAATTCCCAACCTTTAGATGTAGCCAATGAAATCACAGATCTTACAGTATAGCCATCTTAGCCATTGGGCTTTGTGTATATCCCTTGGCAACTAGCCTTGACTTTTAACTTTCCACAGATCCATCTGACTTACATTTGACCTTATAAACCCATTTATAGCCAACCACATTCTTGCCACTTAGTGATGAGACTAAATCCCATGTATCATATGTACCAATGCATCCATCTCTTCTTCCATAGCTTTGTTCTAGCTTCTTTGCCAAAAGCCTCATCAAAATAAGTAGGATCCACATGCTTCACCATAGATGTCATGTATGCATAATGCATAGCATATACTCTATATGTCAATCTCTACACTAGATATCTCCTTGATATCTCACCCTTTGTAGGCTCTTGAATGGCTATGGGTCACTACTAGATCCATGAACTCTAGCATGATGTGGCGATACATAATTATTATATCCCATAGCTGTCCTAATCATTGGAATTCCCAAGTCATCATCCAGACTCTCTAAACTAGATGAGTCAAAATATAAATTCCCAATGCCGATTTCTTCAACCTTCTTCTTGTCTTCATCCAATGCACTACTCTTAGTGCTCACATGATGTCTGAATCTCCTTGACCATGGATTTACATCATCACTACTAGATGTCTCATGTAGCCTAGACATACTAGTAGACTTCTCCAAAGGTAGGTGTGCATTCACATCGACAATTGCACCAAAGGATCAACATAAAACTACTTTCACCACCACATGGGGGACCTTTGTGTATAAGGTCATTCCCTTTGGACTGACCAATTCTCCCATAACATTCTAGAGGTTAATGAGTATCACTTTCAAGGATTACGTACAAAAGTGGCCATAAGTGTTCATCGATGACCTTTGTGTGCATTTGTAATGGTTGGAACATCTATCTTGTCTGAAAAAGGGTGTTTAAATGGTCTCAATTCTATCATATATCCTAAAATCCTCTGAAATGCCAAATTTGGGTAAAGCATGGAGTGATATTGGGACATATAGTGTCCAAAAATGGGATTTCCATAGATGATACTAAGGTAAAACTCATACTAGAGCTGCCAATGCACCCCTCAACTAAAAGGGAGTATAACGGTTTACGAGACACATGGTCTATTACCGATGCTTCATCGTGTTTTATGTTGATATTACTAGGCCATTGTATAAGATTTTTATTATCTTTGAATAGACTGAGGAGTGTCACGAGGCTTATGATGAATGGAAGAGGGCATTAGCTAGTGTACGTATTTTGACACCACTTAATTGGGATCTCATATTCCATGTGTATATCAATGGATCATACTTCATAATTAGGTGTGTTTGGCACAGCCCTAGAGAGCATAAATTAGATTACCCAATCTACTTTGTGAGTTGACATCTTAATGAAGCTGAGATGAATTATACTATAACCAAGAGAGGGAAGGACTAGCCACGGAGTATGTAGTGAAAGAGTACAGACACTACTTATTGGCTAATATTTTTTTTTTCTTTATAGATCATGTGCTTTGTTATATCTTGTTTATAGGGCCTTGCATGATGGGGTGAATTACTCGTGTTTGTTATTGTTGCTATTAATGGAGTTTGGCTTTACTATCATAGTAAGGAAAGGTTCGCAGCATATAGTAGTATACCACATGTTGAATTAACCTAATGGAAAACTTGCCACCACTAGTATTGATGATGAACTACCAGATGATACTCTATTCAAATTATATTGGTTACTAAATGGAGTGAATAATTCTCTAAGTATCTTGTCTATGGAACTAGAAGCCTCATGTTCATCACTATTGGGGGTTCCCAAATGATTGTTAAAGGTATTGGGATACTATGAAGGTAATAGAAAAGTATAGGTACTCGAACAACAAAGCCCTAGAGTAAAGCCATCTATATAACTTGTCACATCAACCACCAATTACCCAATCTACCACAATCAAACCATTAGGAAAAGTTGGAAAAGGAACAAAAATTAGGAATGGGTCCTAGCCATTAATCCACAAATCACCCAAACTACCACAACCAAACCAGTTAGGAAAAGTTGGAAAAGGAACGAAAAGCAAGAATGGGTCCTAGTGAAGAACACCACCTTTCTAAGTTAAGTAACAAAGTAGGTATGGGTACTCAAAAGAGGACCAAGTTGAAAAACTGAGCTCACTAAGTTTGACGATTTGCAGGGTTGAGCCTAGGTGGGAATGGCGATGGAAATTAGTGCCCTACTGAAAATGTGACTGGGAAGCCAGAAGAACCTAAACAAGAGCCAGAACAACCTTCCCAACTCATCACAAAACATGCCAACCAAAGTGGGGTAAAATAGGTGAACTCCAAAATTCCGTACCCCAAGTGTAAAGTTCTCACCAACAAACACACAACACATGTCCAAAAAGGACATGTTCACACAAGAACCTACTATAGATTCTATGGATGGAGCAAGAGTTGTGTTCCATAGAAGAATTGTAGATGGTACATCAACACACCCTGTCTATAATAAGAATTGTAGAAGAATTGTAGATGGTACATCAACACACCCTGTCTATAATAAGAGCTTTATCTAGATATACTTGGGTCTATTCATGGAGCATCAGGCAAGAAAATCATGATAATCTTGAAGCATAAGCCCCAGAGGACTAATTTGCTAACAATCTAACACCCCTTTGGAAAGCTTGAGATTCTCCACCGTGATTTTGTAGAATCATGTTCCATAACATTTTCTCAAGTCATCCTGAAAGTCTATAATCACTCCTACATTGCACCATGATCAGATATGGATCCTAACATGGCCATAACCTCTCAGTCTTGCCACTATGATTTTGGTTGAATCACGACCGCCGTGATTCCTACACCTACATAATCACACCATAAAGAATGGGCAAAGCTAATCTTTTTCAAACCCTAAGGGATGTTTTCTGACTAGTAAGGATGGGATCACATAATATATTTTCCTCTCACTTGATGTGAGTGTACCATTGTTCACGGTTGTGATCACGGCTACTGTTGACATGATCATGCCAATCATTGGTGTGATCACAGTGCATGCATTCCCATGCCAGGCAACCCTACACGCCTTCTCTACAACCCTACACGCCTTCTCTACAACCCTACACGCCTTCTCTAGCTTGGGATCTTTGAGGACAGTGAACTTAGCTCCATTGTCGTTGACCTTCTTGGGTGGGTAAATGTCAGAGAAATCCATCTTCTTTGAGAGAAATATGTGGGCCTAGATCTGATGAGCAGGCATAGGGTATCCCTAATAAGGTTTTCTATAGAAAAACAGGCCTCTTGGATCCATCCACACCTGTAACCATGTCCCTCTTAGTGCCTTGTTGGTAGGAGGCTAGAAACTCAGCATAGAGTTTTATGTTGATCTTGCATTCTATAATGCCTTGTTGGTAGGAGGCTAGAAACTCAGCATAGAGTTTTATGTTGATCTTGCATTATAGGCCTCTGATCTTGCATTATAGGCCTCTGCGAGGGTCTTGCCAAGCCTTATTTTCTCCAGCTTCTCCTTGACCTCGATGTCATTCACCAACTACATGCATCTAGGTCAATTATACTAAAAGGAAACTTTTTGTTATCCACTATCTCGTTGTGGTTGAGGATTGTGCTCTAGCACTAGTGCATGAGTGCTGGTCCATGAGTGGTTTGAGATGTCCAAGATAGCTTGCTTTTTGGTGGACCTACTTGGCTTTTCCCTTGGATCGCTTCTTAGGGGTCTCCTCCCATTGACATCGAAAATGAGGAAATGGGTGACCCTGGTTCCTTATACAATGGATCAAGTTGGTATCTTTGCACCATGATGCTAGTGAGGGTTTGTGGTCATGGGACTCGAATGTCATGCAGATAGCAGGCAGGCACACAACCGAATTCGAAGAAAGGTAAAAAGTCAAAAATAGAAAGAACAATGCTAATAGAAGGGGTACTTGTCTATTTATAGGCAAGGAGAATCATGACTACTAAGGACTTAATTCAAAGGATGATCATGCAAGTGAAGCCCGTCGATAGCTATAACAAAGTGGATATGCACAAGGTCTATTGCCTACTCGTCCGACCTAGGCCCACATCTTTCTCTCAAAGAAGCAAGATTTCTCTAACATCTGCCCACCTAAGAAGGTCAACAACAATGGAGCTAAGTTCACTACCCTCAAAGATACCAAGCTCGAGAAGGCTTGTAGGGTTTCCTCCATGATCACATAAGTGAAACCCATCAAGTGGATATGCACAAGTTTATTTCTTGCACAAGTGAAGCTCGTCGTCATGCGATAGGAATAACAGAGTGGATATGCACAAGATCTATTGCTTGCACAAGGGTGAACAAGAAGATTGAGAAAGCATGCTCCACAAGGGTTTCACACACTACCTCATGAAGCATGGCAACAAGGGTGAACAAGACGATTGGGCAAGCATGCTCCATAGGGCTTTCACACACTACCTCACAAAGCATGGTAACAAGGCAGTGAACCCCTATATCCTAAAACAAATTTTATGCCATGCTCTTGGGATTCCATTGTCGGAAGGTTAGCTCAAAGAACCCAAGTTTGCCACCCTAGAACATGATACAATAAGAATGGAACTATCGGAGGGTTCAAAAATCATAGCAAATATAAAGAAGTTGGTGGCGCAACTTGGCTTAAGCTCTCTGGAATAAGCAACAAAGAAAAAACTAAACAAGATCCCTAAACAACCCCTTTTTGTTTACCCGCCTGCTTCCACTCATCCTGAAGAACATGAGAGTATTGTCGAAGAAGCCCCAAGTCCTCCTCCACCATCTTCTCTAATCCCACAAGAACTTGCCACTCTAGAGTGCACGTAGAAGCCACTTTACCTAGCATGCCACTCTAGGAGCCTCCTCTAGTTACTAATTGAAGCATAGAGCCACCAGAAAAGCTAACCTCTACCACACCATCCAATTCCCTTTGTCCCCCTGTTAACCCATGGCGGACATTGAGATGTACTATGTTTTACGTCATTAATTTAAATATTCTGAGTCATGGGCCAGGCTTGTCGGCACCATATGTTAAGGATAAAGGGAATGGGTGATCGCCGATGAGAGGCGCACCTTGAATATCAGCAGGGTAAGGGTTAGGATCGGCCGGCCATGTATGGGCGCCCAAGTGTGAACGGCCAAGTCACCTATAAGAGTCAAATGTAACCCTAAAATCCTCATTCTCATGTGTTGTGAATACAAGAGTGCTCTTGCCTTATCTCCTTGGTTTCCTTCTCTTGCATGTGTGTGTGTGAGAGAGAGAGAGAGTGAGAGAGCGATCGAGCGCACTGTGTAGCGGCACGACGGCGGCGGCGAGGCGGTAGAGCGGCGCGACGGCGGCTCCTCCTTCACGGCTGCGACGCGGGAATCCTTCAAGGCGGCAGTTAAGCGGTGAGTGACACACCTTTTGCATTCTGTTTTGAGCTTGCCTTCCTGGTTGTATGCTTGCAGCCATTCCTGGCTCGCATACGGTGTTTGCCAAGTCCCCAGCTACGACCTGTGCGGCAAAAGCGCACATTTTTGGCGCCGCTTGTCGAGGAGTTGCCCTGCTTTGCCCTGCACCAAGCTCCAGTTTGCAGCTCGGCTGGGCTGCGTGAAGTTTAATCTACACTGCAGGAAAGCGACTGTGTGTTTGTTGTTGAGGTGTTTCTGTGTTTTGCAATCTGTCTTCTGCATTTCTGTTTCTTTTGTTATTTTTCCGCTCCGCGTGTGGGCGTGCGTTCTGTTATCTGGTTATCTGAGTGCGGGGGGGATTTCTGAATCCCCAGATCTGTGCTGTGTGCGAACTGCACCGCGGCCAAGGCTGAACCCTAAAGAAACCCTAGAAAACTTATCTAAAAAAAAATAGAAAATAAAAATTTTTAAAAATATAAAAAATAAAAAATAAAAAATTAATTTTATTTTTAAAGAAAGAACCAAACGTGAAGAACCAAACGTGTGGAGAGGAAAGATTTTCTAATTGGAGAAAAAATTTTTGAAAAGAAAGAACCCCAACTGACCCACGACCCCGGCCTCGGTCTCGGTCTCGGTCTTTTGATATATATATATAGGAGAGTGAGCCTCCATAGCCTTCTTTCAAGTGAGAGCTTATGGGAAGTCGTGCCCTATATGTAGCCCACTCCCCAAGGAGTAAAGTGAGCATGTGGGATAAAGCCCTCACCCTTTCCTCCACAAGCAAATAGGCTTTTGCCCCTTCCCCCTACTAAGGGAAACGGACTGTTTTGAGGACTACAGGAGCTCTAGATAGGCGAACACGGTGCTGTAAAGCACACTAGGACCCTTTGAACGATACGCTCGTTTTGAGCTATCACACGCCCTAGTCCAGGTTCGACCATAAGTAAGGGGGTCAAAAACGGGTTAAAAACAATCTAAAAACAAGTAAAAACGAGGCGCGAAACACCTAAGAAACCACTTGTGTGAGTTTCAAGGGTAGTTACCAACGCATGTAGGGTACCCACGTCACATGCATCTACGTTCTGGTCGGGTGCTAGAGCCTGAACCACTAGAAAGTGTTTCAGTTTACGCAGGCTCACACCATCCCTCCACGTTAGCATCTTGGCCTTCGGCTGGAACCCAAGGGAGTGCAACCCAAGATCCACGAATAGTGGATAGTGACTCGTCCTCTGACTCAGAAGCCATGGAAGGACACCCTACCAAGAACCCTGAGGAGACAAGCCAAAACATGCCAGTGTGGGCCCCACAACCCGGATCTAGCATGTTTAGTCGTCTAATAGAGACCTTTAGTAGAGCTACGCGCTCTGAACATACGACAAGCGAAGTAAATGAGGAAGGAGGGGTAGTAGATTCGCCATTCACATCTTATGTAGACCCTACCCTCCCAAAGAGTGTCCATGTGGATATTCTACCCACTTCGTTTAATGAGGGCCCTACTGAGCTACCACATTCCGATGCTCTTCCTAAAGTAGAGGTCCCTAGAAGCCAACCCTTAAGAAGTGACATTGCGTCCACTTCAAGAGAACCGTTTGGCACACCAAGTCTAGATGGGATATTTCTCAATAAAAATTGGGAATATGATCTACACACAGAGACTCTAACTGACCTATACACGGGTTACACATACCATGTGGGTTGGTTAGAAGTCCTACGATCTACATCTAGCGCCACTAATCTAGAAGAGCAACAACAAATGATATGTGAGGTCATTCATAGAATTATCCAATTTGAGAGGCAAAATAGGGGAGTGAACCTAGTTTTCACTGGCCCTATGAGATTTTTGGATACGGGCAAGGCCAAACAACCAACCCTATCACAATTGGAGACTCCCTCGGTGAGTCCCATAGACCCTTCGTATGTTGTTTCGCCTGGAGTCTCAATGCAGGTTAATCCCATGAGTAGTAACTTTAGCTTTCCAACCTTGGCTCAACTTTCCATTCAGGAATCCACAATGCCTACCCCAATGATGAGCATAGCAAAAAATGCACCTGTTACCGCTGTAGTTAGTACGACACCGCTACCTAGTGGAACAGTACCTACAACAGTGCGTGCCAGTGCCTATCAACCATATGTACCTATCGCTACTCATGCTCATGTAGCTCCTACGCCTCTTAGTATGCCAATGGCGTATGCTCCACGACCACCTTATCATAACCATTATCCAAGGGGAGCTAGGCCTAGTCACATATCATATCCTACGTCATTTGCCAACATACTCAGACCAACGCCAACTCCTATCAGCCAGGCTATCCCAGAAGTGCCTCCACCAACTATGCCTGCTCACTTAGGTGATCTCGCAGCATTTGCTCAGACGATCGGACGATCCATTGCGGAAAACATACGGGGCATGCCTGAGAGAGAACCTAGAAGCAAGGCAGTACAAGTGGCTAAGCTCACTCAAAACTTCAGTGGTAACGAGGATGTTAGGAAGCACATTGAAGTCTTTGAACACGTGTGTGATTCCTTGGAAGAGCACAATGAGCTGCATAAGTGTAAAGCCTTAGGCTTAACCTTAAGTGGGAAGGCCGGAGATTGGTATCGAACCTTAAGGGTTGAAGAGCGCACTCACTATCCCACTCTCAAGAGATTATTCTTGAAAGAATACATACGCGAGGGTGTGCTTTGGGGGGTAGCATCTCAACTCCAAAAAGCTGAACGCGAGAAAGGGGAGTCAGTAAGAGACTTTATAAGTCGATTGAAGCATCTAAATTCTCGCTGTACTCCCGATGAGTGCTTCAATAATAACCAACTCCTCGATAGATTCATCCGAGGATTGCGCCACGAGGACATTTACAATGGCCTAGTCATTAGAGGTCTTACAATGTGGGAAGCAGTCACTGCCAATGCAATCCAGTTAGAAGACAACTTGATGATTGCAGGTAAAAAGGTGTCTTCAGAAACAAAATCCGTTAGTTCGCAAGTATCTGGGCACGAGCCAATGACGGTAAAACCTATTGCCAAGGAGCTCAAGATATCTGAAATGTCTGTGAATGACCGACCTTACTAAGGCTCTCCAAGAATACTTTAGGGGTAATCGAGCTCCTCATAATAGCCATATGTACCCAAGGAGAGAGCAACAATGGTGTTCGGTGTGCTTAGGACCTCATAGCACGAGTGAATGTCCCACATTCAGAGTCAAATTCAATGGGAATTGCAATGCATGTGGTAAGTATGGCCATCAATCTAAAGATTGCCTAGTACTTAAGCGAATGTTGGCAAATCAGGCACCACTAGCCTGGTCAAACACACCTCAAGTACCCGTGCTAATGCCTGCACAACCTGTCGAGCAACCGTCATAGCACATAGTTCCAAGGAATCCGAATGTAGTCCAGTCTGTGCCGTTACCACCGCCAGTGCTAGGACCACAACCTCCACATCCAAGGATTACCCCTGTAAACCAGATGGGTTGTGAGTCACATAGTGCATGTGGGGATTATGAAGAGAAGATAGACCCCACTGCTCCATACGGGATTGATACGTTTGAAATGATTCCCCAGTACTGCATGGAGGATCATTTCGGGCAAGTTAAGCCTGTATATCAAGCGGCTGCTCTCGCCACAAGAGGGCAAAACCTTAATACCTTGGCGAGGAGACCACCTCTTTAATGCTATGAGTGTGGTGGACCGCATCGAATAGCGGAGTGCCCTAATACGCTACAGAAGATCGCTACTCAAATGCAACCAAATCAAGGGAGCACATCGGGAATGCCGGTACTTACATGTAATCGTTGTGGCATAGATCATTTGATCGCTCAATGTCCACATAATCCTAATGCACCCAAGATTACGCCATTGAATTTGGTTGAGGTCACCAACCAAGCACGAGGAACCACACCCGCCGTTGTACCCGCGAATGTAGTTACACGGTCAATGCCTCAAAATCAAAACTACATTCTTGAAGAGAGGGATACTGCATCAATCGCTCAGGCAAAGAAAAAGAAAACACGGCGGAAGAGATCGCTTAATGCCACGAGCTCCAAGCCTAGTTCAAAGACTAACATAGGGACAGGAGACGACCCCGTGTCATTAGGAACTCAATGGAGTCTTTTTGGGCCCTTTAATTTGCCATGAGGTTATGGAAACGTTTAACTTTTTGACAAATAGGAGCCCGCCATGTAAGCAAAAACCATGGGTTTGTAAGAGAGGTGTAAGAGTGGTCAAAGGGTGCACTTTTCCCCCACAAAAGGGGGGGGGGGGGCAATTTTACAATTTTCGAACCTCCATAACTTCTACATACAAGCTCCGATTTGAGCGGAGATTACAGATCCGTGATCTACGCATCAAGAGCTTTCCAAAGATATGTTACATGATATGGTTTTATCCGCTAGATTTTAAATTTCATTTTTCCCCCAAAATTCAAATTCGAATAAATTAGCCGTTTTGAAGCTTCAAATTAGAAAACGTTTCTTCTTAAGAGAAAAGTTTGACTTCCTTAAACTGCCAAATAAAAGGGCCCAAGAAGACTCCATTGAGGTCCTAATGATATGAATGATCCTGAAGATGATTCTGATTCAATAGAAACCATGGGGACCAAAGCCACTACCTTAAGGGAGGAACCCACTCGGGAGCTCAACGAAGGAGAATCAAACAAGTACATAAATAAGGGGAAACAGAAGGGAACTTCCTCAGCCCCACAACCAAGTCAGTTAATTCCCTCTCGACCACCCAAACTGACTGAGACTCCCCAAGACAAGCCACGTGGGCCAAAAACCCTCAAGAAAAAGATTGGAACTTACCCAAACCCAGTTGAGGAGATTGAAAAAGTGCAACACTTAAGGGGTTTGGTGGAAGAGACACAAAGAGAACTGGAGCCGCAAACCCGAGAAAAATCAAAATTCCAGACACAGTGTTTCCTACGCAAGTTCAGCCTCACAGGAACCATAAACCGTTAGCTATACCTAGTATCATTCAGGAGGAAAGTGAGGATAGGACATCAGGAAGTGGGCAAATACCCTTCCTGCTGGAAAGAATGTTTAGTGAGGGAATGCCTGACCCTATTGAAGAGGAAGTGATTCCATCTTCACCAGTCCCTAGTCAAGAGGCGATATCTCGAAAAGTACCATTGAATGTGTCCAAGCTAATGGATTTTATGTCCTCCGAGATCAAAACCACGATCATATCCAAATTATACGGAGATCCTGAGCTATTCTTAGCTCTTCGGGCATTTCTCAATGGAGAACTAAAGGCGGGGCTACCACAATTTGCAAATATGGATAGACCTGACACGCTTCAAGATGAGGAGGAACATTGGGATCTACAACCCAACCTAGATGAAAACTCGGTCGTGGAAATACCTGTTAACAAGTTGGGACAGTACTTTGAAGGGGACGAATCTAATGCAACCCTCCCCATTACTACCAAGGGGTTAACTCTAAAGGGAATCCTTGATGGTGGTCCTAGCGTGAGCATTGTGACTAAAAACTGTTGGGAATCTATGGGAAGACCTCACCTCGAAGTCACAAACATAGTGGTTAAAATGGCAAATGGAACTATTGCTAAACCTATTGGAATGTTAAGGGACCTTAAGATCAAGGTCCTGGGATACAAGGTAAAACATACCTTCATTGTAATGGATTTCTCCAAGCATCCTATGTCATATCAAATGATCTTAGGACGTCCTTTCATGAGGGAAGCACAAATGGTACATGACTGGTCGAAAAACCATGTCTACCTATAATTCCAGGACTCTGTCATTCGAGTTGATCTTGAGAATGGTCGTGCGCATCCTTTAGGAAGCAAGGTTATCATCGATAATCGATCGGATACCACTGTTCACTCCGCCCCATTAAGGTATTGCTATACATGCAAAAAAGAGACTGATGATGGGAAAGATTCTCCTTATATGGATGTCCTACCAGGTATGACTGAGTTGGATAACGTGGATTGGGTACACCTAGCGGCAACCATAGACACATGGGGAAATAGAGGCATAAGCTGGGTAACACCTGAGGGGCAAGATATGCCACCGTTAGTGCCAATAAACATGATAGGTGTTATGCACTTGACTCCTGATGGCAAGAAAGTGGCAAACTCAACTGACAGTAGCAAAGACTCTGACCAATGCAACTCTGAGTATGAATCTGAAGAAGAAACTGACCCTGAGCCTGAGGGGGAAAATGAATCAAATATTCACCCAAATGTGGAAGCAAGGTGCTCAAGGCCTAGGACAGTGACCTCCTGCAGTTCATTCGAAAGTGAGGGGGACACAAGTGAAGATCGACCAAGTGAGTCCGAATCTGATAGAAACAAAAATCAAAAACTTGGTAAGAAGAAAACGAGACATAAGCGCCAACGCTATCGAGCTAATGTACGCACTGCAATAAACAAGGAAAGATCCACTGCACAATGGCTTAGTTATGTAGGAGCCATTGATGCTCATTGGAAGATAGCGGATAATTGGGGACAACACCTCCAAAGTGTCATGTGGTGTATTCCGCAACCTCATGACGTCACCCAATTAGAAATCGAAGAGAAGCCAAAACTAAGTCGTACTGTAAGAAGGCGGCAAAACAAAGAGTTAGCTCAGCAACAAAAGGAGGCGGAATTAAAAGAAAAAAACCGGGCACAACAAGAACTAGTAGACTTACACCCTGCACCCGAGCATTTCAAATCATTCACCACAGGGGAACGTAAAGTGGTCTACACAAAAGCCCAATGAACGCCTACCAATGGGAGTAGCGGTGTCTACGATGGCCCTGCGGTAGTTAAGGAGATAGACTTAACAGATCCGGGTGAGGAGTCTAAACCAAATTTTATTGCTCAAGACCTCACCAGGGTAGAAGAAGCTACAGTTACGAAGCTTCTTAAGGAATTCAAGGACATATTTTCCTGGACATATCATGATATGAAGGGTGTTCCACCCTTGGTGGTGCAACACACGATTCCAATGATTAGCACTGCTAAACCAGTCCAGTAACGTCCCTACCCAATGAATCCTAAGTACGCAAAGATTGTACAAGAGGAAATTGAAAAGCTTGTAAAATGTGGATTCATATACCCTATTGAGCACTCAGAATGGGTTTCTCCGATAGTCATCGTGCCAAAGAAGAATGGGAAACTCAGAGTGTGCGTTGATCTCAAAAAGGTTAATGCAGCCACCAGAAGGGATCATTACCCCTTGCCATATTCTGAACATGTGCTTGAAAGAGTGGCAGGCAAGGAGGCATATAGCTTTTTAGATGGGTACTCGGGTTATAATCAGATCACAATTGCAGTCGAGGACCAAGCTAAAACAGCATTTATCACGGAGTTTGGAGTGTTTGCCTTTCGCGTCATGGCTTTTGGCTTGACCAATGCACCTGCAACATTCCAACGATTGATAAACACGGCCTTTAAGGAATATCTAAGGGACTTCTGTGAAGCTTTCTTAGATGATCTTTGTGTTCATTCCTCTTGGGACGAGCACTTGATGTGTTTACGAAAAATATTTGAAAGGTGTAGATTATATCGCATCTCATTGAATCCTTTCAAATGCCAATTCTGGGTTAAACACGGAGTTATCTTAGGGCATATAGTGTCCAAAAATGGGATTTCCACGGACGAGAGTAAAATCAAGGTCATTCTGGAATTGCCACCACCCACCAACTACACGGGAGTCCAATGCTTTATGGGCCATGTTGGTTATTATCGAAGGTTTATTCTATTCTTCGCCGAGATAGCTCGACCATTGTATAAGCTTCTCATCGAGTTTATTTGGACCGAAGAATGTGACCCTGCCTATGAGCTATTAAAGAAGGCCTTGGCGAGTGCTCCAATCTTGAGAATGCCTAACTGGGATTTACTCTTCCATGTGCATATTGATGCATCAAACTTTGCTATTGGGTGTGTGTTAACTCAACCTGGAGAACACAAGCTAGACTACCCCATTAGCTTTGCCAGTCGCCAGTTGAACGATGCTGAGATGAACTACACCACTACGGAGCAAGAAGGGTTGGCAATGATATATGCAGTAAGGAAATTTCGTTATTACCTCCTTGCCACCAAGTTTGTTTTCTATGTGGATCATCAAGCATTGTTGTATCTGGTAAACAAACCATGCTCCACAGGAAGAATCACACGATGGCTATTGATTCTTCTTGAGTTTGATTTCACGGTTGTTGTGAGACCTGGCAAGAAACATGTTATGGCTGATCATTTGTCTCACATACCCAATGGTGAGGCTCCTACGGGGGTTGATGATGACTTACCGGACACTTCCCTGTTCATGGTGGAGACAATGCCTGAATGGAGTGAGAAGATTGTTAACTTTTTGGTTAATGGCTTTCCACCCAAGGAGCTTCGTAAAGATCTAGCTCGAAAGCTAATCAAAGAATGCGAACCCTATTGCCTGATAGCCGAGACTCTTTATAAAAGAGGAAAGGATGACGTTCTTAGGCGTTGTGCCCGAGAGGATGAGTATCTATACATTTTGCAAGAGGCACATATGGGCGTAGCCGGTGGTCACTTCTCAGGAGACTTAACTGCGCGAAAGATCTTACAATCAGGGTATTGGTGGCCCACTATGTTCCAAGATGCATCACTCTTTGTGAAGGGTTGCGATGAATGCCAACGATACAAGAAACCCCAACGGAAAGATCAGATGCCCCTACATCCAATCAAAGTAAACCAACCATTTGAAAAGTGGGGTTTAGACTTTGTAGGTCCGATTAGCCCAGCGGCCCGGAACACACAATCTCGCTATATTATTGTGGCCACTGACTATATGACCAAATGGGCTGAAGCGAAAGCGACACGTAAGGCAGATGCGCGGACAACAGCCAAGTTCCTCTTTGAAAATATAATCACACGCTTCCGTTGTCCTTTTGAACTTGTGAGCGACAATGGTACGCATTTTATAAATGAAGTGATTAAGGAGCTCACAATAAATTTCATGATATCCCATCATAAATCTACTCCCTATTATCCGCAAGCGAATGGCCAAGCCGAGAGTACAAACAAGACATTAATCTCTGTTTTGACAAAGACAGTTGAAGCTCATCGCACGGATTGGGATCTAAAGCTTACGACAGCTTTATGGGCCTATCGTACTACGTACAAAGTGGCTATTAATTGCACACCATTCAAAATGGTATATGGCCAAGAAGCAGTCATGCCATGGGAATTTGTCATTCCTAGTCTTCGTGTTGCTACTCAAGAGGGTTGGGATGGTAATCCCTTAGTAGAGCATCTATATATCCTTGAGCGGCTAAACGAAGAAAGACAATTGGCTGTATACAATGCCCTTGTGGAGAAGGATAGAAGGAAAAAATGGTTTGATCACCATCTAAAGGACAAGGACATCAAGGTTGGGGATAAAGTCCTGATGTATGGAGTGCGAAACGAAAAGAAGAAGCTCAAATATGCTGGTAAGGGACCATATAGAATATATGAAATTACCCCGCAAGGTACCATCAGAGTGGAGACTCTCGACGGAGTTGAAACCATTGGATTCCTTAATGGGAGTAAATTCAAAAGATACTATGACCCCCTGAGCCAAGAGGAGTTACATGCAATCCATCAAAAGAAGGCAGCTAAAGAACAAGCTGAGCTTAAAAAGATACAAGCGAGAGTCGAAGACAAAGAACGTCAACAGCGTGCTAGGCGACAACGAGAAGCCAACTTGGGAATTACGCAAGTATTTTTCGAGGAGGCAGAGGAGGATTCACTGGAATCCGACCCGCCTCTAAGATACCCAATTGAGTTACAGAGTCCTTACGGGGAGGTGCTGTATAATGCATTATTGTATACAGGAGCTCAACACAATTTGCTATCATATGGCATGTGGTGTCAACTGGGAAAACCACCTTTATCCAAGAGTTCTATCCAAGTTCAAGGAATCAACAAGAAGAAAACCCCTGTCTCAGGAATTCTGCACACTCCGGTTGCTTATGACAAGGGAACCATAATTCAAAGCTTTTTGGTTATGCCTGCGGCGGGTACCATGGAAGGGACTGTAAACTTAGGGTGCAAATGGATGATGGCCACCAAGTGCAATATCGATTGGGCAACTAGACGAGTCAGAATGCAAGAACCAACAATAGGTCTGACCGCTCAAAATCCCGCACCTAAGTCATCCACTCAAATATTAGATAATGAAAAATCACAAAGCCCTGTGGCAAAACCATCTTTGATTGTTTTCCACCCCTCTAACGCTTCAACGCCAAGAGTGGAAATAGGCAAGGTGGTCTCTAAAGCTCCGCTTACTATGCCAAAAAACACATACAAATGGGTCCCAAAGGCTTCGTTAATAGCTACTTCCCCTGCTCAATCTCGTTCAGCCACCAAGAAGCCTCGTAAAAGGAAAGCAGCTACCTACCCGAGAAAGGGCAATGTAACATCGCGATGGATCCCTAAAAAATTATTGGTAGCCCAAGGGTACTACGAGGGGAATGACCAGATTTGGGTCCCTAAACATAAGCTGAATCCCTCTACATCACCTATAAAACCTTGCAAACCAATTGTTGCCACCCCAATGACAATTCAAGACCGTGGTAAGGAAAAGGTAACAGAGTGCTCCGCACCACTTCTTCCAGAGCTAGTTTGGATTCCCAAACAATATCGATCAATACCACCTAGCTCAGGAAGGGGGGAGTCACATGAAGCTTCTAGCTCTTCATGCCAAACACACATTGATATAGAAGTTTCTTCATGCTCTACACCTACTCTTGTCAACACTCAACAAAAAACCGATGAGTCTACGTCTCCCCTTGTAATAGTATCGTCGGAAACCATTTCCTCCATTCGTCAATGGGAGCGTACACTACCATCTCTGCAATTGGATGTGGCCACAAGGGTCATAAAAAGCTATCTGCCCACATCACAACCGATGACCCGCTGGACAAATTGGTTCCAAGAGGCTGCAACATCATTGCAAATAATATGATCTACCCAAGGAAAGGGGAAGCATGTACTCACGCTCGACATTCTAATGCTTCCTCCTTAACCTTCTCCCCTAACCATGTAATTGCCAAATTCAAGGGGATGTATATATATAGCTTCATACATTTTAAAAAATAAACAAAAAAAAAACAAAGAAAATAAAATAAAAAAATAGTAAAAAGAGCAAGAGCACAAAAAGAGGATAAATATCCGTATACAATCAAGAACTAGATTGACCTGTCACAAACCTACTGATGCTATATCTGTGTTTGCAGATATGGCAGATGCACGATCATCATACACTTCATCCACTCCTACCTTTGGTGAGAGGTATCATCTGTACCTTTCTCAGATATTCCACATGTGCTATCCCGTAATTGAAACTGAATGGGATCATATAGATGTACTAGCCAGAGAGGAAAATGTTGAGGAATTAGAATGGCTAATTCGCCTATTGACCATGACTGACCCCTACTCCGTAGAGGACATATCCCCGATAGCCCAATGCTTTCCTTTTCCACAAGATGACTATCCTCGCATGGTTACATTCTTGATGAGCTTATGTGGATGGGAAAATGAAGAGGAAATATCTGACAATGATGAATGGACGGATGAAACTCATGGCACTACTGAGGTTGACTTTATTTGTTTGGATGATGCGGATAGAGGCTTAGCCTTAGGGCTAGAGCCAGGACTCTACAACATCCTCTTACCGTATCCTCAGTAGTAGTGTGGTGACTGTAGGTAGGTTAGTGTTTTCAAGTTTTTTCTAGTTTAGATTCCTTAAACGAGTCTTGAAATTTTCACACTGATGTGCCTCTCGAGGTATAGTGCTTGTTAGTTGATTGTACAGGTTAAAAAGTTTGAGGTGGGTTCGCTTCCAAGTTGTGACACTGCCGCAACGTTCATCAAAATATATCTACATCAAATTGCAAGCTGTCTCGTCAAATCAAGGAGATCTCCAATTTCAGGTGTAATTCTTTCATGCCCACTCTCTTTAATTTTTTCTGTTCAATTAATTGCATGAACTATAATGCATGACCACATGGAAATTGTCAATGTACTACTTAGTTTTTGAAGTTGCTTGACGTGCTAGTGTAAATCATTAATAAGCTTAACCTTATTGGATATATTCCTGAGAATGCATGACGTCTTTAGTTAACCTTGGAATACGATTGTCTTAGGTCTAGGGTCAAACCATCTTAATGTTTGACACTTGGCCATGTGTGTGTTGACCTCTAGGACATAGCTTTTACCCATTTGTCGAAAGGATGCAAGACAAACTATAGTTCAGGAGCAAAGATCAAAAGAAATAGGAAAAAAAAAGCCTACAATAAATGGCAATACAAGTCTATGATGTGCTTTAATGTTGGCCTATCACCTTATTGATACTTGGTAGGTGAGGAGTATTCTACTCCAGACCGATGCCTTGGTTGGTAGGGGGTAGCCTTGCCTAAAGTGAGCTAATAGATTCCTGGATAATGCCGCCTTGTGTTAAACATGGTACTAGGATCGATGTTAGTTTTGCCTTAGGAAGGTCGCCATTGAGTGTAAAAATTGTCACGTGCATAAAAAAATAAAGGCAAAAGGCTCCTGTAACTCTGATGTTTCTTGTGTCCCTAGGCTCGTGGTAACTACTTGTTCTTAGAATAGACACAGTGTGGTCATCTATTTATTTATTAAGCTTGGTTATTTTCCTTGACTTAGGCCAGTTATAAACCTTGATTAACCTTTGACACCTTGCTAACTCTTGATTTACTTTCAATAATTTTAAACTCCTGTTAATTTGCTATACTAGCTCATTCATGTGACCCTTAAACTAAGTTCTCATAGCAACATCCATTGTGGTCTAACATGCTTGAATTTATACACTTTATATCTTTTGAATTCCAGCATACCTTCACTCTACTTCCCTGTTTTGCAGATGGTCTACCACAACAACCCTATCGAGCTTACCATACCATAGCTTCCGAGGACGGAATCTACATCAGGAAGGGGGGCATGTTAACCCATGGCGGACATTGAGATGTACTATGTTTTACGTCATTAATTTAAATATTCTGAGTCATGGGCCAGGCTTGTCGGCACCATATGTTAAGGATAAAGGGAATGGGTGATCGCCGATGAGAGGCGCACCTTGAATATCAGTAGGGTAAGGGTTAGGATCGATCGGCCATGTATGGGCGCCCAAGTGTGAACAGCCAAGTCACCTATAAGAGTCAAATGTAACCCTAAAATCCTCATTCTCATGTGTTGTGAATACAAGAGTGCTCTTGCCTTATCTCCTTGGTTTCCTTCTCCTGCGTGTGTGTGAGAGAGAGAGAGAGATAGTGAGAGAGCGATCGAGCGCACTGTGTAGCGGCACGGCGGCGGCGGCGAGGCGGTAGAGCGGCGCGACGGCGGCTCCTCCTTCACGGCTGCGACGCGGGAATCCTTCAAGGCGGCAGTTAAGCGGTGAGTGACACACCTATTGCATTCTGTTTTGAGCTTGCCTTCCTGGTTGTATGCTTGCAGCCATTCGTGGCTCGCATACGGTGTTTGGCAAACGGTGTTTGGCAAGTCCCCAGCTACGACCTGTGCGGCAAAAGCGCACACCCCCCTTGAGATTCAATGGACCCATTTGAATTGGAAGATCTGATCGGCCAAGTCCAAACCCGAGCCTCTATCGAACCCTCATCTTCTAAGAGGCATGCATGAGAGATCATTCAAGTAAGTTCTAGAGAAGATGTGGACATTTTAGCCAAGTGACGCTAGAGGTAAAAAGCAACATAGCGCGAAGAAGAAAGCTTCAAACAACTCGTCCTATAGCTACAAGATATCGGCATAACAACCAAGCAGGTTGTGGCAGTCCAGGAACTAGAAAAGGGCCTTCTCCACTACCTGAAGCCGAAGTAAAATAGGGTGGAGGATATCTGAAGCAAGGAGAGCAAGAAGATTATGAGATGAAGGCGTACATATCCAACCTTAGTATCCTTTCTGCCCAAATGGAGTGTATTTTCCATATGCAAGATTTTTAATTGCCATAACAACAAGGCTCAATGCATAATTGATGGGGTAGAAATAGATAAAGGAGGTTGAGAAAAGGCAAAAGGAGATCACAGAAGCCAACCAATGACCCAGTGACACAGTAGGTTCAAGAACTTCTCGACCATATAGCTAGAATCTCAGAGGCAAGAGGCGATTGAAGAAATATCATAACCCAACAAATGCAACTACAAATCCAAGTAGAAGGCCTCACAATATAGAAGGACAAAACTAAGGTGGTGGAGCTACAGGGGCTAAAGCCCAAAAATAATTATTGGATCTACAGACAAAGCTTTCCAATGCCAAAGATGATCATAAAGCCATGGAGAAGGAGTTAGAAGAGAAAGACAAAGAACTCAAGGCTACCATCAAAGCACAAATTGTGGCTTTGGTGGTGCAAGCAAATGATATGTATGAAATTAGATGCTCTGGTGATGATGACTATGAGATACAGGTTAAAGATCTTAAGGACACATTGATGGCTTACAAACAAAATGGGTGACAATGTTACAGACAAACACTGAAAAGTCATTTCTCACCTAAATGAGAAAATACTCAGTGAAATCAAGCTTACAGGTGGAAATAAAAGTGCTCCAAAAAGATACCCTCCAAATTTGTGCATTATTTAGTACATTTTATGACTCTCTACATTGAAAATTATCAAGATTTTTGGCTATTAAAATTATTTATTTCATGAGATTTATTGTAAATTGACATGGCATATAGCTGGTCTGCACTTTGTAAAGCCATGGCCAATATGTGTGCTTCCAAAAAATATTTCAAAGGGTTGAAAATTTTCCCTTTTTGATCAAGGCTTATTTCTAAGGTCCTAAAAACATATATAATGACAAATTGTTTTGAATAATATAAAAAGAAGTTAGAGGACTTGTATGATGGGTGGTTGGGGAGAAGGAAGTTATAAATCCTATTCCTTTATCTCTCTCACATGAGTCTTTTCCCTCTCTCTTGGTTCTTGCAACAAATTGTCTCTTTTGTGTGTGTGCTTTCTTGCAATATAGAAGAAGAGAGTGATAGTGAGAGTGAAGAGGATGATGACAATTTATTGAATCTATCATCTAATTGCAGAGAGTGTGTTTGTGGGTTGTTTATCTTAGTTCAAGAGAGGGAAAGTGTAATTACTATGCCAAAAGCCCAATTTTTGTGGGAGAAATGTACCGTGTGGTAGGGTGCTATAGCCTCCAAATTTGTGTATTATTTGGCACATTTTATTGGTCTACATCGATAATTATCAAGCTTTTTGGCTATTAAAATTATTTTTTTCATGAGCTTTATTGTAAAAATCTATGTAAATTGACATGGCATATAGTAGGAAACCAATTGAATGATCTAGTCTAGTATATCTCCTCGGGGTGGCTATGTGATTTTTCAAAAGAAGAAAGATGGAACCTTAAGGTTATGTATTGAGTAAATCAGCTAATAATAAGTATCTAATCCCCAAGATAGACGAGTGTTTGGACCATCTTTTTAGTGCTCAAATATTCACAAACATTTATCTAAAATCTGGGTACTATTAGATTAGAATTAAGGAGAAAGCTAATAGTACCCCACTGATGTTGATATTCGAAAGACCGCCTTTAATACACGGTATGGACATTATGAATTCATAGTAATGCCCTTGGCTCTCACAAATGCTCCTTTAACTTTTAATCAAATGGTGCAAGAAATCTTCAGGGGGTATTTAAAGGCAACATTAGATCATTTGGGAAAAATCTTGTTTCCCACTTTGGGAAGATTTGGCCGTATTTACAACTAGTAGTGTCCAATTTTTCATTGAAATATCAAGTACAAATTATACAATATTTTGCCTCAATCACTATTTCGAACTAGTAGTGTCAATTTTATTTATCGAAATATCAAGTACAAAGTATATAATATTTTACCTCAATCACCAGAATTTTTTATAGATACAATTTTGCAAAAACCAATATAAAATTAATTTGGCTACCCTTTGGCATGAGCTAGTAGCATGATAGGATGCTCAAGAATTGGCTAAATGGCCATATGTTTTAAGAAAATATTTCAAGCCATGATAAGGCAAACAAATTATTGTAAAGCTACATACTTCAAGCCTACGAAGGATAGATTGTCCCATGGTTCATGGTTAACTTGAGAAATCTTCTATGTTGAATATTTGGCAAAGTTTTGAGCACTTGGAAAAAATCTTCCCTTGTTTTTGCATGAGTTTAAAATTGGTTGCAAATGATGTTAGATGTGTTGTTTAGAAACACCATTTGAAAATTTTGAATACCCACATTCTCTTAGGATGTAGTTTTCAAAGTACTCGTACACACAATTAAAAATAATTCTCATAGATGATGTGGTGTTCAAAATACCTTATTAGCTATTCAAACACCCATTTTGTCTGCACATAACAAATTATCTAGGGTAAACATGAACAATAAAATTGATGGGACTCATTGCATTGACAAGGAATAATTAATTTTCAAGTAGAATTATAGTGATTAATCGAAGTCATAATCAACAAATAGCTCTTCTCCTACATATATATTTTAAATTGTTTCTATAATATCATGCATGTCCATAATAGAATATGCTTACATTAGTCTTTGATTTTGACCATCTTGGTAAATCAGGTGCAAGAACAAAATAGACATTTTCTTTCACATTTGAGGTCTTATAGCTATTGATGTATCCTACAACATTACCATCTCCTACACATCACCGACAATACACACCTTATCTTGAGTACATGTGACCCCTAGATCTTCAAGCATTGAGTAACTTCTTATCCTTAGACAAATTGAACACATTTGTAACCAATGTGAGAATGTGTATTTATCTCCTCTGTAATGTAGGATACTAGTTCCCTTCCTTACACTTGTCTACAAGAACAACCCTAGATCATCTCCTAATATAGTTGAAGCATGTACCATGTAACTCACATTATTAATCTAGAATATTTATCCAACTTGGATAGGAAAATTTAATACTTGAAGAGTATCATCCCTTAACACATATCTACTTAAGTACGTCGTTAAAGCTCCCAAAATATTTGAGCCAAAAATTGTGCATTCGGTTGGTTTTGGAATACACAAGTCAAGCTTAAGTTGGTCCCTTGCAAATATCTTATACCTTAGGTGATTTATTCACCATATGAGATGCTAGGCTTTACACATTTATGCTAGTAGTAGGGATAGTAGGTCTTAGTTGCATGTGGTGTGATCCATTTACTAGTGTATCCTAGATTTGTAGCATAATCTTTAATCTCATATATAGGTGGAACTCTCTTTAAAATCAACATCATGGCACTAAGTATTATAATTAAAGTGTGGACCTTACTTGATGTAGGGCTTACACCTTGTATCTCTTTGCTAGTAGCGTGCTTCACTTCTTTTGGTTGGCCAAGAATTTTTTCACTACTGAAACTGTATGTAATACTTGACCATTCTTTATTCTTCTCCTCCCATTCAGTAACCCCATTGATTCAACCTCTTTGTACCATGGGTGTCCATCAAACACTAATTCTTGTCCATATCAATCAATTGCTATGACAATGCATGCGTCATAAGCATAAGAAAAATTCTATAAGTATAGTAGTAACTTATCTTTAAGAACATTATCATTTGCATTAATGTTAAATATGGGTGAAAAGATATCATTTAATGCAGGGTTAACATATCCCTTGTAAGGAGAGTCATTGATGAGGATTGTCTACCTTGCATCGCATCTAAATGCAATTGAAGCTTTAGTTAAGGGTTAACATATCCCTTGTAAGGAGAGTCATCAATGAGGATTGTCTACCTTGCATTGCATCTAAATGCAATTGAAGCTTTAGTTAAGGGTTTCCTCCACAACTAACTTATCTGGTCAATAAATCCTTTTTTTGTGATAGATGTAGCATGCTTCCTAGCCCCAAACCATGAAGAAAGGGAACTCTCTTCTTGTATAGTTTTCCAATGTTGCCACTATAGGCATTACATTATGCTTTATCATAGTTGACCAAATACCAGATCAAATACTTATGCACCAAGGCCTCTAATAAATCAATGCATCTTGGATGAAGTACAACCCACATTTTGCTACATTTTAAGTTTGCATATCTATTTAACTTGTTAAAGCAACACTACATAGTAATAATACATTTAAATCTAGTATGATTGTCAACTTTGGCTTATCCATGACTGCCAACTCTGGCTTGTCTACATAGTTACTTTCTATTGTCTCAAATACCATTCTTGTTATTCCGATCCACTGCCAACATTGGATTGGCATGAACACTACTTGTTCTTGTCTCTATTGTCAACCCCTCGCTTGCTTTTTTCTATCAACATTAAGAACAATAACAATGTGTTATATAGCTAGATGCAAGGTGAAACATGCTACAAAATCAATGGTTTAGTTTTATCATGAAAACACTTTGATGTATGTTTCTAAGTCCACAAGGATTGTTAATGACAAGTCTTAATGAACATTTAGTATTGCATCTAAATCCATGTAGCTGAGTAGATAACTTCATGAAGATCTTTCCATGTAGCCAAAATTTTGGAGACCTAGCTATTTGACCAAATCTCCGACGTACATAGCTTTAAGATCTAGGATTTCTCAATGAGATTAAGAAGATTTGCTTTACTTTTAAATCTTCTAAGCATAAGGAAATGAGCACAATCCATATGTCCAAACCACAATCTTCTAAGCATAAGGAAATGAGCACAATCCATATGTCCAAATCACAAGGCATTGAAAAGGCTTTGGCAAGGGGGTGACCATAGAACCTAAGCATAAAAACACTTTGGCAAGGGGGTGACTATAGAGCATAAGCAAAAAAACACTTTGATATATGTTTCTAATTCCACAAGGATTGTTAAGGACAAGGCTTAATGAACATTTAATATTGCTTTTAAATCCATGTTGCTGAGCAGATGACTTCATGAAGATCTTTCCATGCCGGCAAAGATTTTGGAGACCTAGCTATGTGACCAAATGTCCAACGTATAAGGCTTTGAGATCTAGGATTTCTCAATGAGATTGAGAAGATTTGGCTTTACTTGCAAATCTTCTAAGAACAATCTATATCTCCAAATCACAAGGCATTGAAAAGGCTTCGGCAAGGGCCTGACCATAGAGCCAGAGCATAGAGATTTAGAAGATTTCATGGTTACCATGGTGACCAAATCTCCTATTTACAAGGGATTGATCCCAATCCAAGGGTATTTGGCTTAACCCCATAATCAATGAATTGAGAAGAATTAACATGTAATCAAATCTATGATTAACTATTACTACATGCTACACTATCCTCTCCCAAAGCAATGTACAATGCTTACCTTCACATGCTAGTATCTCTAAAAACTCCAAGCTATGCTAGTGGTAGCTATCTCTAATCCTTTGCCTCCTCCTCAAGCTATCACCATGAGGTTGCCTCTCTTCTCTCATAAGGACACTCACTCCTCTCTACTCTCACACTCATGGGAATAAGTATAAGAGGAACATATACCAAGAATAACGCTCTCTCTCTCTCTCTCTCTCTCTCTCCATAGACATAAGACAGCAAGGAGATAAGCGTAGACTCAATTGGCATAAAGGGGGGTTTTGTCTTGCATTATAAGCATGTTGTTATTTATACAATTGGCATAAAGGGGGGTTTTGTCTTACATTATAAGCATGTTGTTATTTATACAATTGGCCCTTGTTCACAATTTGGAACCAAAAACTTAATGAAAGATAAACTAAAAGCTTACAAGATACATAGAATTGTGGCATTACTAGCCATTCTCATAATTAAAAAATTAATAGTGCCGTTTCATGACACTTATTGTGCTATCTCTCTTATGTAATGCAGAGATGCTAAGTTAACCCAGAATGGGGTTAACATCCCCTCTACTTGATGGAGAGATGCTAAGTTAACCCAAAATGGGGTTAACATCCCCCCTAATTGATGGAGATTCCATCCTTGGAATCTATTGCCACAACAAGGCATGCTACCCTAGATATTCTTTATAGTGTATTTTCCTTATCTAGAGAACACACAGGGTGTAGTGAAGAAAGTATAATGACCTCCAAAATTTGGTATTGATAATGTCTTCAAAGGTGGTGTGCATGTATGGTGGCAGGGCAGTGCATCCGTTTGTTGATGATAGTAGTACATGATTCTATTGTCAGAGGGCCATTTATTAAGGGAGGTCAAAGCACGTGTCTTCCTAGTTGTAGTGGTGGACATAATCATCTTGAATGGCATGAAACCACCATCGTGGGAGCACCATGGACCATGGATAAACCATGGTAAAATTTCTATCAAAAAATCAAGCTTCAAGTACACCCTCACATATGATTATAATACATCATGAAGTTCTCCACCCAAAACATGTCTCTTGAACCAAGAAAACCACCCACAAACACACTCAACAATTAGATGATATATTCAAGAAATTTTCATCATCATCTTCACTCTCACTATCACTCTCTTCTTCCATATTGCAAGAAAGAGCAAACACACGAGAGACAATTTGCTATAAGAACCAAAAGAGAGAAAAAACTTGTGTGAGAGAGATAAAGGAAAAGAAGTTGTAACTTCCTTCTGCCTAACCACCCATCATACGACCTCTCCAACTTCTTTTTGTATTATTCAAAAAAATTTATCATTATGTATGTTTTTAGGACCTTAGAAATAAGTCTTGATCCAAATGACAAAAGCTTCAACCCTTCAAATTTTTTTTGGAAAACACACACATTGTTCATGGCTTTACAAAATGCAGACCTACTATATGCCATGTCAATTTACATATATTTTTACAATAAAGCTCATGAAATAAATAATTTTAATAACAAGCTTGATAAATTATCAACATAGACCAATAAAATGTGCCAAATAATACACAAATTTGGAGGCTATAGCACCTACCACACGGTACATTTCTCCCACATAAATTCGGCTTTCTCTTGAACTAAGATAAACAACCCACAAACACACTCTCTGCACTTAGATGATAGATTCAATAAATTGTCATCATCCTCTTCACTCTCACTATCACTCTCTTCTTCTATATTGCAAGAAAGCAAACACACAAAAGAGACAATTTGTTGCAAGAACCAAGAGAGAGGGAAAAGACTCGTGTGAGAGAGATAAAGGAATAGGATTTATAACTTCCTTCTCCCCAACCACCCATCATACGAGTCCTCTAACTTCTTTTTATATTATTCAAAAAAATTTGTCATTATATATGTTTTTAGGACCTTAGAAATAAGCCTTGATCAAAATGAGAAAATTTTCAACCCTTTGAAATATTTTTTGGAAGCACACATATTGGCCATGGCTTTACAAAGTGCGGACTAGCTATATGCCATGTCAATTTACAATGATTTTTACAATAAATCTCATGAAATAAATAATTTTAATAGCCAAAAATCTTGATAATTTTCAATGTAGAGACCAATAAAATGTACTAAATAATGCACAAATTTGGAGGGTATCTTTTTGGAGCACTTTCATTTCCACCTGTAAACTTGATTTCACTGAGTATTTTCTCATTAAGGTGAGAAATGACTTTTCGGTGTTTGTCTGTAACATTGTCACCCATTTTGTTTGTAAGCCATGCCATGTGTCCTTAAGAT
This sequence comes from Cibotium barometz, assembly GCF_041138505.1. Lineage (NCBI taxonomy): Eukaryota > Viridiplantae > Streptophyta > Polypodiopsida > Cyatheales > Cibotiaceae > Cibotium > Cibotium barometz. The sequence goes on along the minus strand of NC_141080.1, from coordinate 48,350,462 downwards.
CTTTAACCTGGATCTCATAGTAATCATCATCAGAGCATCTAATTTCATACATATCATTTGCTTGCACCAAATGCCCCTCCAAAGCCACAATTTGTGCTTTGATGGTAGCCTTGAGTTCTCTGTCTTTCTCTTCTAACTGCTTATCCATGGCTTTATGATCATCTTTGGAATTGGAAAGCTTTGTCTGTAGATCCAATAATTATGTTTGGGCTTTAGCCCTTGCAACTCCACCACCTTAGTTTTGTCCTTCTATATTGCGAGGCCTTCTACTTGGATTTGTAGTTGCATTTGTTGGGTCATGATCTTTCTTCAATCGCCTCTTGCCTCTGAGATTCTAGCTATATGGTCGAGAAGTTCTTGAACCTGTTGTGGGTGAGGTCATTGGTTGGCTTCTGTGATCTCCTTTTGCCTTTTCTCAGCCTCCTTTATCTATTTCTACCCCATCAATTAAGCATTGAGCCTTGTTGTTATGGCAGTTAAAAATCTTGCATATGGAAAATACACTCCATTTGGGCAGAAAGGATACTAAGGTTGGATATGTATGCCTTCATCTCATAATCTTCTTGCTCTCCTTGCTTTAGGTATCCTCCACCCTATTTTACTTCGGCTTCATGTAGTGGAGAAGGCCCTTTTCTAGTTCCTAGACTGCCACCTGTTATGTCCATATCTTGTAGCTGTAGGATGAGTGGTTTGACGCTTTCTTCTTCGCTCTATGTTGCTTTCTGCTTCTAACGCCACTTGGCTAAAATGTCCACATCTTCTCTAGAACTTACTTGAATGCTCTCATGCATGCCTCTTAGAAGATGAGGGTTCAACAGAGGCTCGGGTTTGGACTTGGGCGATCACATCTTCCAATTCAAATGGGTCCACCGAATCTCAAGGGGAGACAAAGGGAATTGGATGGTGTGGTAGATTTTAGCTTTTCTGGTGGCTCTATGCTTCAATTAATAACTATAGGAGGCTCCTAGAGTGGCATGCTAGGTAAAGTGGCTTCTACATGCACTCTAGAGTGGTAAGTTCTTGTGGGATTGGAGAAGATCGTGGAAGAGGACTTGGGGCTTCTTCGACAATACTCTCATGTTCTTTAGGATGAGTGGAAGCGGGTAGGTAAACAAAAAGGGGTCATTTAGGGATCTTGTTTAGTCTTTTCTTTGTTGCTTATTCCAAAGAGCTTAAGCCAAGTTGTGCCACCAACTTCTTTATATTTGCTATGATTTTTGAACCCTCCAATAGTTCCATTCTTATTGTATCATGTTGTAGGGTGGCAAAGTTGGGTTCTTCGGGCTAACCTTCCGACAATGGAATCCTAACAACATGGCATAAAATTTGTTTTAGGATATAGGGGTTCACTGCCTTCTTGCCATGCTTTGTGTGGTAGTGTGTGAAAGCTCTATGGAGCATGCTTGCCCAATCGTCTTGTTCACCCTTGCTGCCATGCTTCATGAGGTAGTGTGTGAAACCCTTGTGGAGCATGCTTTCTCAATCGTCTTGTTCACCCTTGTGCAAGCAATAGACCTTGTGCATATCCACTCTGTTATTCCTATCGCACAACGAAGAGCTTCACTTGTGTAAGAAGTAAACTTGTGCATATCCACTTGATGGGCTTCACTTACGTGATCATGGAGGAAACCCTACAGGCCTTCTCGAGCTTGGGATCTTTGAGGGCAGCGAACTTAGCTCCATTGTTGTTGACCTTCATGGGTGGGCAGATGTTAGGGAAATCTTGCTTCTTTGAGAGAAAGATGTAGGCCTAGGTCTGACGAGTAGGTGATAGACCTTGTGCATATCCACTTTGTTATAGCTATCGATGGGCTTCACTTGCATGATCACAAAGGCAACCCTACACGCCTTCTCTAGCTTGGGATCTTTGAGGGCAGTGAACTTAGCTCCATTGTCGTTGACCTTCTTGGGTGGGTGAATGTCAGAGAAATCCAGCTTCTTCTTGAGAGAAATATGTGGGCCTAGATGTGATGAGCATGCATAGGGCATCCCTAATTAGGTTTTCTACAGAAAAACAGGCCTCTTGGATCCATCCACACGTGTAACCATGTCCCTCTTAGTGGCTTGTTGGTAGGAGGCTAGAAACTCAGCATAGAGTTTTATGTTGACCTTGCATTATAGGCCTCTGCCGCCGCCGCCGCCGCCAGGTTCTTGCCAAGCCTTATTTTCTCCAGCTTCTCCTTGACCTCGATGTCATTCACCAACTACATGCATCTAAATGAATTATACTAAAACTAAACTTTTTTGTTATCCACTATCTCGTTGTGGTTAAGGATTGTGCCCTGGCACTAATGCATGAGTGCTGGTCCATGAATTGCTTGAGATGTCCAAGACAGCTTGCTTTTTGGTGGACCTACTTGGCTTTTCCCTTGGATCACTTCTTAGGGGTCTCTTCCCATTCGACAAAGGAAATGGGTGACCCTAGTTCCTTATACAATGGATCGAGTTGGTATCTTTGCACCATGATGCTAGTGAGGACTATGGTCATTTGGACTCAAATGTCATGCAGATAGCAGTCAGGCATAGCTGGAGCCGAATTCGAAGAAAGGTAAAAAGTCAAAAATAGAAAGAATAATGCTAATAGAAGGGGTACTCATCTATTTATAGGCAAGGAGAATCATGACTACTAAGGACTTAATTCAAAGGACACATAGCACCATCTCCTTGGCATAGAAATGCATGCACTGTGATCACACCAATTATTGGCATCATCTCACTCGCATGGGAATGCATGCACTGTGATCACACCAATGATTGGCATGATCATGTCAATAATAGCCGTGATCACAATCGTGAACAATGGTACACTCACGTCAAGTGAGAGGAAAAGATATCATGTGATCCCATCCTTACTAGTAAGAAAACATCCCTTAGGTTTCGAAAAAGATTAGTTTTGCCCATTTTTTATGGTGTGATTATGTAGGTGTAGGAATCACGGTCGTGATTCAACCAAAATCATAGTGGCAAGACTGTGAGGTTATGGCCATGTCAGGATCCATATCCGATCATGGTGCAATGTAGGAGTGATTATAGACTTTCAGGATGACTTGAGAAAATGTTATGGAACATGATTCTACAAAATCACGACAGAGAATATCAAGTATTCCAAAGGGGTGTTAGATTGTTAGCAAGTTAGTCCTCTGGGGCCTGTGCTCAAGATTATCATGATTTTCTTGCCTGATGATCCATGAATAGACCCAAATATATCTAGATAAAGCTCTTATTATAGAAAGGGTGTGTTGATTTACCATCTATAATTCTTCTATGGAACACAACTCTTGCTCCATCCATAGAATCTATAGTAGGTTCTTGTGTGAACATGTCCTTTTTGGACATGTGTTCTTGTTTGTTTGTTGGTGACAACTTTACACTTGGGGTAGGGAATTTTGGAGTTCACCTATTTTACCCCACTTTGGTTTGCATGTTTTGTGATGTTAAGTTGGGAAGGTTGTTCTGGCTCTTGTTTAGGTTCTTATGGCTTCCCAGTCACATTTTCAGTAGGCACTAATTTCCATCGCCATTCCCACCTAGGCTTAACCCTGTGAACAGTCAGACTTAGTGAGCTCAAATTTTCAACTTGGTCCTCTTTTGAGTACCCATACCTGCTTTGTTACTTAGCTTAGAAAGGTGGTGTTCTTCACTAGGACCCATTCTTGCTTTTTGTTCCTTTTCCAACTTTTCCTAAATGGTTTGGTTGTGGTAGTTTGGGTGATTTGTGGATTAATGGCTAGGACCCATTCCTAATTTTTGTTCCTTTTCCAACTTTTCCTAACTGGTTTGATTGTGGTAGATTGGGTGATTGGTGGTTGATGTGACAAGTTGTTTATACAGATGGATTTACTTCAGGGCTTTGTTGTTTATACAGATGGCTTTACTTCAGGGCTTTGTTGTTCGAGTACCCATACTTTTCTATTCCCTTCATAGTATCCCAATACCTTCAACAATCATTTGGGAACCCCCAATAGTGATGAACATGAGGATTCTCGTTCCATAGACAAGATACTTAGTGAATTATTCACTCCCTTTTGGTAACCTATCTAATTTGAATAGAGTATCATTTAGTAGCTCATCATCAATACTAGTGGTGGCAAGTTCTCCATTAGGTATTTTCAACATGTGGTATACTACTATATGCTGCGAACCTTTCCTTACTATGACAGTAAAGCCAAACTCCATTAATAGCAACAATAACAAACACGAGTAATTCACCCCATCATGCAAGGCCCTATTAACAAGATATAATAAACCACATGATCTTTAAAGAAAATAAATTTATTAGCCAATAAGTAGTGTCTGTACTTTTTCACTACATAGTCAGTGGTGGCTAGTCCTTCCCTCTCTTGGTTATAGTATAATTTGTCTCAGCTTCATTAAGATGTCCACTTACAAAAGAGATTGGGTAATCTAATTTATGCTCTCTGGGGCTGTGCCAAACATAGCTAATTATGAAGTATGATCCATTGATATACACATGGAATATGAGATCCCAATTAGGTGGTGCCAAAATAGGTACACTAGCTAATGCCCTCTTCCATTCATCATAAGCCTAGTGACACTCCTCAGTCTAGGTGGTGCCAAAATAGGTACACTAGCTAATGCCCTCTTCCATTCATCATAAGCCTAGTGACACTCCTCAGTCTATTCAAAGATAATAAAAAGCTTATACAATGGCCTAGTAATATCAACATAAAACACGATGAAGCATTGGTAATAGCCCATGTGTCTCGTAAATCGTTATACTCCCTTGTAGTTGAGGGGTGTGGTGGTGGCTCTAGTATGAGTTTTACCTTAGTATCATCTATGGAAATCCCATTTTTGGACATTGCAGAGGATTTTAGGATATATGATATAATCGAGACCATTTAAACACCCTTTTTCAGATAAGATAGATGTTCCAACCATTGCAAATGCACACAAAGGTCATTCGATGATGAACACTTCTGGCCACTTTTGTAGGTAATCCTTGAAAGCGATACTCATGAACCTCTGGAATGGTATGGGAGAATTGGTCATTCCAAAGGGAATGACCTTATACACAAAGGTCCCCCATGTGGTGGGGTGAAAGTAGTTTTATGTTGATCCTCTAGTGCAATTGTCGATGTGAATGCACACCTACCTTCGGAGAAGTCTGCTAGTATGTCTAGGCTACGTGAGACATCTAGTAGTGATGACGTGAATCTATGATCAGGGAGATTCAGACATGATGTGAGCATTAAGAGTATGCATTCGACAAAGACAAGAAGGATATTGAAGGCATTGGCATTGGGAATGTAGATTTTGACTCATCTAGTTTAGAGAGTCTTAATGATGAGTTGAGAATTCCAATGATTAGGATAGTTATGGGATATAATAATTATGAACCACCACATGATGCTAGAGTTCATGGATCTAGTAGTGACCCATAGCCATTGAGGAGGTCACAAAGGGTGAGATATCGAGGAGATATATAGTGTAGAGATTGACATATAGAGTATATGCTATGCATTATGCATACATGACATCTATGGTGAAGCATGTGGATCCTACTTATTTTGATGAGACTTTTGGCAAAGAAGCTAGGACAAAGCTATGGACAAAGAGATGGATGCATTGGTACATAATGATACATGGGATTTAGTCTCATCACTAAGTGGCAAGAATGTGATTGGCTATCAATGGGTTTATAAGGTCAAATGTAAGTTGGATGGATCTATGGTGGAAAGTTATAAGTCAAGGCTAGTTGCCAAGGGATATACACAAAGCCCAATGGCTAAGATGGCTATACTGTAAGTCAAGGCTAGTTGCCAAGGGATATACACAAAGCCCAATGGCTAAGATGGCTATAGTGTAAGATCTATGATTTCATTGGCTACATTTAAAGGTTGGGAATTACATTTAAATGGATGTCAAGGATGCTTTCTTAAATGGAGAGTTGTAAGGAGAGGTGTTTTTTTGAATAGCCATAGGGTTATGTGTACACCCAAATTTTCCAACATATGTATATAGATTGAAGAAAGCATTTTATGGGCTCAAGCATGCACCATGTGCATGGAGTGACATGATTAGCAGGTATCTCATTAGCATTGGATTTCATGTTAGAAACTCATATTATTCACTATTAAGTACTATTAAGTAGATACTTCTACGTAGCCAATGTTGGCCATCCTACAATTTTCAACCAATTTGGTCGATGTCATCGAAAATGCTAGTTTTCACTTAAAAGAAACTTGTAATGTATTATTTTGTATGTGCAATCACCACTTGTCTACAAAGGTGCACCACAGGATCCTAGAGTGAGGGTGCTAGCTTTATAATAGGTGTTTACACTAGTTAGAGTAGCCAAATGAGCTCAAGGACCTGACTTTTAACTTTGGCCACCCAAGAGTGTAAACCCTAGAGGTCACCTGCAAAACCTGAAATGTAACTCTCACCACTCATTCTCTTATGCATTATCTAGTGTTCTCTTCTCTACTCTCTTATATCCTTGCCTCTTATTCTTGAGCTCTAGTGTGCCCATATATTGTTGTGTGAGTGAGTGAGTGAGAGGATTGAGCTATGAGGAGCGTGTGGAGGCAAGGACAACAGATTGAGCTCCCAAGTGCTCTTCACAATCAGGCTTCCTCTACGAGAATCTTGAATACGAGAAATCTGAGGTGAGTGACCCACCACGACCTCATTTATTTGAGCTAGCTATAGCATAATAGTTGTTGATTCGAGTTTTTGTGTTCTCTTAACGATGGAGGAGAAAAGTCTCCACGACATTGTGAGTATAGCCTATGCCTTGTGCCATATAAGGAGCTCCAAGGTGGTGTCACTGTCGAGGAAAAATCCCCACCACTTAGCCCCATAATGGTTGAATGCTTGCGTTTGCTTCAAATTTCTAATTTTTGCTTGAACTGACCCAAAAATCGTCAAAAATTGACCAAACTGATCTGGAAAATTCTAGAATCAGTTTGCTTGGTTAGAGGCTCACTTTTTCCTATAAATAGAAGCCTCCCCCTTTGTAAAAGCTTAATGGTATTTATGCACTGTTACTCTACTCCTGTCCTGAGCCATCTACATTGAATTTCTTAATAATTCAATTGTTTTTGGCCTAATCCTCTCCAAAGTGAATTGGTGGCCACTCTTGCTTCAAACAAGAGTAGAACCCTCAATCCCTTAAGCTAAAGGAGAGCTTACAAGCTTCATGTAAGTTAATTTTTCTTGCTTGTTTAATTTTAAATCTATGGTTTTCTTGATTTTCATGTTTTACAGTTGATTGAATTAAATTCAAATGCTATGCCTTTGAGGAAAAGGCCACCCCCCTTCTCTTCTTTACATTCCAGCCTTTCTTAATCCTAGAAAGTTTAACTAAGTGACTAATTAAACTCTTCTTATTGTTTACTCTCTTGATTTTAGAAAATTGTGCAGATTAGAGTTCTATGAATCTAATTTGGGTTAATTTAAGTTAAAAATAGAATGATAAAAATGAGAAATGGTCAGCCATACAAAGGAGGTTATGGCAAAATTTTCTAGAATTTTGTGGAAAAGAAAGTTTATTTTTTATGTTATTCCAAAAGAGTAATTCCCACCATTTTTGCATCTAAAAGAAATATTCTAATTACTCCATGTACATATTCACCTATGAATATGCATGGATATCACTGATATTAATTATTAATTTGATTTCTATGCATAGAAAGATGCGTAATGGAAATTTTTTATTATAAAAGTGTTATTCTCATTAAATTTAATTTTTATGCATAGAAAGATGCATAATGAAAATTTTTATTATTATAAAAGTTTTACTCTCATTAAAATTGATTTTTATGGCACTATGAATTTACTGTCATGCCATTTGGATTGACAAATGCCCCAGCTACATTCAATCGCCTAATGCATGACATTCTCAGAGAATACTTGGATGATTTTGTTCTTGTTTTCTTTGATGATATTCTGATTTACTCAAAGAATGCAACTGACCATGAAGCTCATGTCCGTAAAGTTCTTGAGATTCTAAGGAAGCACCAACTCTTTGGAAAAAGAGCAAATGCACTTTCTTTGTGGACCATGTTGAATACTTGGGCTTTCTGGTATCCAAAGATAGAATTTTTCCAGATTCTGCAAAAGTCCAGGCAGTCATAGATTGGCCTGAAACAAAGAGTGTGAAAGAAGTCAGAGGATTCTTGGTATTTAACTGGTTGGTATAGAATTTTTATACCTAGGTATGCTCTCATAGCTTCTCCCATGACTAATCTTCTCAAGAAGAATACCCCGATTCAATGGTCTGCTTGAAGACCGCCTTGGAAACCAATCCCATTCTGAAGCTGCCAAATTTCTCTCTACTCTTTGAGGTAATAACTGATGCCAGTGGTTTTGCCCTGGGAGGTGCGCTTATGCAGGAAGGTCATGCAGTGGCCTATGAATCCCAAAAACTCAGAATGCATGAGAGAAATTATGCTATCCTCGTCCTGGATCTACTTTCAGTAGTCTATGCCGTGAAGTTGTAGAGACATTACCTACTAGGTCAAAGATTCACTTAGATGACAGATCATCAGAACTTAAAGTGGATCTTCACTCAAAAGGATCCCAACATGGGCCAAAGAAGGTGGATGCAGACCCTACAGGAATTTGATTTTGAAATCAAGTACGGCCCAGGCAAAGAAAATGTGGTAGCAGATGCCTTCAACAAAAAAGCCTCCTTGCTCTTGCAATCACAGTGGTGTCAAATCCATTGATTAATGAAGCAAGAGAGAAGATCATGTAGGATCGATTCTTTGGCCCTATTGCTACCCTACTTATATAGGAAAGCAAAACTCCTCAGGAGTTGAATCGAGTTCAAGGGTACAACCTGGATGAAAGAATTCTGTATTATAATAGCAGGCTATGCATTCCCAATGATGAGGGAACTAAGGTAAAATTTTGAATGAAGCCTTATAGCCTTATAGCAGGACATCCAGGTTTCATCAAGACCTACATGTCTGTAAAGAAAAGCTTCTTTTGGCCTAGACTAAAAAAGGATGTACTTAATCATGTACGTCAATGCTTGATATGTCAGAAAGTCAAAGCCAAGAGAGTAAAAATGCCTGGGAAGTTACATCCATTAGACATCCCTCAGATGAAGTGGGAATGTATCAGTATGGATTTTATTACTGGACTACCTTCACTGCAATCAGGTTACAACTCCATCTTCGTGGTAGTTGACAGACTAACCAAAGTTGCCCATCTGATTCTAGTAAAAGAAACCTACACTGTCATAGATGTGGCCAGAGTGTTCCTCAAGGAAATCTTTAGATTGCATGGCTAACCCAACCAGGAGAATAGTAAGTGATCAAGATCCCAAATTCACGTCAAGATTCTGGACTGCATTCTTCGAAGCAGTAGGAACTTTCTTGGATCTCAGCACAGCTTACCACCTTGAGACCGATGGTCAAACAGAAAGGGTGAACCAAGTAATCGAAGATATACTTCGGTCATGCTGTGTGGCAGGGAACCTAAGAAGTGGCTAAGCTATCTGCACCTAGCTCTGATTTTATATTCACGTGATCACAAAATTTTTTTTGTTAATAACATGTGTGAACATGTTATTAACATGTTCACATGTTAACATGTTCACAAAAGAGCCGGTGGCAAGCGACCTGGTAACCAGCAAAAGCCCGGCGGGTCCCGGAGGGGTCATCACATAGCCCGGCGGGGTACATTTTTCTATATATATGGGCCCGGGGGGCCCTTTGGGATTTCATTGCTGACAGCATACACAGGTAATGAAAACTTGTGTGTGTGTGTGTGTGTGTGTGTATGTGGGTGTGTTCGTGCGGGCAGCTGCCCACTGTCGCAATGCGCGGCAGGATGTGGGTGGTCCGCCACACGAGGGATGTGTGTGTGGGTGAGTTCGTGCGGGCAGCCGCCCATTGTCGCAATGCGCGGCAGGATTTGGGTGGCCCGCCACACGACTGGTGTGTGTGTAAGGCCATTCTTCGGAATGGTGCTTACCCTGGGGCACTTAGTCGGTAACGCGGCTAGTCTGTGTCCTATGGTAAGTATGGCACGCCGTAGCGGTACTAGTCGGTAATGCGGCAAGCATAGTATCGTTATGGCGATGTCACCTTCCCTTCCCTTCCCTTTGTCAAATGCGGACATATGGTCGGTAACACGGCCAGTGTATGTTCGTATCCTATTGGTATTCCCATAGAATCGGGCGGCATTTTGTCGTTAACACGGCAAGTTGGTGTCGTCCGTTTTAGTGCATAAAATGTTTTTTGCATATTGCGGCATTTGATCGTTAACGCGGTCGAAAAGGTGTCGTAAATTTGCTTGCGTATTTCGGCATATGATCGTTAACGCGGTCGAAAAGGTGTCGTAAATTTGCTTGATTTGACTTGTATTGTTTTTATTGTGTTTGATCCATGCGATACTTGGTTGCTAACGCGGCATTAGTATTTCATGGATCAAAGTTTACATCATATTGTCTAAACGTTTTATTTTATAATATCGTGATTCGTAACTCGAAAAATATGAATCTCTCTCTTCTTACCCCTCTCTCTCTCTCATGATACACTTCACAACTCTTTCTCTATCTCTCTCATGATTCACTTCACAACAAGATAGATGTGTAGATAATGTTTTTTTTTATTTCTCTTAAAATATACATAATTTTTAATAATTTCTTTTTTCTCCCTCTATTTACTTAAAAATTAAAACAATACATTATTTTTCTCTTTTGAGGAACTCACAAAAACATTAAAAATGTCATTTAATGTTTCTTCTCTCTATCTGTCACAACTCTCTCTTCCTCTCCTCTCTCTCTCTCTCTCTCATGATAAACTTCACAATTCTCTCTCTCTCTCTCGCAATGATACACTTCACAACTCTTTCTCTCTCTCTCTCTCATGATACACTTCACATCTCTCTCTATCACGATAGGTATGTAGATGAGGAGTGCTTTAGGATTACAAAACATTATTTTTCTCTCTTTAGGAAATCACAAAACTATAAAAAATGTCATTTAATTTTACCTCTCTCTATCTGTCACACCTCTCTCTCTTCCTCCCCCTCTCTCTCTCTCTCTCATTCGATAATGTATACACTTCGTAAGTAATAATGCGCTTGTTGCGGTTGTCTCACGTTCGATAATGTATTGCATGATGTTGAGTTCAGTAATGTTGTTTGATATATTCTGTTTTTGTTTGATCATTGATAAGTAATGATACACTTATTGCTGTTTTCTCACGTTTGATGATGTTGAGTTCATTAAAATTATTTGATATTCCGTTTTTGTATGAACATTGACGATATTGATATACTTGTTGCTGTTCTCTCACGTTTGCTTGATGTTTATTTCAGTAATGTTTGATATTCTGTTTTTTTGTGTTTAGTGATATTTGTTAGATTTATGAAGACGATCAACATGCTTTCTCCCGAAGAGCGCAAAATTGTTCTGCGAGCAATTCGCGTTGAAGCGGTCATCACAGTATCACAATGTACTGATGATGTCGTCAAAAAGATCAACGAGTGTGAGATACTCATGCGAGATCTCATAGACCAAATATGGGAAAATGCACAGCGTCGGCTTCGAAGCGGAGGCAACGCTGAGCTGCTAGATAGACAGAAGATAGCAAATTTCAACCATCAGCACATAACACGAACCATTTTGGGGAGCATGCGTGTAGCATGCAGTGATCTTAGAGATGCTGCTCCGCCTGAAGCCAATATGCAACGTCTACAGTTATGAGACGTTGTATGGAGCGAGCAAAGAGCCAAGAGCAAGTGCATGAAGGCATTGGATGCAGAGTCCCTCCCCAAGAGAGTGCGAATTGCCCAGGACGTCGCTGCAACGTCCAGTCAGGCAGATGCAAGTGGTACAGGTGTCATTAATCGTACCATCTACAATTCTATGTGCACACATCTTATTGGCATCCCGCACGAAGCTCTTCACGAAGGACGAACAATAGGCTCCGGTGTGTTTGGAACAGTAAAAGAGTATGCAATTAAAGGTATATCATTTTTACCGGAGCACATCACTTTTTGCGGAAAGCACTACAAAGGAGAAGGCAGCGCGAAGTTCGAGAGCTTCCAGGCAGAGCAGGGTATGCAAGTGCTACATCCATCGATTGTCCGATGCATTGCCTTTACAAAAGAGGCTCCTTGGATCACAATTTTCCCGTACTATAATGGCGGCGCTCTTGGTGATACTCTTCTGAAGGTTCCCTTCAGATTCAGTGAGTTCACCAGAGCGATTTTTCGTTTGGATCGAGGATGGAGACAACCCCCGCCTGATAATATCCCTTTGAGTCACCTAGAACTCTCAAAAATAAAAGAGGTAGTAATAAGCATGCCACATATTATGCATGCCCTAGTGGAAGGTCTAGCGGCAGCACATATGGCAGGTATTGTACATACCGACCTACATCCTTTTAATGTAGTGTTGGATTATACAAAAGAGCTAAAGCCACGCATAGGTATTATCGATTGGGGGTTGCTGCTGAGAGCGCCCAAAAAACGGGTGTCTCTCAATTTTGTTTTTGAAGCAGACAAGAACCCAGAGAAGGTGGCACAGGCAGTCTCCTACGCAGACAGAGAGCGAAATAAACGGCCGTGGATAGCCCCAGAGCTTTATGATCCATTTTTGGCAGATGCATACACTCCTGCATCTGATGTTTTTGCCTTGGGATATTTATTACAAACTTTATATGACTTTTGGAAGAAAGTGCAAGAGTTGTGGATGGATAATAGTTCCCATGACAAAGTTACCATGGATACTATTATTCATAGAGTCAAAACTTGGATGTTTCTGCCTAATCGCGATGAGCGAAAATCAATTTTGCAAGTAGTTGAATTTTTTAGATCACTAAATACTGACCCTACGAGGGCACAACGTCCTCTTGTAGAGCTATCGGTGGCATTCACCCCGACTTTGTAATGATACAGTATCAAGAGATGAAGTTTCAGGAATTTGAAAATTTGATGTGTCCAATGTTTCAAAATTTTGTTTCTCTCTTCAAAATTTGATGTGTCCAATGTTTCAAAATTTTGTTTCTCTCTTCATTGAGTCTTTGCAATATCTCTCTCCTCTTGTGGTGTTTAAGTTTATGTTTTCTCTTCAAAATTTGATGTGCGAGCATTGTTTGAAGTGTTTTTGGAGTCAAGTGGATATTTCTCATCGAGTCTTTGCAATACATATCTCCTCTCGTTGTGTTTGACTTCAAGATTTTGAGAGTAATGGTCAATTTATCTTACGTTGATCTTTACAGTTCATTAAAATCCTAAAGTCGTTTACGTTCATGCAGATATGGAGCAAGCGCAAGCGAACGAGCATCAGGAGTTAGCCAAGAAGGCATACGAGCGAATGAAGGCCCTTGCACATGGCCTGACAGCCCGCGAAGCAACAAGAACAGCGTGCAAATTATCGAAGTGGACAAATCCAACTTATGCCCAATGGAAAGACATAAACAAACGGGTAACCACAGAGATGATAAAGGAAATATGGCCATGTCCAGATGGCGAGATTAAGAAGGGAAGATGGAAGATTTCTCGCTGCACTCACAACGATATCAAAACTAATACCGAGCGCATTTTCTTGGAGGTGTACGGCCGTCCTCTCCATAACGCCGACGCTCCATTGTATTTTGCTAAAATGCTATATGCTCACTTTATCCTGGAAACTCCAGTGGACTTCGCCTCCAGAGAGGCCACTGTCAACACCCACGACATACATGAAGAGACAGTGACATTCACAAGAGAAGAACTTGCTCTCATGGTGGAGGGCGCCGGACTGGAGTTAAACCAGGTCAAAGAAAGCTTAGGGGCACAGCTAGCAGAGAAGGAGAAAAAAGCTGACCGATTAACTCAAGCATCAACTCCTCCCCCTCAACGTTGGACATCAAATCCATATTCCAATATTCAGGATCTAACATGTAAGCAGCACTGTGCAGTGGTGAATGCGCTCCAATCCATCTAGCATGAAAGTACTTCAACAGAACTTTTCTTTGTCTACTAGAGAATGGTACACGCCATTGCTTTTCCACCACTGAATGCTCTAATTTCTCAGGACACTCCAAACTCCGCTGGACAGTCCACCATTGCATCCATGCTTTTCCGAGATTAGGCGCTCTTTGATCAAGGCTTCGTACAGCATACATAACAGGCATCATTACATGGTATGCATCCATCACACTGTTCCACCAACTTCTTCTCGTAAGCGCTTCCTTCAAGACTTTGATTTTCTCTTTCACTTTTTCAAGTTGAGTGTTCTCCCAGTCATGAAATGCAATGCATGTAAATGTTTCACAAACTGCATCTTTATTTCTAAGAAGAGACTCAAAAGTGTAAAAGTGAGTGCAAAACCTAGTCTCCGCTGGAAGCTTTAACATAACTGACATGCGAGGTCGAAACATATCCAAAACTCTCTGTCTCTTGAGCATGAATTTCACAAGCTGGCGAGCAATGTCGAGGATTGAGGCAAACCATTTGGTATCATCAGATTTATACCAATCTTTTAATACAAGATTCAAACTATGAGTATTACAGCCTACCGGAAAAATATGTGGATATTGTCGCTGTAGGATTCTGGATGCATTTTTACAATTTTTTGCATTGTCCATGACGACTTGGACTACATTTTTGGCACCCACTTCCTCTATCACAGAGCTAATGACTTGAGCAATGTAAGCCCTAGTTTTGATTGAACCAGCTGAATCCACGGCACGGATGAAAGTCTCACCTCTAGGTGAAATAACCATTACATTAATTAATGGTTTTCTTTGCACATTAGACCATCCATCACTTACTATACTACATCCAGAAAGCTCTATATTGCTAAGAATTATTCTTTGTACACGTTCTTTTACCTGCGCATAACATTTCTCTAATAGATCATTTCGCATAGCATGGTACGTAGGCGGTGAAAACCCTGGTCCAAACTCACCAATTTTCTTCCATGCTCTCTTCCAATGCTCACTGTCCACCATCATCATAGCACTCCCAGAAAAGTAAATCGCTTCAGCAAGGACGAGTTGTGCATCATCGAGTCGACCTTGACGTAGGCTTTCTTGCAATGAAGTTTGACGCATGGGTATATTTCCTACGTCAAAGTTTTGCTTGCAAGAAGATGCACTGGGTAGATTACTTTCTGGCTGCATATTGCCGTTCGGGGTACAAGTAGGCGATGTAGCGGGAGTTTGATGATTAGAACAACAGTGTTCTTGCTGCCTTGATACATTAACGGTAGGAGTGTCATGTTTTCTTGAATCTTTCTTTTGAATTTCTTCTCTTATGCGTTTGGCCACGATAGGTGCAGAGGGGTGGGTACATGACTTTTTCTTCGGTCCGCCTAAAAAGTGTTCTCTTAGTCGAGGCGCCCCACCTGATTTTATTGCATGGCATAGCTTACACTCCCAATCTATGAATCGATCACCAACGTTAATTGCATATTGCCACTCTATCCCAGGTGCCTTTTTTTTCCTGCTATTTGAAATTTGGACTCTATTGGAGGTATCACTGGATCCAACATTGTCCTCCATCTCAACAAATAACCTATTCAACCAAGCATATAACAATGAATACACAAATGAAAAAACAACAAATCACTCACGTATAACAAAACATACATCTGCAGACAAAGTACTTCGAAACTATCTTGACAAATACAAAAGATCATCACATAACACAAAACTATTTCAAACTATCTTGCAAGGTCTTACTACAAAACTACTTCGAAACTATCATGCACATTGCACCCCCAATGAAGGATGCCTTTTGTACCCAATTAAGGATACTTTACACAATCAAAGATCTATGCTTGCCCAATACTCTAGTATAGGACAATAGACCTTCTCTAACATTCACAAAAAAAATCAAAGATCTATGCTTGCCCAATACTCTAGTATAGGACAATAGACCCTTGTCTACTCTAAACTATATAAAGTATCAAGAACCAATACAAGCCCCTAAGCAGGACTCTTGGCTCCATCAAACCATTCATAAAGCAGAATGAGGTAGATTACGTACGTGGCTCAAATGCAAAGCTGAATGACTCCAAATTTGTCCCTAAATCTCCGCAAGTATTAGCTACGAACCACACCCTGCCCCCAGTTCAAAGAACTAAGGACGAGTGGCCCAATAGCCTTAGGAGTGCCTACAAGGAAAGACGACAGCCCCTAAAATAAGGACGTTCTTCCCAAGAGGACACTTCTAGCAACTCGAGAGCTCTACAAGTACTTTGAGAAGAGATATCACGCCCCCAAAACAAGGACTATCTTCCCAAAAGTTGTACGACGGGTGTCGGGCAGTGTTTATATACAGAATAATACCCCGCCGGTGTTTTTTGCTTTTCCCGGCGGGCCTGCCGGGCTTTTACCTTTCCCGGCGGGCCCGCCGGGAAAACTCTATACCCCGGCAGGCCCGCCGGGAATGATAGAAGCCCGGAGGTGTTACTGGAATAGTGGGTTCCGACAGGTCATTTCTCAGGTCATGTGAATATACAATGTGATCACAAGTTTTAATATGTTAACAATAGGTTTTGTTAACGTGATCACGAAATTGTGAAGACGTTAATGAAATCCCTGGCACCTAGTCGAATTCGCCTACAATGCTTCTTATCATCGAAGTATCGGGATGAGCCCTTTCAAAGCTGTGTATGGACAAGACTGCCTAACACCATTAACGAGATGTCCAGACAGACGCTTGATGACAAGGAGCAGCAGATGCAGTCAATTCGCCAAGGACATAAACGTTGCCCAGGATAAACAAAAACAGTATGCAGATAAGAAGAGGTCAGACAGAAAATTCAAAGAAGCAGATATGGTCTTCATTTGAGTACGCCCCAAAAGAAGTTCTCTATCTCTTGGGAAGTACAAGAAGTTATCCCCCAGAATCTATGGGCCATATCTAATTACAAATAAAGTAGGTGACCTAGCCTATGAACTTCTTCTGCCTCCTCATCTCAAAGTACATAATGTATTTCATGTCAGCCTACTTAAGAAGTATGTACCGAGCCCGAATCATGTGCTTAATGATGAACTCTTAACTTCTTCAACCCAAGGGCAGATGAAACCCCAACCTGAAGAAATCCTTGATGTTCAAGAGAAGGTTCTCATCAGGAACATAATTTTGAGAGAATTATTAGTCAAACCAAGAGTCCTATATGGCGATAGTTATCCCATGAGAACCAAGGTATTGGCACCATCATGAGTAACCAAGAGTCTTACTAGGATCCTATATGATGATAGTTATCTTCTTGGTCTCTATTTTTGCTTTTTTTTTCCCCTCTTTTAGTATTATTATTTTTTAAACCTACAGCTCACCTAAAGTTCACTAAATCTTAAGTGGAAGTTCACTAAAGCTTGAGTGGAAGTACTTGGCATACTCCATGGGCATATTGTAAGGTTAGTCATGGTCAAATAGGGACATCACAAAGAAATAATATGGCCTTAGAGTTTCTCTAAGTGATGACAAGTAGAAACTAGGTCCTTCTAGTCATAAAGTCATTGAGTCGGTTCCATGAATGCATGTTTGCGAAGTAGTTCATTCTAGTCATTGAGTTAGTTCCATGAATGCAAGTTTTCAAAGTAAAGAAACAATTTTGAAGCTAAATTTAAGGTAGGGTACACTTGAGCAAGTGGAAAATTCAGCCCATATTGAGGATGTGTGTCCATCTCGCTCTGCTGCATGTATTTTCAAGTCATAGAATCTGGATTTGGTTCCTAGACTACAACTTGATAATCTATAAGACAATTCCATCTAGAAGCTCATTCGTCAAATAACCATAGTTGAATAAGTAAGCTTTGATTTGACATCACTTGGTTCATCTTTCCCCTCATTTAGGCTTCCTAAAACATAACCTTCTTGTGGAAGAGTAGGAAATGGTCACAGTGTATCCTCGCTATGGAAGGGCAAAGGTATTATAGGTAAGTTGGTCATGCATCTCACTCCCTGAAAAGCATCGATAAACTCACCTACTACTACTGCTACCTAGAATGGACATGGTATTGATGAAGGAATCTCATAAAGTGGTGGGGTGAGTGCAAGGTAACGCTCTTACCTTCCTTGCTCGATTGCTTCCTCTTGGGATGTTCGTACTTGGTTAGGTCCACTAATCGCATATAGAACACTTAGCTCATCATCATGACTTTGCAACGTTACTCCTACCAATGGATTAGAGTAAAGTAGTCCTATAGCATTGAAAATATTTCCTACATTGCTAACAAAGATGGGATGCAGCAAAGAGCATATATCATTTACATGCATGGCATGGAGGAGTCGGATGGAATTGCAATAAAAACAAATCAATGAAATTATTTACACTATAAGTTGCTTTTAAAGATGCATAAAAGTAATGAAAGTAGGTCTAGAAAGATGGTATGCTAGACACTCCCTGATAATACTATTCTTCACAATCTGGATTTAGAATAGGTGCACTACTACCACACCAAGGGAAATCCATTGCCATATTTTAAGCATTCTCTTCTTCTCATATGTGTGCTCAGTTCTATTTTTTAGATGCTTTTTTTAAATAGTTAATTTTTTATGTTTGTTATTAGTATAAGTGATATTTTATTGTACATGTAGAAGTTGTTTTTTCCCAACAGTTTCTCCTTTGTGCGAGCTTAAGTTGTCAAGGAACAAAATAGTATTTGGGGTACAAATATAGAATTTGGTTGTACATCCCTCTTCTTGTTTCCCATCATCCCCACCATAGACTTCTTAAAGGATGATGTATGCCTTTTGAAGCCAATTTTTCCATTTTTCTTGATGATGAGGTAGGTGCAATGAAGAACACTTTGGCACCATAGGAATATTGACATTGAGGCATAAGGGTGGATACGGACTCTCTAAGACTGAATCGGGCTTTTTGGTTCTTCCTCTAGAAGAGATGTGGGAAGTGTTATTTTGGGTCAGACATGAAGCATCTCCAGCGTAGTATACATTTTATGTGAGAGGCTTGTTAATGTAAGGGTGATCTTGATGAAGGAACTACATATGAAGCTTCTCTTTACTGAAGTAGAATCAACTAAAGTAGAAGCATGCTCGGCTTCCCCCTTCCTGAGGTAGAGTCCAATAATTGAAGGTTTTTGGGAATCCAATTTTTTTGCGGGAGGAATGGCAAAGATTCCATCATGACCTACTTTCCCTTGTTTACTTTTGAACTATTAGAGTTGGTAGCTGTTGGCAAGGCTTGTACATTGGCATCATTTTTGGAATGACTAGATTGTGCTTTGAAACTCAAATCTAGTTGTTAGTATGGTGGAAGCCTTGAGCCTGAAGAAGACATGTGGGAATCCATCTTGGAGTAATTTTAAATTTGGCTTGATTGTAGCAATAATTTTGTGTAGGTTTTCGGGCTTTTAAGAGTCGAGGTAAAACAAGTTGACTACTTTAGGAAACCATTTGAATGTAGGTTGGGGTCTTCCTTGCTTGGATCCTCTTCACAGAATATGTGGATGGAGAGTTGTCAATGGATGTTGGTGAGAAGGACGTAACCTTGTGTTGAGTTGATGGGGAGGCTTCATCCTTGCGGCACTCAAGTGCTAGGTGCTATAGTGATTGGGTGTGGAGGTAGGGATTTTTTCCACAGAAATTCTCCCTATGGCCCAACCAATTCTACATTGAGTTGCGTTCATCCATGTCCATCCGATAATTACACGTTGACCAAAAAATTACCAAAAACGTAAGTGCCCGTTATCACTGTATATGATAGCTTTAAGTGAGCCAAGCACTTTGGTGTTTTTGGTGCTAATACCTTCTACTCTCAAGTTTGTTTTTTCAAGTTAAGGTTTACCCAACTAATTCCATACAACAAAATAGACTAAATTATGACTAGTACCTATGTCAAGTAGTGCATTATAGTAGAAAACCTTACCATAAGGGCTAGGTAATTCAATTGGTGTCCTGAGAGGTGGAATATGATCCTCCTTGTCATCTACTACCTCTCTAATGTATGCTTGTAAAATTTCCATAGGATTTGATTGAAATGCCCCTAGTTCATGAAATTGAGTTGATACCAAGAGCACAACTTACTACAAAGAGGGCACATAAGATGTATATTCTTGAAGCCATTGAGCTTCAAGAACAATTGAGGTAGCTCTTCGAATATAACTTCATCTAGTCTAGTATATCTCCTTGGGGGGTGGCTATGTGATTTTTCAAAAGAAGAAAATGGAACCTTAAGGTGAGATCCAGTAACATGGTGTTGCAACCGAACTTCCCTTAGAAAAACATATACCAAATGCTCCCTCCAACATTCTGGCGTAAGACAGTCCTTTAAGTAAATAGGGTTTCTATGCAAGTTTTAAGTTTGATTTTCTTTTGAATACAATGAGTATTTCCTGAATCAATATCCCCAAAACTTCTTGAACGGAATTCTAGATTTCATACCAAAATTCCCCACAGATCAATTCGAAGGGTCTCAAACTTAGTTTTAGATTTGGCGGGAGTTTTGAGTGTATTTTTC